>NW_006408741.1:253942-261292 GCF_000296735.1 Chrysochloris asiatica
CATATGCCCTCTCTTCCTATCGGCTAGTAGCTTCACTCTCCACTCTAGTCCTCTGTGGCCACGCCACTGACTCTGGGCCCAAGAGTCCCCGGGTCTCCCCATACTGCTGGCCAACCAGGTCTCCACCCGGGTCCACAGAAGCCCACCAAACATTGTAGGGCTTAGCTTGCCGCTTCATTGCTGCTTTTAGCTGTGGTTGTTTCTTGCCAAAACATTTCTAAACTCATTCTAATTCTGAGGAAGCAACTGGAGAAATCCAGGTTGTGGGACATCCTTACAACAATGGCTCTGGGCTTTTAAAAACTGTTAATGAGAGAACAAACAAGAAAACTTGGTGACCCATTCTAGATTAAAGCACTTGCTGTCAGCTCTGATTCATGATGACCCCATGTGTGTCAGAATAGAATTGTGCTCCGCGGGGTTTTCAGTGGTGGAATTTTCAGAAGTAGATCACCAGGCCTTTCTTAGGAGGCACTTCTGGGTAGACTTGAATCTTCAACTTTTTGGTTCGCAGCCAAGTACATTAGCTGTGTGCACCCCCTACCCAGGGACTTATTCTAAAGGAAGCTAATGAGTATGGCAACCAGATGCAAGTGACATCGTGGATTAAAAACAAATAAAGGCCAAATGTGAGGGGAGGAGAGAGAATTAGGGAAATCTGAGTATAGACTGTATATCAGAGAGGACTACTGTATCCATATGAAATTATTTGAGGGTGTTAATAGTATTGTGGTTATGTTGGATGATGTCTTTGGGATGTGTGATAAAGTATTTAGCAAAGTATCATGAGGTCTGCAACTTACTTACAAGTGGTCCAGGGAAGCACTTGTATATCCCCATATTACGCCCTTACCTAAACAGAAAGCAGATAAGGCAAAAGTTAGCCATTGGCATCTCCAGGGCCAGTATATTTGATGCTCATTGTACTGGTCTTTCAACTTATCTGTGACCTTGAAATGTTCCAAAATAATAAGATGAGGACACAAAGAACCACCCAAACATCTTTTTTCTATCTGGAATTTATTTTGGTTGCTGTCTCCACTTTGCCTGAATCTCCTGGGCTATTTATTGCCATGAGGTTTGGGTCTGTCCCCTCTTTTCCATCCTGTAGCCTTCTGTTCCTTATCCTCTTAGGAACTTCTCTTTGGATTATTCATTTGGGGCCTTGGGAGTCTTGATGGACAAAGTATTTCTCTGGCAGATTTAATCTGACTTTCTAGAAGCAGGTAAGAGCTAGTGAATTTTCTTCTGTGCCTTGCTGCATTATATGCCCCAAGTAAATTTGCAAAGAAGCTTCGTTCTTTAGGCTGTAAACAAGGTCTCTATCCTCAAGAATACTGTACTGTCAAACTAATGTGTAGAGTCGTAACCTCTCAGTGTACCCTCAGTAAAAGTTTTTCCTTTCAGCTCCTAGTTTTTGCAAGAGGACGGGTCCCGCTTGTGTCCCGTGATGTGAGCCTTGTAAAAAGACTCCTGGGTTTCATTTTGTGTAAGACAGTCTTCGGTGAGTAGTCAGCCTATAAAACCAACAGCCTTTTGCCAGTAGAACTCCAGCAGGCCAATTTTGCCAGGAGCTTCACTCCCTCTCAGTGGTTTGGTGACTAATGGTTTCGTGGCTTTGAGAATGGGGAACGTAATTACAAACGGATGATGGGGGTTTGGCTCCTAAACTAGTTTATCAGGGTGTGCCATAATTCTGGGTGTTTATGCCTGTACCCATTGGAAATGGGGACACTTTCTTTCTTGGACCTCATCACCACCAGCCCCTGTGGCCTTCAAGCCCATTTCCAGAAGTTCCTCTGAGCATTTCCACAGTGGCCTTTATCTTCAGCAAGGCCTCTGGGTGAGTGGGTGGATTCTTTGCTCCTGAGTTAATTGCACCTCATTGTGACTCCATGTGTGTCAAAATAGAACTGGACTCTGTAGGGTTGTTGTTGTTGTTGTTAAGTAGTATGGAGTCAGTCGGTTCCGACTCATAGGGACCCTTCATAGAGTTTCCGAGGCTGTAAATCTTTACGGGAGCAGAAAGCCTCATCTTTCTTCTGTGGAACGGCTGGTAGTTTCGAATTGCTGTATCACCAGGACTTTCTTCTTGAGGTGCCTTAGGCCAGCAGTCAACCATGTTAACCATTTGCAACCTCCCAGAATTCCCCTGCTGTATCAAGCATTGTGTTTCCCCATCTGCTCAGGGCATGGGCATTTTCCCCATACCTCCATAGGCCTCGCCTTCACACAGGACAATGGACAAAGCCTGTGATCCGTGGGGAGTTTTTATCCTGCTTCTTCCCCCAGCAAGTTGATTGAATCCACACATGTGAAATTCTGAAGTTGTCTTTAAGGCATTTTGATTATCAGCTTGTTGTTTAACATTAGGGGAGGAAGGAAACTGAGTCCTAAGCAGCCTCTTGGAGGAAGGTTTCCTTCTTCTGTGGGTTATTTTTTGTTGGGGCGTGGGGATGAAGGGGGAAGGAGAGGGAGGGAAGGCCCCAGCTCAGCTCCTGTGTAGTATAACAGAGCAGTTATCTAAACAAACAAACAGTATGGCTTCTTCATGTTTGCCTTTTAATGATCCCTTGCAGTTTGTATAGCAGGGATGGGTATGCTTGCAAGGTAAACAGATACACCTATGTTTTTATGCAAATTAGCCTGACTATAGGAAAGAGGAGGCAGTGGGCTAAAAAGTTATTTTCTTAAGAACTTGATATAGGAAAAGGTAGCCCTTAGCTGTGCAAATGGTTAAGTGCTCGGCTGCTTACAGAAAAGTTGGATGTTAGAGCCCACACAGAAGCACCTCAGAAGAAAGGCCTCGTGATTGATTTCCAAAAAATCAACCATTGAGCACCTTATAGAGCACAGTGCTACTTCCACACAATTGGTACTGGGGGTACAAGAAGGCTCTGCTAGGGTTGGGGTGAGTTGGGGCAGGGTGGGGAGTGAGTGGTTTCTCTGAGCAGGGTCCTGAGAATGACCATCCCCAGAGTGGGGCAGAAAAGAGGGGGCTAGCTCCAGAGTAAAAGAAAGAGGTTGCTGCCTCTGCCACCTCCGTGGACAAGGCTGGAGACGAAACCTTGATCCTGCAGTGGATCCCACTTGATTCAATGACCTTAGCTTCCCCACAGGAAGCTGGAGGTTTTCCTGGCCCTGGGATTCTGAGAGGATGCAGGGAACCTGAATCAGGAAGTCTGTTTATTTGCACCAATTCTAGGAAACTTAAGTGGAGGAAAAGCAGTGGAGTGGCAGGAATAGAGAGGAGTCACCGAGGGGTGGTGATTCTTGAGCAGAGCAGCCTGTCACTGGGCCATCTATGGCCAACCTTGGGGCCCCGGGCTGGGTGAGAACACAATTATCCCATGAGAATGAGGGTAGCATGAATGTGTCATAGGATTCTGAGCATAGTGACCTTTATTCAGCTCATTGAGAAATGTGAAATATCTTTTCCTAATAACTAATTAGGGAGTGTGGTGACTCTATAGGATAAGCACTGGACTGCGAGCCACACAATCAGTGGTTTGATCCCATCAACTACTCCACGGGAAAAAGATGAGACTCTCTGCTTCCACAAAGATTTACAGCCTCTACGGAGTGACTCTGAGTTGGAAACTGCTCGACAGCATTCAACACCAACAGCAACAGCAACAAATAACCAGCATGATCTGTTTTTATTTCTTTTTCCAAGAGAAAAAAAAAAGTTTTGATTTTCCAAACTCATCACCATTGAGAATTATGACTGTGCAGGACCCAGTGGCTGTCATAGCTGAGCCCAGCCGGGCAGGTGGAGTCTCCACTGGTTGGAATTTCTATTCTGCACTCATTCTCTAGTGGTGACCCAGCTAGAAACTTCCTGGTTAGGCCCTTCCCGGGAAGTCTTAGCTTTGGAACTGGCTCTTCCAGCCTAAAGCTGACTTCGGCATGGGCTCTAAACAGGTTGGCCAGAAGTGCAAATTGTCTTCCCTTGAAGACTTTATAACCATGTTGGGTCCATCTCTGGTAGCAGTCCAAGTCACTGGAGGGGAAAAGAGTCTATGACCCTAAATGTCGATGATTTGAACCCACTCAGTGGTAAAGTGGAAGCCAGGCATGCTTCTGTCAGAGGTCAGAGCCAAGGGAACCCCAGGGTGCAGCTCTGCTCTGTAATACATGGTCACAAGGAGTCGGAGTCGACTCAGTGGCAACTGTTTAGTGTTTTGTTTTTAATTTGTCACCAGCTTGCACATTGGTCTCGCCCTTTCCTTTTTTAATTGTTCTGAAAATATACCCAAGCAAACACTCCTCAGTGCAACCATCTCATGTTCCATCACTCTTCTTTTCCAAAATTTCCCATCATACTGGTGGTCTCTTGACATCCTTGCTCATGAAATTTCCAGCCAGGTACACAGCACAGAGTGAAAGTCAGTCCAACCTGGGAGATCTGGGGCCCTGGAGTTTCAGGAGCTTGTCATCACCAACTCCAGGGAATGACACTCAAGAGCTGGGGTCCCAACACTTGCACCCACTTATAAATAGACGAGGGCTCTGTATTCTGCATTATCCTGCCATTGGCTGAAGGTCATGAGCCAGGTTGAATTAGAGGAAAATCCACAGCCAGACTTTGTAGGCGTGCTGGTTCCTGACTTTAGGTTTCAACTCTGACTTGGCCAGCTTCCAGGGCTCCAGCTGTTCTCAGGGAGGGAAAAAAGTGTCCCTTTTTACATTAGACTGAGGAGCCCTTCTTTCCTTCTGTTCTTGCTCTCATGTGCAGAGAGAACACCCCTGTGTGTTTGGTTAGAACCACAGTGCCTAGTGACTTAGCCCAGGGTCTGTGAGTATGCTGATTGGAACCTTCTTCCTTCCTGTTTGCACTGTTGTAGGCCAAACTGCAAGAGGCTGTTGGGTAGATTGCCGGGTCCGCTTTCTTAGTTAGAAAAAGGTGGGCTTGAAAAGGCAGCACATTTTGAGTAGCTTTTTCTGCCCATCAGGTCAGAGTCACAGGATAAATGTGATTTTAAACCAGAAGTTCTAAATAGATGCCTTATGTTACACACCAGTTGCTCTCAAGTCTGACTTAATCCATATGTGTTAGAAAAGAACTGTACTCCATGGAGTTTTTAATGGGTGATTTTTTCAAAGTAGATCACCAGACCTTTCTTCCAAAGCACCTTTGAGTGACTTGAACCTTCAACCTTTTGGTTAGTAGCCAAGCACATTAGCAGTTTACACCAACCAGATTCCTCATTGTTATTGTTAAGTGCCATTGAATCAGTTCAGATTTATAGCAATGCTGTGTAGAGTTTCTGAGGAGCTGAAGGTGGGTTTGAACCACTGACCTTGTGGTTAGCAGTCAAGTGCTGATCCTACAGCACCATACCAAGACTCCAGGTTCTCTCTATACACATTTAAATACTGTGATGTTTTAGGATTAGCTAAAAAGAGGAAGTCCTGGTATGGCCCTGTGGGCTAATGAGTCAGAATGCGAAGTTATTTGAACTGCAAGGTCAGCGGTTCAAGTTTACCAGCTGCTCCTTGGAAACCCTATACAGAGTCACTATGGGTTGGAATTGACTCAACAGCACTTAACAACAACAATAGAGAGAGGGTGGGGTCCTGGTGTGGCACTGTGTGTTAGTGCACTGGACTGCAAAATAGGTTTGAACCACAAGGTCAGCTATTCAAGCTCACCAGCCACTCCTCATGAACCCTATACAGGGTGCTATGGGTCTAATCAACCAGACAGCACATAACAATAAAGACAAAGAGAGGGCATTCTAAGGCAGGGGTGGGATTGAAGGCGGGGCAGAGGTGTGTGGCAGAGCTGTTTTATCCATGCAGATTCTTTGAAGCAGAGCCTAGGAGGACCAATATGCTTTTCAAGGACCCACAAAATTTTTTGAGACCTGAAGAATACGTATCAGCTCCATCTACTCTCTTGTGAGAATTATTTTATGAGAATGGTGGTGGTGTTGTTAAATGCAGTTGAATCGGTTCCAACTCATAGAGACCCTTTATAAGGTTTCCAAGGATCAGCTGGTGAGTTTGAACTGCTGACCTTGCGATTCAAACTGACTTTGCAGTCCAGTGCATTTAACCCACTGCGCCATACCAGGACTCCTTTTAATATGTCTCTGAGAGTAAAGCTGCCTGGGGCTTATGAAGGCCTTAAAACACCCTAGGATCTGCACACGTACACACACACACACACACAAGAACTCTCAGTATGGCAACAGAGCTGCAGGAACCAGGAATGTGAGAACATAGACATGCAGGCCAACTGGAGAAGGCACAGATTCAGCAGTGAAGAGGTAGTAGTGACTAGTCTTATGAATATAAGGCCAAGGGCTTTCCAGGATGAAGGAGCAGCAGATAGGAAAGTTCAGAGGCATCATGGAGCCTGGTGCTACATTCAAGGTGCCCACAGATCAGGACTTCTCAACTGCAGTGCTATGGGCATTGGGGCTGGGTTCTTTATTGTGGGGTGCTGTCCTGTGCACTCTAGGGGGTCTAGCAGCATCCCTGACCCCTACCCAGTAACATCTTACCAGATATGACAATAAAAAATTATCTTCAGACATTGCCAGATGTCCCTGGGAGGAGGGGTAGAACTAGCCAGTGAGAACCATTGTAGTGGAGGTGATGCAACGGAGAGCAGGGATCCCATTGCTTGTCCTTAAATGGTGGGAATGGCAGAGAGTGACTTTGGGGGCTTCTTCTGGGGGCACATTGCCCAGGAAGGCCCTTAGGGAGAGGTGGGTGAGAACCTTGGAACCCTCTTTCCAATAGGTCACTGTGGCCGCTGTGTCCACACCGGGTCCTGGGAGCCAGGTGGCTGGGTGGCTGCTGGTGGATGTAAACTTCATGTTTCCAGAGCATTCACAAGGCCCTTCATCCGAGTGCTCAGTGACTGGTGAATGAGCTGCCTGGCTATGAAGGGAGCAGAGCTCTGAGGAATGAAGAACTCTGGGGGAAACTTGGAGAGGTGCTTGTGGTCCACAATCGCTGCTGTGCCCGAGACAAGAGAAGCCCTCCCTGAGCTCACAGAACTCAAGTAGGAGCCCTGGCGTGGCCAGTGTGGAGGATCCAGCATGGGATCCAGACAGGCCTTGGCAGGGGGTTGGGAAGCTGCAAGCCTTTCCTCATTGCTTATGTTACTATTTCAAAGTACATTTTTTTCCAGCTCATAATTTGTGTTTCAGCTCTCCAGAAAAGCTGAAAGAATAGCCAGAGCTTTGAATTGATACATTCTGGAATGAACTGGCATGAGGCCCTGAGAATAACATAGTGACCACCCTGACCACCCATGTACTCCTTGCCTAAGTTTACCACTCTTTTGGAAGTCCCAGACTGTTGTAAACGGCTGAGTGCTTGACTCCTAACTGG
>NW_006408741.1:261677-267886 GCF_000296735.1 Chrysochloris asiatica
GAACTGCCGACCTTGTGATTCAAACCAGCCTTGCAGTCCAGTGTATTAACTAACCCATAGATATGCTCTATTAAAATTTCAAGGAGCCCTGGTAGCATAGTGTGTTACCCAATACGCTGTTAACTGCAAGGTCAACAGTTCAAGCCCACTAGCCGCTCCACAGGAGAACAATGAGGATTTCTGAAACCTTATACAGGGTCACTGTGAGTCGGAACTGACTTAACAGCACACCACCACCACCATCTGGTGGCACCGTGGTTAAATATTCCAGCCCACCAGCTGCTCTGCAGGAGAAAGATGTGGCAGTCTGCTTCTACAAAGATTGTTGTTAAGTACTATCAAGTTGGTTCCTTCACATAGGGACCCTGTATAGTGCTGACACGACGAAGATTACAGCTTTGGGAACCCTTTGGGGCATTTCTACTCTGTCCTGTTGTTATTGTTGTTGTTCAGTGCCGTAGGGTTGCTGTAAGTTGGAATTGACTTGGTGGCAATGCGTTCTATTAACTTTTCCT
Organism: Chrysochloris asiatica; assembly: GCF_000296735.1. NCBI lineage: Eukaryota > Metazoa > Chordata > Mammalia > Afrosoricida > Chrysochloridae > Chrysochloris > Chrysochloris asiatica. The sequence continues at coordinate 262,193 of NW_006408741.1, forward strand.
CTCTTGCCCATTAATGCCCCTGCATTCCTCCCCACCATCCTGGATCCCACCAACAACTTTCCACTTGTGTTACATTGTCATGCTGCCTGCCTTTGCCCAGTCTCTTTGCCAGTTGATCTTTGGGTGATAGTAGTTTGGGGCTCTGCTTTCTTTTTCTCTCTGTAAGGTAGACTTTAATGTTTAGTTCGATTATAGTGGGTACTGCTTCTCTCAGTTTCTGAGCCAGAGGGACCAAACTGAGGAAAGCACGGATATATTTAAATCCAGACTCTACTCCCATAAAGATTTACACCCTTGGAAACCCTGTACAGGGTCGCTATGGGTCGGAACCGACTCGACGGCACTTAACAACAACAACATCACCTGTTAACCACATGGCCTTGGAGAGATGACTTAACTTTTCTGAGCTTCAGTTTTCTCATCTGTAAAATGAGACTAATTCCCACCTTCAGGCTTGTTGTGAGGACTAAAATTCAATGAGATAAGGTCCTGAATGACACTGACATGCAGCCTGTCATTTAGAAAATGTCCCAGCAACAACAGTACATGTCGCTGTTGTTCTACAATCCCATCCGACTTTACTGGGAGCTGGAAGGAACTTTGGGTCAGGTGTGAATCTGAATTGGCAACCTCAGACAAATCCCTAGGAATGGGGCTGTATCTTACAAACTCCCCTGGTTGCCCAGAGCTCTCATTAGGGGACCTGTTTGGTTCCAGTAGGCAGAACAAGGTTTGGGACTGCTGAACCTGGCACCTGGACTGAGGAGGTGGAAACACGGAACTTATTAATTAAGGCAAGTTACTCAGGAGGCTTGAGAGTGCGGGAGGTTGCAGTTTAATTACTGAGAGTGGAGCGTGTGGCAATTCTCTCAGGCACCCCGGTTTTGACATTGCTGGAGGGCGGGGGAGCCACGTGGTGTACACCCATCAGGAGCGGAGTTTCAGGCTGCAGTGTTACCCCGGTTCGTGGGTTCCTGGTCCTGAGCCTGTTTTTGTTCATTTGCTTGTAACACACTGGAGAGCAATGTAGCATAGGGGTCAAGAGCCCAAAGGTCTGTGTTTGAATCTTCCTGTAGTATGAGTTACTAGGGTGATCACAGGAGAGTTGCTTTCTCTACTTGTGCCTCTGTGTCCTCATGTGTAAAACCTAATCAGGTTGTTAGTTTTGAAGATTCAATGACTTGATATAAAAAGTTGAGAACTGTGCCTGGCAAGTAGTAAGTCAGGAGTCCCTGAGTGATACAAATGGTTAATGTGCTCAGTTGCTAACTGAAAGGGTGGAGGTTCAGTTGCACCCAGAGGCACCTTGCAAGAAAGGCCTGGCAATCTACTTCTGAAAATCCATCATTAAAACCCTGTGGAACACAATTCTACTCTGGTTCACATGAGGCTGTCATGAGTTGGGAGTCAACATGATGGCAACGGGTTTGTTTCTTTAAAGTGACAGTCCACTGGGGTGATTTCAACAATTTCCACCCCCCTACCAGAGTGCATTTGGCAACAGTGTTTGGAGACATACTTAATTAACCCAGCTGCATCTAGTGAGTAGGTGCCAGGGATGCTGCTGAACCTCCTACAATGCACAACACAGTACCACCACCACCACCCACACACACACACAATTACCTGGCCCCACATGGCCCTAGTACCGAGCTTGAGCACCCCTACTTTCAGCACTGGCAGTGACGTGGGGCAGCACATGGAACTGGAGGTTGAATCCTGAGCCACTCCAGCATCTCTTTTCTTTGAACTAGTTGGGGACTGAGAGACAAACTAGGAGGGAGAGGGGAGAAAAGGAAGTTGTGGTCATTTTAAGCCTTTGAATTCTCATGTTTGTCTTATTTAAACTCCTGCCCCAATCCTGTAACATAAAATATCAACTCCTCGCATTGTATCGTCTTCTGAATCTTATTGCTACTTGGTATTGTTGTTAGGTGTTGTTGAGTCAATGCTGACTCATGGTAGCCCCATGAAGTACAAAGTAGAACAGCCCCATAGGAGTTTTCTAGACTGATCTATACCAATGGGATAATGAACTAGACTGCATGGTCAGTTTGAACTGTAAGGTCAGCAGTTTCAAATTCACCAGCCGCTCCTCAGAAACCCTACACAGGGTCGCTATGAGTCGGAACCCACTAGATGGCACTTAACAACAACAATAATCTATATGTGGGAGTCCTGGTGTGATGTTATAGGATAAGCACCGAATTGCTAACCACAGTCTGGTGGTTCAAACCTACCAGCTGCTCCTCGGAAACCCTAGCCCTGGAGGTAGGACTGTTATTACTCCTGTGATATAGATAAGGAAGCCTAGGCTTCTTGTTGTTGTTGTTAGGTGCTGTCTAGCCAGTTGTGACTCAAGGACTATGCACATCAGAACGAAACACTGCCTGATCCTGTGCCATCCTCACAATTGTTATTCTGCTTGAGCCCATTGCTGCTGCTGCTACCACTGTGTGACACTGTGAAGACTCGTCTGTTCTTCAGGCATTAGTGTCTAATGCATCTAATCTGTTCTTAAGATGGTCTCTGAATTCAGGTGGGATAGTTTCAAGGTCCTAGTTTGGCTCTTGCGGACTTGCTGTAGTTTTCTTCAGCTTCAGCCTGAACTTGCATATGAGCAATTGATGGTCTGCTCCAGTTTGCCCCTGGCCGTGTTTTGGCTGATGACATGGAGCTTTTCCATCATCTCTTCACACAGATGTAGTCAGTTTGATTTCTGTGTATTCCATCTTTTTTTTTTATGTTGTTTAAAAAAAGATATTTGCAATGAACAAATCATTGATCTTGCAATATTTTGTCATGTGATCACCAAGGCCCATTTTCTAACTACCTGTTCTTTATTTCCAACCTTTGCATTACAATCACCAGTAATTATCAATACATCTTGATTACATGCTTGATCAATCTCAGACTGAAAAAAAAAGTTCGTAGAAATCTTTAGTTTCATCTTCACTGACTTTGTGTTTGGTGCATATGTTTGAATAATAGTGGTGTTAACTGGTCGTCTTTGTAAGCATGTGAATATTATCCTTTTACAGACAGCATTATGCTGCAAGATAAATCTTGTTTTGTTATTTTTGGTAATGCATGGAGGTCATTCCTGTTCGATTTGTCATTCCTGGCATAGTAAACCTATATGATTATCTGATGATGCAAAATGGCCAATACCAGTCCATTTCAGCTCACTAATGCCTAGGATATCAATCTTTATGCGCTCCAATTCATTTTTAACAATTTCAGTTTTCCTAAATTCATACTTTGTACATTCCATGTTCTGATGATTAATGGATGTTTGCAGCTGTTTCTCCTCATTTTGAGCTGTGTCCCAATGAAGGTCCCAAAAGCTTTACTCCATTCACAGTCAACTGTACTTTGAGGACCTCAGTCATATTTTGAGTGCCTTCCAACCTGAGGGGCTCATCTTTCCGCACAATATCTGACAATATTCGGTGCTATTTGTCTTGTTTCAATATTCAATATTCTCGTGCTATCTGACAGTGTTTCGCTGCTATTCATTAGGTTTTCAGTGGCTAAGCATTCAGAGGTAGTCTCCCTCTCCTTCTTCCTAGTCTGTCTTAGTCTGGAAGCTCACCTGAAATCTGTCCACATGGGTGACCCTGCTCATATTTAAAATACTCCCCCCACCTCCAGTATGATAAGCTGACAGATGAGTGGTGGAAACTGAGGCTCAGAGATAGGAAAGTCTCAGCTATCCAAATTTAACTCCTGAGCGTGCCATGATACCATACCATACTTGTGTGTTCCCCTTCTTGGTTGATAGAACACAGACCTTCTGCTTCAGAACTTGGGAGTCATGTCCCCTCTTTGTCACTTCCCACATTCCTGACCATGAGCGATCCTGTTGCCCTGCTTTCACCAATATCCTGAACCTGGCTGCTCTGTGCCCTTTACTGCCACCTCTCTAGTCCACAACTTTTGTCTGGACTCCTGCCAGGGCCTGTCATTGGTTTACCCACTTCTGCCCCTGCAGTCTCCTGTTTCAGCAGTCAAGGGGGTGCCTGCTAAAACCTGTGTCAGACCAGGTCCTTCTCTGCTCGCACACAGCCTTACACAGCCAGTAGCTTCCCTTTGTTGTTGTTGTTAAGTGCTGTCGAGTTGGTTCTGACCCATAGTGACCCGGTATAGGGTTTCTGAGGAGCAGCTGGTGAGCTTGAACTGCCGACCTTGAAGTTCAAATGGCTTTGCAGTCTGGTGCATTAACCTATAGTAGCACCCCACCAGAACTTGGTGCAGGTCAAAGTCAGGCTTCTCTCACCGATGTCCCCCAGTTCCATCTCCTCCCCTCTGCCCACTGTGTGGTCCACACATATACAGACTTTCTTGCAGTCCCTCCCACATGGCAGAACACTCCTGCACCTCCCACACTCTCCCTGTGCTCTCCCACGGTCCCTCCCTTGCCTCCTTCCAGTCTTTGTTCAGGAAGCCCACCCTGACCAACCTATTGAAAAAGGCACCCCTCACCCACACTCCCATTGTCCCAGCTCCTGACTGTCACCTTCTTTCATGTATATTGTTTCCCTAGTGATTATCTCTGTCACTAGATCCAACATAGCAATCGATTTTGCATTAAAAACATATAGAACAAAATGTATTTGCCATTTCACCGTTACTCACATGTACACAATTATGTTTTTATGTTAATTAGTGAATCATTTGTCATCAATTAACTTTATTTTACTATGTTTGTCATGTTTTCTACCATTACCAATATCCACTTCCAAAAGTTTCCAATACCCTGAATGGAAACTCAGTCACCCTAAGCAGTGACTCCCTCTTCCCCGTCCCTCTCAATCCTGGTAACCACTATTAGTTCTAATTATTGTTGAGTTGATTCCAACTCCATGTGTGTCAGAGTAGAACTCTGCGCTATAGGGTTTTCAATGGCTGATTTTTTGGAGGTACATTGCCAGGTGTGTCTTCCTCTGGGTGGATTCAGAATTCAAACCCTTTGTCTAGTAGCCGCGTGTGTTAACTGTTTGCACCACCATTGTTGCTGTTAAGTGCCATGGAATTGCTTCTAACTCATAGTGACCCAGTATAGGGTTTCTAAGGAGTGACTAGTGAGTTTGAACTGCTGATCTTGTGGTTCAAACCAACACTGCAGTCCTGTGCTTATCCTACAGCACCATACCAGGACTCCCCAGGGATACCTACTATTAATAAACTAGTCTCTATACATTTGCCTCTTTGAAGTATTAAAGACCTCTTAAAGTTGTTAACAGACAAGGATGTCACTTTGAGAACTAAGGTGAGCCTGACCCAAACCGTGGTATTTTCAATCACTTCCTCTGCATGTGAAAACTGGACAGTGAATAAGGAAGACTGAAGAAGAATTGGTACATTTGAATTATGGGGTTGATAAAGAATACTGAAAGTACCATGGACTCTGGCCCCATGGCTTTGCCCCCATCACTTGCACACCCCAATCACACTGATCTGTGCAAATCCATCTTTCCATGAGAGAGCAATATGATGGATTACATTGTGACACCCCCTCCACCACAGCCCTCCAGACTTGTGGGTGTATTTCCCTTTGGGAATAGGGTTTTCTTGGCTATGTGAATGAGACCATGTCAGTGTGGAGGGTGTGCTTTAAGCTAGTCCCCTTTGAGATAGATAGAAACCAAGCACGGTAGACACAGAGATGCACGGTAGACACAGAGATGCACG
>NW_006408741.1:268369-300917 GCF_000296735.1 Chrysochloris asiatica
GAAGGGAAGATTCATGCCAGGAGAAGATTGTCAAGGAGCCAAGGAGCAGAAACTGAAAAGAGACCATGACCTTCTCCAGATCTGACAGAGAGGAGGCCTGCCCTGATTCGCACTTCTAGTCTCCTGGACTGTGAGGAAATACATCTCCGTGTCTTAAAACCATCCACTTGTGGGATTTCTGTTTCAGCAACACCAGGAGACTAAGACGGTCACTCCTCCCCATGGCTCCTGACCAGGCTCTCTCCTTCCTGAAGTGTTTCTGCTCTGGCCACATGCCCATCATTCCCCAGTGTGCTGTGAGTTTATAGGAGGTAGCCCCTCTCTGTACACCATGTCACTAGTTCTCTCCTTTTATTCATGTCCCCCTTCTTCCAGAAGTGCACCCCCATTGCAGTCCACAATGTTTCCTAGACCTGGTAGTCACCATAATTTGATTCTGCTTCCAGACACTTTGCTGATGTTCACTGCAGTACCCACTCAATCTTTTGCTTTGCTTTCGAACTTCCATGATAAAGGGGCATATCGGACAATTGGCCATAAATCCCTGGCCTGTCCCCGTCCTTTTGACCCCTCAGCCTTGTAGTCCTTGACAGCTCCTGTAGACAGTTGTGGGAGAATTGACTGTCTTGGTAGTTGTGGACATTGAAACCCTTCAGATGTGGGAGAAGGCTCTTTTCATCTCTTTTTGAAGGAATGCAGGGTCTGGGACGGAAAGTTCCCCAGGGTTCCTTGGTATTTCACTGCTTTGATATATAGAGGAATGAGAAGTGCAGTTAATTACTGTGATAGTCTGATTCTGGAGAGGGTGGTTTGATGGGGAGAGAGGTGGCAGTGGTAAGGGGTTGGCTCCTCCTCACCCAGAGAAGAGACACAGGGTGTGGAGGTGTGTCCACCTTTAGGGGAGACTTTTGAAACCTCACTGTCTCCAGAAAACACGTTTCTTGAAACCCCTTTGGTAAGCAAGCAGCTTTCTCTGAAGAAATTGCGGAAGGCCATGAAAAAGGGGTTCAGCATTTCCCTTGACTCTGTATCTTCCTCAGAATAGATTTCTCAAAATGTGTACACAGACCTCCAGCCCCAGCGTGACCAAGGCTGAGTATTTTATTTTATTTTATTTTTCTGGGAAGCTCTGGGGGACTCTTGAGATCTTTTCTGGGGTTGGTGAGGTAAAATTATTTTCATTGCTATACTAAGATAGTATTTTATTTTTTTTCCCCCTCTGATTCTCTCATGAGTAAACAGAGGCTGAGTATTTTAAATGCAGATTTCCAGGTCTGCCACCGACCTCTGTCCTCATGGCAGGGGCTAAGAGCTGGGTGCTACCTCTCAGCCAGGTCTCTGGGTGGCGTGTAGGGTCTGTGTGGAAAAGGTGGTGCGGGCCCGAGTGGGTTGGCCAAACTCCTTGACTTCCCAGGGCTTTTCTCTTCCTGTGCATTCACTCTGTCGGCAGAGGGCTTCTGGGATGCAGGAGACAGCTGCAGCCCCGCCACATCCCCATTAGATTACACTGCAAATGTGACCCCAACAGTGATTTTATCTGTGGAAGGCAGAGGGAAGAAAGCTGTGTGTTTAGGGCCAGGCTAGTAGATTTGTAACATGGTCACAAGTGTGCTTTACGTGTTCCTGGGGGGTACTAATGGTTAATGTGGAAGGTTAGCAGTTGAAGTCCACCCATTGAAGTCTCACAAGAAAGACCCGGCAATCTGCTGGCAAAGCCCCAGCCATTGAAAACCCTCTGGGGCCCAGTGCTGCTTTGACACACGTGTGTGTGTGGGAAGGGGGGGGGGGGGGTCAGCATTAGCTGGCATGGACTCAGTGGCTGCTGGTGTGATGTTTTGTGTCTGATGTGTGCATGCTTATTGATGTCCCATATACAACTGCAGATACTCATTAAGTACACATACTTAAGACATATCTGAGCCTAAAGGAGGTGGGGCTGCACATACCTGGGCCTCTGTGTCATGTTCTGTCTGGCGGGTAGAACTCCATCTCACCCAGGTGTGGGACATTCCCATCCCCTGTCCTTGAGAGATTCATTCTGGTCCTCAGTATCTCTGAAAGAAGCCCGTCAATTAGCCGTGGTGACTAACTGGGAGAGGAGGTGTGCAGTGTTGAGCAGGCTGACCCGCTTTGGCCGGAAATAGCAGGCAAGCTTAGCTGCAGTCAGCATCTTCTCCCAGAGCTGTTGGTACAGGTTCCCTGGGCTGGCCTGACACACAGGTATTTCTGGACCACAGCCGAGCCCATTGCCATGAGCTTCCCTCCTGCACTTCTGGTCCACCGGCGTGGGGTGTGGGCCCTGAGAGGACCCTCCTAGCGCCTCATGTGACTCGTGTTCCATGTTTCCACAGGGCGGCACCTTCCCATTTCTCCCTGGCTGCAGCCCTCCTTGTCCCAGTTGAGCACCTGTTGACCTGAAGTTCATTTCCAGAAGCAGGTAAGGATAGAGGGGAAGGGCTTTTCTGTGTGATTCTAGAATGGTGATGAGGCAGGCACCTGGGGTCTCAGATTGACCACGGAGTCAATTGCTCTTGTTTCCTTTCTCAGTTGTTTCCTGTAATGCTCTTCTCAGGGGTGGGGTTTTTTAGGGTGTGTGGTAGTGCAGTGCTGATTTGATTTTGCTGTTAGGACATGTGCAGACTCAGAATTCATATTTGAGATAAACTCCGTGACCCAACTACTATATTACATTGGGTTTGTGTGCAATGTATTTATATAAAATGCACTGTATTTTCTAGTTTATTTAAGTGTGGCTGTTCATCAGCATTAGTTTTCATGCTTATAAATGATAATGAGCGCAGGCAGCTGTGTTTGTACTCCAGACACTGCAGAGGGGCCAGCTCCCTCCCTCCCAAAGCTGTGACTGGACTGGGGTGCGTTTTCCAGACGGAAGAGACCCCAGCAGGCAGCCTGCGCTTCTGATTGCTGCATGGCCTCTATTCCTCCAGGCCCCTCCTGCTCTGACCTCCTCAGTCTTCTAACCTGAGACCAACTGCTTAGAAACTGGTGGTCACATATTAGGTCCCCATAGAGGCTAGGCAGGAGTGTGATATCTGATAACAACACATGCAGATGACCTTTGATGTCCCCCAGAGATTGCTGCTTGACCTCTCTTGCTGAGTGCCTGTTTGCCACTCTGTAGTGATCTTCTCATTGCTAGGAGCCACTTCCACCCTGCCCTTCCCTGACCAGCTAGGATTTCACCAACAGAACCCACAAGAGAGAGGCTGTGGGGACTGTATCGGGATTTGTGTATCGGGAATGATTGCATATACCTCAGATCTCTGAACTGCCTCTACCTTTAGCAGATAGAATTTTCTGGGGTTGCACCCTCTTTGCACATAGCTGGTCAAGTCACATTAAATGAAGAGGCTTCAAAAATTTTCTGGAAAAAGTAGAATTACAAGAGAATGAAAAATAATAAAAACGAAAGAAAAAAAGTAATGGAATTTTTCCATGAACTTTTTGAATCTGCCCTCATATAATCACTGACCTTCACTTCCACCATTTTCTTCAATAGTTAATGGTTTCATGTTCCTTCTCCCCCATTCTCCTTTCCCTAGTCAACTTCCAGAGAGCAGGCTCTGCCACAGAGAGACTTTTGTGGGCTTCAGAGCGGAAGCACTTCTCAGGTGAAGGGATGATGGGGGAGGCAATTACTCTCGATCCTCCCCAGGGATCTGTCTGAATCAGTGTGTCTAAACTACTTAAAAGTCTGAGCTCCTGTGATTTAAATGCATTTTGATGGAGACCAATTTTGTCCCCTATAGGGGACAGTAAGAATTTTCCAGTGATGTGAACTTCCTGCTTGTCAGAACTGTGACAATTTGAGAGCTTGTCCACTTGTCTGGGCAGTAGCCCAGGCATACTTTACCACACTTGCAGTTCAGCAGCCATTGGAACATCGTGTCATTTCCTGTACTGATGATGTAGTCTCTTCATTGGTTGATTTTTCTTCCATTCATACCCTTTATGCAGATTTTGTTTCAGGCAGAATTGTATGAACCAGTGTTTCTGGTCCATTTGGATTGAAGTGTGAAAGGCAGGAATTTGTGCTTATGGGCTTCCCTAGGCGTTTCTTTTCTTTTAGGCAACAGAATGCTATCATCTGGTAGCTGGAGGTAACAGGATACTAGACATCAAGATTTAGAAATCTCAAGTTAAGAGTAATCCTTCCCAGTCACCTGTTACACCCCAGGCCCAGCAAACCCTCCTGTTACCGTATGAGATGTCAGATGCCCTGGGTGTGAGGCTTCAGTGTCCTGTGGGTCAAAACAAAATTTCTGCTGTGAAATACATCTGAAAATGGAACATGATTGGTTTGTGATGTAGAGCAACTGTCCCTCTGTGAGCACCTACTGTGCACCAGGTTCCCCAGGTGGGTCCTGGGGAATGTGTTTGAGGGAAACAGATGCATACGGGTCCTTACCAGGGTAGAGCTGGCTTTCTGTGTGAGCAAATCGGTATTGCTCTGCGCCCTGAGACTGAAATGTGGTTCTGATGCTAAGACCAGGGCAGGTGTGATACATGTTCCACCAAAGGTGTCTACAGGGGACTGAGTATTGGAGGTTGCTTAAGCAAGTTTCCTCCATGAGCATGTCAGGGTACAAGTTGGGGGCAGACTACACTGGAATCCTGGTTCTTTTGTTTGTGGCGACACCTAGTGGCCAGTCACTTGTATCTCATTGTCTTCAAGTCCATTCTGACTCATGGCAAACTTACAGGATAGAATAGACCTGATTCTTAGGATTTCCAAAACTGTGAATCTCAGAAAGATGAGAACCTCATCTCTCTCTTGCAGAGTGGCTCATGGGTTTGAACCACCAACACTGCAGTTTTCAGGCTAATGCTTAGGACATTGCACCACTAAAGAGAAAGCAAATGAAAACTAGCCTTTGGTCGTAAAATACAGTTTTCTACACCTGGTGCATGACTCTTAGTTCCAAAGCTTCCCAGATGCCCTTTGGATAACACAACAGACCCTGGGTGGTACAACCAGTTAACACTGCTACCAAAAAGGAGGTTCAAGTCACCAGAGTCACCCTGGAAGAACGTTCTTAAAATACTTCCGAAAATTTTGACAACCCCATGGAGCACAGTTTGACTCAGCACACATGGTTGAGTCAAACTGTGCCAGGAATCAGAGTCCAACTTGAAGGCAATGATATCATGCAAGGCTAACACAACTATTCAGGAGCAAGAGTCCTTTGAGAAAGCTAAATTTGGTTATAGGAGACTCTCTTACCATGATGACATGCAGTGCTGAGTTGATGTAGATATTGTAGGGAGGGGGAAGCATAGACACGGGCTATCTCCATTCAGTCCACAAGGAGGTGCTCCCAGCACCCACTGGAAACATAGTGGTGTGCACAGCCCTCCAGCAAGTGGGATACACTGCATCTGGGACTCTTACAAAGTGTTGTCCAAAAATCAGGACAATAAAACAGGATTAGGAGACTGAGATTGACCAGGGCAAGAGGTGCAGACCTGGTGTCAGTTACAAGGTCAGGGGAGGCTGTTCTGTGAAGATGGTCTCCACCTGGGACCTGAAGGAAGAAAAGGAGCCAGGTCCGGGCTGAGGGGATACCTGGTGAGAAGGTTCCTGTGGAAGAAGAGCTGCTGGTAGCTCTAAGAATGGCCGGCAACCAAGTAAGGGGGAACGTCACGAGAGGCCCACCCGGAGAGGGTGGCAGGGCTAGGTTGGGAGGACTTGGAAAGACCCTGGTAGGTAGGGGTCTGCAATTCATTCCAAATAGTGTTTTAGCAGGAGAGGAATGGCAGCTGTTTTTGTTTTTTCTTTCATTTTCAAATTTAAAATCACTCTGTTTATTGGATTGAGAAAATGGATGGCAAGAGACGGGGAGAGGAGCGGGGGAGGCTGCCCGCCCTGCAGCCCCTACCGCACCATAGTGCAGGTTCACTGCAGGGCTGCAGGCCTGAGTTAAACTCCAGGCTTTGGGACATAAGGCAGTTAGGAATGAGGTGGAAATGTCATCCAAGAACCAAGCTGCTTTTTGGTTCAGCTGTGCTAGGAGCTCACAATCAGACTTGGTCCCTTGTCAGGGAGAAATGGGTGACTCCACTTCCCAGTTGTTAATCAGCCCTTTTCTGGGCCCAGGTGGAGGGAAAAGGGGAGCAGAAAATAGAATAAGGGAAGTGTGAGCTTTAGTGAAGAGTCCCTGGTAATACATATGGTTAGTGTGCTTGCTGCTAACCAAAAGGTTGGCAGTTCAAGTCCACCCAAGGGTGCCTTTAAAGAAAGGCCTGGTGATGTGCTTCTGAAGCATAGCCATTGTTTCAGAATGTTACTAACCTCACGGAGCCTAGTTTTACTCTCACACCCACAGGGATAGCCATGTGCGTCAGAGTAGAGTCGACTTGATAGCAACTGACTGACTTGGTGGAAAGCAGATCTGACTATATATAAATATATATAAATATAAATATATATATATATACACACACACACACCTGCTACTTAATCTCCAATTTGCCAGCTTTGCAGTCTTTTGAGTGGCTTTTAGGGGGAAGGCCCCATTAACTTATGGGGAGGATCAGTTGACAAGTTTCTACTAGGAGGCTCTGCGGGGCTTTTGAGTCTGCCCTTTACTAGCAGTGTTGCCTGTCCAGAACTCTGGGGCCCCACGGGGTGCCTGGGTGTGAGGCACGTCCTTGGCCTACCAGCTCGATCCCTTGGTCCACCAAGTACAGCTTCTTGGCACCAAGGCCATTCTGGCTCCACCCCTACCAGCTGCTGCGGTATTTCTGACTCATCCAGAAGTTATAAGTGTGTAACCAAATCCCTCCACACCCGCTTCCTCCCCTCTGGCCCCTCCTGGAGGGAGGACCCTCAGGGCTACTCTCCTGGCACCTTTCTGAGTGTTAGGGCCCTGGTACACCTGGACCCAGCTGCTGGTCTTCACACAGCCACCTGCGGAGCCACCTTAGGACAGGTGGGGTGGGCCGTGAGGGTAGCACCGAGATCCAGGAGGGCTCCTGTGCCCTGCAGCCCCTGTTAGCCTCTCCCAGGTAAGGGACTCCTTGAAGACTGGCCCAGGACCTGACCTCTTATGGAGGGAGCTGTTTCAGGACTTGAGGGCTGGGTACTGCTCTCGAGGACTCCAGAGCCAGAGACCCAAGCACCTCCTGCTGGTCATGCCACTTTTGCTCAGTGTGGGAGTTGCTGACTTTGAAAACCAAGGACTCCATGGATTTCTTGTCCTATATCCCTAGCTGGGGAGAGTGACACGCCTCCAGGAGCCTGTGGAGAGGGTGACTGGAGAGTGCAGCTGGCCTAAAACTGGGCCCCACAGAGGCAAGTGGGCCACCCCTTTCATCTCCTGCTCCATCTCGCTGGCTAGAGCAAGGCCACTCAACCCTGCTCAGGAAGGAGACCCCAAAGTGTCACATTGCCAGATGAACCCGGTGCCCTGGGGTCTGGTGAACAAGGCTCTGTGGGAAGACGTGGGTCACCCAGCAGGTGCCTGTACCTGGTGTGTGTCTGTCTGACCTCACTCCTCGGTGCTGCTCCTTGCTCCACAGGGATCCCCAGCACTGGGCCAGGGGAATGAACCGCGAGGGGGCTCCCGGGAAGAGTCCGGAGGAGATGTACATTCAGCAGAAGGTCCGAGTCCTGCTCATGCTGCGGAAGATGGGCTCCAACGTAAGTGTCCCAGACTGCTCGAGGAGGGGACGGGCCCACTGTGCTGGGCAGGGCATGGGGACTGCAGCCACTGTGCCCAGGAGACTGCTGCTGGCCCTGTGGGTGGCTCCGTTTCCCCAGCCTTCCTTTCCTCCATCTCCAACCCCAGAGAGGCATCTCTACCAGGGAGGTAGAATGAGAAAGCTCAGGGGGCTGCCAGCCTTCAGGAGGGCCTTGTACCTTCCCCTGGTCCTGGGCTAGACTAGGTTGCTCCTCAGACTGGACCTGAGCAGCAGAGCATGGTTCAGGGGTGGTGGAGAGGGGCTGGGGTGCTGCCCTTACTGTGCTCCAGCCACGGGAGTCGGGACTTAGGGGTCATGGCTTCTGGAGCGGGGTGGGCCTCTGGGAGCGGGTGTGAGTGGCCCTCACCTGAGGCTCTCCCCACTACAGCTGACAGCCAGCGAGGAAGAGTTCCTGCGGACCTACGCGGGTGTGGTCAGCAGCCAGCTCAGCCAGCTGCCGCAGCACTCCATCGATCAGGGTGAGTCTGGCGGTGCTGTTGCCTTGCGGATCTTTCAGAAATCAACCAGCTTGGATAGGTGATCCAAGAGAGAGATGGGGGACAGATCACAGCTCCCTCTTCCCCAGGTAGAAGCCAAGGACCCACTCAGGCTGATAATGGGATCCCTTTTAGTCCTGGAGGAGGCAGAACTACAGAGGCTCTGGTGGCTGCATTTCCTCAGCCTTTGGCTTCAGCAGTACCCTGGCCCCAGCCCACCGCAGCAAACTCTCCTCGAGTACAATTCCCTAGCGTGGTGGGACAGAGCCATTGCTTCTGGCCTGGCTATGGTTAGAAGAGATTCTTAAAGACCCCAGAGGCCTCCTTGAATCCAAAGGTATTGAGTATGCTTTGGGTAATCTCAGTCAATCATCATAGTGATAATATTGTTGTTGTGAAGTGTCACTGAGTCCATTCCAACTCATAGAAATCCTATATAGGGTTTCCGAGGAGCAGTAGGTTTGAACTGCTGACCTTATGGTTCACATTCCAGTCCACTACAGCATTGCACCAGGAGATAATGTGCACGATTATGTGTTGTTGAGTCAGTTCTGACTCATCCCAATTCTGTGTAGGGTTTCCGAGGCTGTAAATCTTCATGAAAGCAGAAAGCTGCATCTTTCTCCCTTGGAGCGACTGGTAGGTTCAAACGGCTGACCTTGTGGTTAGTAGCTCAACTTGTAACCCACTATGCTACCAGGGCTGCTTATAGTGAGTGCTGATGCTGTTAAGCACTGTGGAGTCAGTTCCAACGTATACTGACCCTGTATAGGACTTCCAAGGAGCTGCTGGTGAGTTTTGAACCAACATCCTTGTGATTCAAACTAACCTTGTGGTCCAGTGCTTTATCCCACAGTGCCTCCCCAGGGCTCCTTTATGATTAAAATAGGTAGCATTTGTTCTTGTTGAGTGCCATCTAGCTGATTCTGACTCAGAGACCCCATGTGACAGAGTAGAACTGCCCCATGGGTTTTCTTGGCTTTAATGGAACTGACTTAACTGCACTTAACAACAATCAATCTCATCATCCGTTCTTTCTCCTGCAGGTAACAGTTATTGAGTGTTCATTATGTAGCAGGCAATGAACTAAATGCCTCCATTTACTCAGTAAGAAAAAGGAGTTGTAGAAGTAAGTTACTGCCCTTGGTCACATAGCCGGTACTGGGCCCAGGATATAGCCACTGGAGGGAGCTGAGGCCTGCTGGGCCTCTCCCAGTTCCTTGGCAGCTTCTCGGGGCTCTCCTTTTCTGGAGAGCTCATTCTAATACTGCAGCCAGTCTCCTTCCATTCTGTTCTTTTTATGCTGAGTTGGAATTATTGGCCACAAGATAGTCCAGCCTCTGGCAGGTCCAGGCGTGAGCAGACTCCCAGAAGCCAAGTGCTGACGAGTGCATCTACTCGTCGGTGGGGCACAGGGCAGGCCTGGCACACGGGGGCTGCTTGTCTGGAAGCTGACCTAGATCCCCAGTCAGCCCTGTTCTCCCGGGTGTCACAGGACTCTGCCCTGGTTCCCCAGCTCTGAGGCTGGGTGTGACCCAGTCTGCGCACCTGACTCAGCAGAACCCCCACAGGTTCTCCCGTGGCTCCACCTTGCCTGGGCGAGTCCTCCCAGATGTGCCTGCCTACACCAGTGCCCTCCTCTCAGGGTCTTCTCACTTCTAGAACTGACCTGGGTTCCTGTCCACAAGTGGAACCCTTAGGATTTTGAGTCTGGGGGTGCACCCGCCCCATACCATGTAGTACCTGTATATGCTGTATTGGAGTTGGGGCAGAAAGAATGCCTCTACCTGAATGCTCTTAATGGCAAAAATCAAAATAAGGAATAGGGCAGTGCATCTGTATAGGAAAACCCCATAGTACAGACCTCCTTGAACACATGTATGGGTGTTTTTAAAAATGAGGCCTGAAAGAATATATATCAGCCTTTTAACAGAAAAATTCTATAGGAGGTAGGACCATAAGAGATTTTACCTCCCAAGCTATCTGTTTTTATAGAATGATTTTTTTTTAACATTGCGTAGATACTGCTTTTGTAATAATGGATTTTTTTAAATTATGGCTCCCTGGGTGATACAGATGGTTAAGCACTCAGCTACTAACTGAAAGGGTGGTGGTGGTGGTTCAAGTCTACCCAGAGGCACCTTGGAAGAAAAGTCTGCCATTCCGCTTCTAAAAAAAAAAAAACAACTATAGAAAACCCTCTGGAGCATAGATCTGTTCTGGCACACATGGATTTTTTTTTTTTTTTTTTTAATGTGGGGTACTGCTGTGGGTTAATGCGCTGGACTACCCACCAGCTGCTCCTCAGAAACCCTAGGCAGGGTTACTCCACAGCACTTAACAACAACAACAGAAACAACAATAACATTGTATTCTAAAGCAAACTCATCTCACTGAGCAAAACCAACAGTTGAGAATAAGAATGAGAAGGTCATAGTGACCTACCTAGCTGTTGTTAACCTGGCCTTGACCAAACTTGGCTCTTTGGATGCAGCGGGTTTGTGGAGGTAGCCAAGTCGACTTCCCTCTCTGGGGAGGAGGCTCTTAGAAGAGGAGCCTCTGACGGATGCCTGGGGTGCAGGGGGGTGTCATGGTTCCTTCATGCTGGGTGCAGTGTGGACCACCTGGCTGCCAAGGACCCACCTGCATGGAAAGACATGTGACACAAGGACCCCTGTGGACCAAGTAGAAGAGGGGGCGAGAAGCGGCTGTATCTGTGCCTAAAAACATCACAAACACACACAAAAACAACGACAGCCAAGTGGTATTCAGTCTAGTGTTTCTACACTGCAGGTGCACACTTGGGAGCAAGACAGGAATTTCATTCTGAGCTGAGGGCTCAAATTCTGTTCTGACCAACCTGAGGAGACACTGGGGCTTGTCCCAGCTGATGTTGCAGGGCATGCTGGTGCCAGAGGCTCAAGGGTTGCCCAGGTGGTAAGAGTCCTGGATTCCTGCTTCCAAGGAGGAAGCAGGGACCCCTAGCGCATGAGAGGAACCCTCACGTCTAGGTAGCCTGAAGGATGCCGGTCTGGCATAAGCTGACGTGATTGCCTCCTGTCCACTAGATGGCACTATCTTTCAGCAGATGCCCCATTCTCTCCAACTGAAGCTGGTAACTTCATCTGCAGCTCTTCTCTGTGCTAATTCCTGAGACAAAAGAAATGTCTTCAACTCCCAGGCTCCCCTAGGTTGAGAGCCTGAGACTGCCCCACCAACAAAACAACTCTCAGCATTGGTCTTACACCCTAGTCCACCTGACTCCCACCTGAAACCTTGGGAGATTACAGGTAGTCTTGGGGCCTTTTCATCCCTCAGACCACTGCAGCTGGTTCTTATGTCTGAGCCTCACCCAACTCCTGTCTTGTTAGGTACCTATTGGGTGCAAAGTACTGCACGAGGAGCAGGGGATCCACAGTTAGGCCTGTGTGGACCTGCATCTTGGGGCACCTAAACATTCCAGCAGAGGCCTGGGGCCTCCTGAATGCTAAGGGGAACCCTTCTCTGTCCTCAGCTTACCTGACTGCTCTGCTGGTCTGAGACTACTAGTGACAGCCTCTTTCTAAAAGCCTCCTGTCCCTCCCTTGGGCTGTGTCTGTCTCTCTTCAGCTCCACTTCTCTCTCTCTATTTCCTGCCTACCTCTGCCCAGTCTCCTGGTGAGCCCCTCTTTCCATTAATGCACACCACTCTGCCCCAGATTCCACACTCAAGTGACTTCAGCAGTGAGCTCTGGTCAACAGTGCCTTCCAGACACAGCTCCTAAGCCCCAATTACCCCCTCGAACCCTAGTCTACTAGATGTCTTGCCACATATACCCCGCAGACACTCCAAACTCAGCAGTCCAGATTCATAACCTCTCACCTCTAGTCTCTGCTAGGGATCCATGCACCACCAAATACCTAGTGTCCTAGGGGACTCACCCTTGAGTCTTCTCTGCCCCTAGCAGCCAGTAAGTTACCAAGTTCTTCTGATTGTCCTTGTGAATACTCTAGTTGGCTTCCTCTTTCCCATTTTGGCCTGAACCCCCATTTTGGGTTGATCCCATATTCTTATCTGTTACTGTTAGTTACTTGCCATCAAGTCAATTCAGTTTATTGGCAACCCCATGTGTAAGAGGACTGCCAGTAGCTCTTTGTTGGCATCCCGACTTCTCATCTTGCCCTGACCAGTCCACCTCTTCCTCATAGCCAGAGTGACTCTTGAAGGCTACATCAGCCGGCCTCTCTCCTACTGCCTCTGTAGATTGAATCCTGATTGCTTTCATGGTTATAGAGTAATGCGTAGTCACAGTAGAAGATAGGGAGGGAGTCAGATAGAAACAGCAGAAAAGCTAAGAGGACAGAACCAAGAATCCTACTACACAGCAATAATCACTGGGACCTTTTATTAGCTTTCTAACCCTCTCATTGTGACAAAAGGAGCCTTGGTGGTGTCGTGGGTTAAACATTGAGCTGCTAACTGCAAGATTGGCAGTTCAAACCCACCAGCTGCTCCATGGGAGAAAGATGAGGCTGTTTGCTCCTGAAAAGATTGACAGAGGAGAAATTCTAAGGAGCAATTATACCTCATCCCACATAGATTTGCTCTAAGTTGGAATTGATTGAATGTCAGTGGGTTTGGTTGTTTTTGCTTTTGTTTTGTGTGACTAGTGAAACTCTCATGTTCTCACCTCCCGCCTCCCCACCACACACGCACCATCAACAACCCTAAAGACTGGCTTTCTGCTTCTTGACCTTGTCTGTCTGCTCCTTTCTGTCTCTGTGTTTGTTCTCTGCCACCAAGAATCTACCCTAACCCACCACCCATCCGTGTCCCTGCAGTCCAGCTCTCTGGTTTCCGTCCCAGCAGTGGGTACCCTGGGTGCACTGCTTCCTACACTGTCTCCTGGTCAGCTCCTTGAGCTGACTCCGGCTGCTGTCTTTGACTTTCTGGGGCCAGGCACCAGCAGGTCCTCAGTGAGTGCTTAGATGAGGGACCAGGCCAGGTTGTGGAGTCTACAGGCTCCCCAGAAAGGCACTGACAGGGGATGAATTCTCTAAGCACTGTCTCCTGGTCCCCAAGGGCAACCAGGTGGCCTTGATAGGCAGCCAGAGCTCAGCATTGCACCAAGGAAATCGATACTTCCCAGGGAAGGTGGCCTTGCTGAGCAGGCCCGGCTGGAGTCTTGGGGGCAGAGAGCCATTCTTCTACAGCAAGCTCGACAGGGTGCTGAGTCCATTCCTTTTTTTATCACCAGGGCTGCTCTCTATAGATCAGATATTGATTTTTTTATTGTAAAATATAATGCATAGTCATTATAGAAAGTTGGAGAGAAGCAGAAAAGCTTAAAGGCTAGCCAGAAGAATCCTATCACATAGCAGTAATCACTATTACCCTCTAGTTAAATCTCTTGGTAGCGCTTTTTAAAAATAGGTGTACATCTCCATCATAAAACTAGGACTGTCCAGTGCAAGCATTTTAATATATACTTTAATACCCATCTTTCACTTACGTTGATTAAGCTGTATCTTTAAACAACCTTATAGAAACATTTTAACAGTGGCATTGTACTCAGCCATAAGACTATACCGTTTTGAAAGGACCAAATCCCTTCTTGCTGGGTATTTGCTTCTAATGTTTGCTTTTATTATAAGAGCAAGCATTTATTGAACCCTTCCTGTGTGCCAGGTTGCTTGCCCAGTAACAGACAACTGTCTTTTCAGTGAATTCTCATGACAATCCTGAGAATGGTTGCTATCGTAGGTTGCTTTCTGATGAAAAAGCAGGCAAAAGGCAGTCATTGTCAGTGGATTGTGTACTGGTGAATGCTTTGGTGTATGTTTGCCACAATAAAGAGAGAGAGACAAAACAGGCTCAGCTAGGCCAGGTAACTTGCCCAGGGTCACACAGCGAGCCAGTGTGGGTCCAGTCTGTGATGGACATGGAACATCATTGCACATAAATCTTTTATCTTCATTATTTTTGCTTTCAGCTAAATTCCAGGAGCGGCCTTTAGGCTAGATGCATTTTTCAGCAGGACAGTGTTTTACTGGAGTTGCAGGTTGCTGTTGGCACAGTTAGGTGACTGTAGCTAGTGCTATTTCAGGAGGAGGTAGAACACACGGGGAAGTGCTTCCTGCTGCCTTTGTGTTTATTCTGGGCCTTCACCTGCAGGAGGACAGGGACTGGGCACAGTCAGTTCCAGGCCCCAGGTGACACTTTGCCAAGGTCTCCCTCTAGCCATTTGCCTGCAGAGCTGCATCCCTATGCAGGGTCTCAGACCCCATCCAGGCATCACGGACATGGCCCATTTTGTCAAGCAAGCTCCTTGTCTGGTGATTGGCTTCTACCCCATCCCTCTTCTTACCCCCCAAGAGCCATAGTGTTTGCCTAGTGGCATCTCGGTCTACATACTACCTCCATCTGACCACACATGACTGTCAGAGATGATTGCCCACACCCCAGGTCCTCTACCCGACCCCACCACCCAACTCTAGAAAACCGAAGCTGCTGGCTCAGGATACTTGGCCAGAGAGCTTAAATATAGATCACTTGGTCTCAGAGTCCTGTTTGGGACTTTGGGACAATAATGGTGGCCATGGGCAAACCAGCAAGGAATCAGAGTCTCCCGGGAAGTGGCCCAGCACTTTACCGTTCACCTGCAACCCTCCCTGCTCACCACCCACGGCACCCGCTCCACAGCCCTGCCACTGGTTGGCACGGGTGTCTTCATCTTGCAGCCAAGTGCGGAAGTTCATCCTGAAATCCTCTGTTCTTACACTTCCTCCAGGAAGCCCTCTCTGACCCCTATCCTAGTCTGCTGGTGGGCAGCTCCTGGAGCGCCCTGTAGAGCTTTCTGTCTTATGTGGGTCGGGAGCTCCCTGGAGCCAGGATCTGTGCTGTGTTTACAGTTACACGTGGTTGTTGTTGAGTGCCGTGGGGTTCATTTCCGACTCACAGCAACCCTGTGTGACAGGTTGTAATCGCTATAGAAACAGATCACCATGTCTTTTCTCCCACGGAATTGCTGAATGGATTCAAACCCCCAACCCATTGGTTCATGGCCGAGCACTTACCTGCTGTGCTACCAGGACTCCTTCACAGTTAGCCCACTGCTGACCCAGAGTAGGTGTTATTGGATTGAAATGTAGACTGAGCCCAGGCTTAGGGTGGCTTCTCCCAGCAGGCAGCCAGCTGGGCTCCTCCTGGGGTTCCCTGTGTGAGGAGAGCTTTGAGCTTTAGTCCAGAGGCTCCAGGCGATAAAAAAACCCTGGACTAAAATTACAATCAGACCCAAGGAATATTTCAGTTTAAGGGATGGGAAGGTACATTTAATCAACATTTACATGAGAATTACCTGTAAGCTATTAATAATACAGTGGTGTTCTGTGGAGTTGGTTCCGACTCATAGCGATCCTGAATAGGGTTTCTGAGGCGTAAATCTTTATAGGAGCAGAAAGCCTCATCCTTCTCCCATGAAACGGCTGGTAGTTTCACACTGCTGACCTTGAGGTTAGTGACCGACACTACTACGCTACCAGAGCTCCTTATGCTAATACAGTGGAAACAAAAAATTTTGGTGGGCATTGGCTCAAATGGAGGAATCAGCCAGGAGGACTTGGCATGTGATAGCTTATATCATAGAAAGAGAAGATTTAAGGGTGTGTGTGTGTGTGTGTGTGTGTGTGTGTGTGTAAATCCATGGAAGGTTCTAGAATGTGATAAAATGCAGAGTAGTTGCTTGATTCAGCATTCTGGCTCTGAATTGTGTTCTTTTGTTTATCACTGAGAACAAACAGTGCCTGAGAGGATTCAAAGCCCCTCCAGGAACTACGTTAGCTCCCAGCTCTTGGCCAAGAGTTGTACCCCCCTGGCAGGAGAAGGCCCATGGGGATCATTTAGTCCAGCGATTGGACAATTCCACTCACACTGACCTTCCCTGCTTGTGCCAGGCGTGGAATCAGAGGATGACTCCGCCCCAGAGCTGCTGGCCCAGAGGGCAGACAGACTCATGAACAGATAATGTAAAGAGCTAGCTAGTCACAGGTCATTGTTTGACTAACTTTGTTGTTGGCTCTGTTTTTGTTGTTGATTTGTGATCTAGAAGACCCCATGTGTTAAGAGTAGATCTGCTCCAGGCTGGAGTGGCTGTAATCTTCATGGGAGCAGATTCCCAGGCCTGTTTCTTCTGTAGTGCATCTAAGTAGGTTTGAACCGCCAGCCGTAGTTTATACCTACTGGCTGAGCACAATCTATTTGCTCAGTGCAGAGATCTGAAAGTGTGAATGATTCTGAAGGGAAGGGAAAGCCACCTTCAGGACCACTGAGAGAAAGTGCCCAGGGAATTGAGCCTTGAATCCAGGACTTGTGGGGAGGTGTTTGTAGTGCCCTGGAGCTGCTGAAGCAAAGTGCCGCAAATGGACGGCTAGACCCTCCTTCCCATGTATTCTCTCAGTTTGGGAGGGTAGAAGTCCAGAGTCACGGTGTCGGAGGGCCATTCCCCTTCTGAAGGCTCTGAGGAGGAGAATATGTTCTGAGCCTCTCTTTATTAGCTTTGGGTGTTGCGGGCGGTCCTTGGTGTTCCTTGGCATGTAGACGCATCCCTTCAGTTTGTGCAGCCCTGCCACGTGGCTTCTCACTGTGCGTCTGTGTCTCTTTTTTTGCTGCTTAGAAGGACACTAGTCATTTGGGATCAGGGCCCACCCTGATGACATCTTAAGTTGATGACATCCACAAACACTACTTCCAAATAAGGTCACAATCACAGATATTGGCTAGGACTGTAACCTGTCTGTGTTGGGGAGGCACCATTTAACCCATACATAACAGAGGAAAAAGAATATTGGAGCCTATGGAACATTCCCTCTTGAATGAGGACCCAACTGTGTGTCACTGTTAGGTATTTTCACATCCTTCCAGGAGCCCTGTGTGGGGCTGACCAGGCAGGTGATGAGGGACTGGGAAGGTAAAGGGGCTCTGACAGTGGGGTCTGAAGGCAGCAGGTGGTCCCATGCACCTAGAGGAGGAGAGGGGCCAGGTCTCAGAAGGCAGCAGGTGGTCCCATGCACCTAGAGGGGGAGAGGGGCCAGGTCTCAGAAGGCAGCAGGTGGTCCCATGTACCTAGAAAGGGAGAGAGGGGCCAGGTCTCAGAAGGCAGCAGGTGGTCCCATGCACCCAGATGGGGAGAGGGGCCAGGTCTCAAAAGGCAGCAGGTCCCATGCACCCCGAGGGGGACAGGGGCCAGGTCTCAGAAGGCAGCAGGGGGTCCCATGCACCCAGGTGGGGAGAGGGGATTGGTTAGTTGTTGCGCATTGGAGAGAACTACAAGTGGGGTGAGAGATGATAAAACACATTCTGGGCAGGAGGTGGAGATGGGGGTCATCCAGTTGAGACATTGAGGACTGGGAACCACAGGCAATGAGGAACAGATGGTGTGAGGTTTGAGGCTAGGTTCATGTGGGTGAAGGAGGTACCTGGTCCCAGCAACTGACATGGGAAGGTGGGGAGTGGTGGTAGGAGGGGTCTGTGTGGCCCAGGAGGGGTGGAGTGCGGTTCAGAGCTCAGGGGCTTAAGTGGGAACAGATGAAGGATTGGGAGTGCTGGCTCCAGTGAGCAGGCAGAGAATGAGGAGGAGCCATAACCCTGCCCTGTGACCCAAGCAGGGGCCGAGAGGAGGGGGGTCAGCAGGATCAGTGTCTGCAGCCACCCGGCTTGGCAATCAAGAAGTCACTGGTGACCTTTACCAAAACAGCTTCTGTGGAGCTGGGGCTGGAAGCCAGGCTGCGTGGGCCGGGAGCGAATGGGAAGTGAGCACATGGAAGCCGTGCAGACAGGCGCCTCTATGAGTGTTGGCAGAGAAGGGATGCAGCTTCTGAGGGGTTGGGCCAAGAGGCAGTCTGAAGGATAGACTTCTTGGAGTACAGTCTATAGACCACTTGCATCTACATCACCTAGGATATTTGTTAAAAATGCAGACAGGAACACCCAAACTTGCAGATAGAACCCATCTGACCTAGTCTCGATGGCTTAATAATCAGAACTCAATTAGAAGAAGATTAAAAAAAAATAGTTTGATAAAGGAAATGAGGGTAAATTGCTACAATTTGATGAACCTAACCTATACTCCTGGAGGTAGTAACTCTAAATACTAACAGAGAGGGAAGGAGTTATCAAGTACCAATGCTATCCCCTTGGTACACAGGGTAGATAGGGATGGCTACCTAAAATGAGGGGCGATAGAGGCACAAAGTGACTGGCTTCTAAGGTTTCAAAAGGGAATTTAGTTTAAGAGTGTGAGGGAATATAGAGCCCCCACTGAATAGTTTTCATCTTGTCTAGATGGGTCTGGTAAAAAGAGATGGGGATAGGATTCTTATGATTCAATAGTGAGTAATTGTTATCATGACTAATTGCAACTGTCACAATTGTAAAGGTAGAAGTTTTATAACAAAACCCGTGGAGTGGTTAATCTTACAGTCCAGAAACAGTGGACCCTAGGACCATCAAGGGAGAAGAGCACAAGCAGAATGTGGGACCTTATCCAGAGAAGCAGCGATACCAGAGATGGAGGCAGAGATGGGGACATGGAGAGAGGGAGCAGCTGAGGACTCTAGATTCATGGGAAGAGAGGGACTAAGAGCTGGTAGCAAGGAGACAGGCTTGTAGAATGTGTCTTTTGGTGGTGTAAATTATTGTGTATGCCTGAGTGATTTTTTTTTTTTAAAGAGCTAAAGTGAATAGGGAGAAATATTGTTAACTGATGTTACATGGAGGGGATTATAACCATTGTAATGCAACAAGATGTATTGTTTGTTGAATGTAAAACTGGTGATCTACCCTGTAAACTTTCACTCAATTCACAATAAAAAACTTTAAAAAAAAGTGCAGAATGTCTACCAGCAGAGCCTGGACATCTGCATTTTAAATCAACCTACTCAACTGTGAGAACATACCAGGACTCTGGTGAAACCCTGCTTATCCCTGACCCCTGGAGGGATGGGCCCACCCGTCTCTCAGATTTTGTCCTTCCTTCCACCCAGTCAAGGTCTTGGCTTAGGAGAGCAAACATTTTGGGGGAGCAAGGAATTTGAATGAATGCATCACCTGGGAAAACAAATTACCAAAGCCGTGTGTGTGTGTGTGTATTGGACTCAGCAGGGGTGAAGTGGGTTTGTGGAGCATATCTAGGCTGCAAGCTGGTAGACTAGAACCTTAAGTTGTGACCCCACAGATAGAGTTTTGATGGTTGATGTCATCCACAATCAGATCGGTGCGACAGATACTATTCATCATGTTTTGCAACTGGGGAGATGCAGGCTGGATGTGCATCCCCTGGTCTCACAGGTGATTGGAGTCAGACACAGTCCCAGATTCCAGCTTTGTACCTGGGTCCTCCGTTAAGTCTGAGAGACCTTCAGCTGCCAGTGAGCTCTCAGCTGATGACTATAGGAGCCCTGTGCTGTGCTGTGCTGTGTGCTGGGCTGGGCTGGGCTGGGCTGGGAGCGGACTCCTCAGCTCGGCCCACCAGCAGAGACCCTGTGGCATCGGGTGCTTGATGAGGCTGGCTGTCAGCCTGGAGCCCAGTAGGCGCCACTGAGCCTAGGATCTGCTTGGGCTGCTGAGACCTTGGTGGTTCCAAGGTTGCTGTCCCCATGTCAACCAGAGTGTCGTGCTGTCTCTGGGTAAAAGCCAACCCCTGGGAACCTTGGAGCCTCAGCACTCAGGTGAGCAGAGCTCCGGCCGGCAACCTGGAGCTGCTAAAAACAGTGTTCACCCCCAGTGGGT
Source organism: Chrysochloris asiatica (assembly GCF_000296735.1). Classification (NCBI taxonomy): domain Eukaryota; kingdom Metazoa; phylum Chordata; class Mammalia; order Afrosoricida; family Chrysochloridae; genus Chrysochloris; species Chrysochloris asiatica. The sequence continues at coordinate 288,335 of NW_006408741.1, forward strand.
CTGGTGTGCTGGGAGAGACCCAGTCCTGCCAGTGCCCACACCGTATCCAGGTGGATGCTTTGCCCTTTGGCCAAGTCTGTTACCTGTGTTTCCAGGCAGCTTAGTTCTTTTCCCCAGAGCTGGTCGCTGAGTCACTGCAGTTTTGGGGAGCCAGGCAGGTGACAGTAGTTGATGTTGACAGCAGAGAATTTGTTCACGGGGAGGAGAAGGTGCCACCACCAACATCATTAGGTCGAGAAGGGGATAGACTATCCAGGATGGATCTCCCTACACAGTTTGGAGCATGTGGTCATGTTTGCTCTCTGACCTGGTCTGCTAGGTACATGGAAGACTGACTGGCCCTTGACTTGGCAGGCCAGGGTTCCAGGACACACAGCCCAAGTTAAGTCCCTTTGATGATGATGACTTGTAAGGTACCCTTGCTCCCAACATCAGCCATAAGAATGTAGAGTCTTGGGTTTCCAAATCCCATACACGTCTTCTCACTGGGAGGGTGGAGCACCTCAAAGTTATTCTGAAGTCATAGGACCTGGTCTGACTGCCTTGGAGACAGACTTGAATGGTCCTGGGAAGCTCTGGACAGTGAGGTACAGAGAGGCAGGCTCTAGAGGAGCCTAGAGGAAGGTGCTATAGAGGCTCCGGTCCCTCGAGAGCACCTAGCTCGGGGAACTGGGCTCGGTGCCATAGAGGTTCCGGTCCTCCCAGAGTGCTGGGTCCTGAGGGGCTGGGCTCAGTGCTACAAGGCCTCTGCTCCCCACTGAGCACCCTGTTCTGGGAGACTGGGCTCAGTGCTACAAGGGCTCTGCTCCCCACTGAACACCCTGTTCTGGGAGGCTGGGCTCAGTGCTACAAGGGCTCTGCTCCCCACTGAGCACTCTGTTCTGGGAGGCTGGGCTCAGTGCTACAAGGCCTCTGCTCCCCACCGATCACCCTGTTCTGGGAGGCTGGGCTCAATGCTGCAGAGGCTCCGGTCTTCCCAGAGCGCCGGCTCCTGGGGGACTGGACTTGGAGTTCTTATTTTCTCTAGTGACACTGTGCAGGGCACTGAGGCCTTGGGGTGGTCTGCAGACTTTGGAAACTAGGCCAGGTTTTAATTCATTTATTTTAACATTGTGCCGCACTTTGTTAAAAACTGGGTAGAGTCAGCCTGTCCCTCCTGCACCTGTGAGCTTTGGTGGGATAAAAGCAGGAACCATACAGCAAGAAGGTGTCCCCCATTCCCGTTTGCTGAGAAAACAGGCCAAGCCTGGGAGGTTTCAGGGCTGCAACAGGCAGCCACCTTCCATAGCCCCAACTCCCAGCCCCTCACCCCCAGCCTGGGACCAGCCAGTTCGCTGATTTGCTGATCAGGGGCTCCCACGCAACAGGGGTAGCCAAGAAAGGGCACCAGCTTCTCCTCAGCACATTGTAGAAGCGTAGAGTCCTTGTTTCCTACCCCCTTTCCCCCAGCTTCCCTCCTTGAGACTGAGGGGGTGTTGGGAGCAGCCCTGTCTGTGGGAGGGGCACATGAGCTCCTGCAGTTTCCTGGGAAAGGGCAGGGACTCAGCTGGGTTTCCCCCAGGGTCTGTGAAAGGGATTGTGTGTGTGCACAGTCATATCACCAGCAGCTTTGGGGCTGTAGCTGACTGTAACTTCTTCCAAACTCTTTCATCCATTACAGATCATCAGTCTGATGCTGCAGTGCATTAAGCACTGGGCTGCTAACCACAGGCCAGCGGTTCAAACTCACTAGCTGTTCTGTGGGAGAAAGATGAGGCTCTCTATTCCCATGAAGATGTATAGCCTGGACCACTACCAAAGTGCTCTGAAAGGGAGGGATCCCGTTAGATAGTCCTGGGTAGAGTGGGAGAAAATGTGGAACAAAACGCAAAATCACTAAAAATAAAGAAAGAAAAAAGACTGGGCTTACTGGTCAGAAAGAGACTGGAAGAACTAGAGACCCCCCTCGGGCCACCCTTCACGTCTGGAACGGAACTCTCCAGTTTTCAGCCAAGCAGGTAGATAGGTATACAAGGGACAATAGCACTAGTAAGGCATGCTCACCATGGAGTGGTCAGCCATTCAAAATCAAATGGACATTTACATCTAAGGACAAAGTTCATAAGGGATGGGATGTTGTTGTTAAGTACCGAGTTGGTTCCGACTCATAGCAACCCTGTGTAGGGTTTACAAGGACCAGCTGCTGAGCTTGAACCACTGACTTTAAAGTTCAAACAGACTTTGCAGTCCAGTGCATTAACCCACAGCGTTACACCAGGACTCCGAAGGGATGGGAAGGAGGGTGGAATGGAAATAAGAACCACAGGAAGGAAGTGGGATAACTGTCAAGGCATGGAGGGATTACAGTCACTGAGATGAAACAAAGTGCCTGATTTGTTGAACATAAAACTGATGATGTTTGTAAATCATCACTCAATTCACAATAATAAGTTTTAAAAAGATTTACAGCCTCAGAAACCCTATGGCGCAGTTCTAATCTGCCCTGTAGGGTATCTGTGAGTCAGAACCAACTCAGCAGCACACAACATCAGCCTGCTAACTGAAAGATTGGTAGTTCAGACCTACCCAGTAGCTTCTCAGGAGAAAAGACTAGGAATCTGTTGCCATAAAGATTGCAGTCTAGGAAAGTTTATAGGACAGTTTTACCCCGGAACACTATGAGTTGGAATCAGCTAGGTAGTGCCTAGCAATAACAATAATAATCCTCAACCAAAATACACACCCCCAGGCCAATAGGCATGCTCCCAGCAGTTCCCGAAATGTATTTAGGCTCCAAGTGCCTTGATGCAGAACCTCTGAAGGATTTCACTGAGGCCTTCGGACGGCCGATGTGATCCTCATCCGACTCTGGGGCTGTGTCAGCAGGGGCTTTCCCTGGCACACGGACACTGAGGTTCCTGAGGAGCCATGTGGAGACTCAGGAAGTTGAGAACATGGGCAGAGGGTGAAGGCTGGTTGCAGGCTGACTGAACTGATCCCAGTTCACCCCGAGTCTGCAAAGGCCCAGTGACCCATTGTCTGCTTTTCTAAGCTCTTGTATATTTGTCATTTTTCTCTCCCCAGTCACTTGACTGGAGTCTGTCAAAGGGGCAAAGCTTGGATTGGGCATAGGCTGGGAGGGCTCGGTGCCCTGGCCTGGCACTAAGAGCTGCATCCCCAGCCCACCTTCACCCTGCTCTTTACCCGAGTAAGCCTTGGGGTTGGTGAGGCAGCCGATTGGGGGTCTCTGGGTTTCATATTGAGTTTTCGTCACAACAATTCTGTTGCTTTTGTGTTTTTCTTTTCCTTGTTTTTAAGTGTACAACTCAGTGGCACTAATTACATTCACTGTGTACCACCAGCAGGAACTCATCCCATTAAGAATCACTTCCGGTTTCCCCTCTCCCCACTCCTGGCAACCTCTACTGTGCTTCATGTGTCGGCATTTGCCTAGTCTAGATATTTTGCATACATGGGAGCACACATGTTTTCAAAGTTCATCCATGTTATAGCATGTATCAGAACTTTGATTCTTTTTATGGCTGAGTGATAGTCTGTTGACCTTCGGTGGTGCTGTGGTTAACGTGTTTGACTGTGAACCAGAAAGTGAAGGTTTGCATGTACTCAGAGGTACCTTGGAAGAAAGGTCTGACAATCTACTTCAGAAAAGTCAGCCATAGAACACTGTGGAGCAGTTGGACTCTGACACATGTGGGATTCCCTTGAGTCAGAATCAACTCAAAGGCAAGTTTGGTTAATATCCCATTGTATGGCTAGACCACATTTTGCTTATCAGGTCATCTGTTGGTAATGTTTTGGGTTTAACAAGGCAGATCTATTGTTGTTGTTATTAAGTGCTGTCGAGTTGATTCCGACCCATAGCGACCCTGTATAAGGTTTCTGAGGAGCAGCTGATGAGCTTGAACCGCTGACCTTGCAGTTCAAACGGATTTGCAGTCTGGCGCATTAACCCACATGTAGGGGTCGGGACATACACTCTGAGATCAGATCAGTATGTAACACTCTGGGCAGTGATGAGGACTCTGAAGAAGACTACAGCCACCTGAGGGATGAAGACACAGGGCACTGGTTCAGAAACTGTGGTCCCAGAGGCAGATGTCTGGTGCACAGACTGCCATGAAGTACAAGAGCTGGGAGAGGAACTTGGGGAAGAGCATCCAGGTAGAGGAACAGCCTGTGCAAAGGTCCTGAGGGGCAAGTCCCATGTGTTTGAAGCATTCTGGTTCATTCTGGTCTGACCTCCAATTAAGAATTTGCATTTCCACCCCAGAGTTACCGAATCAGAGTCTACATTTTAACCAGAGGCCCAGGTGACTTATGTATACGTAAGATGTAGATGCTGATTCATTTTGTCTGGAGTCCGAGCCCAGAGGCGAAAGGGCTGAGGCCAGATCATGTTGAGACGTATTACAGGCGACGGCGTGGAGCTTGGGTTTCACTCTGAGTATAATGAGAAACCTTGTGATGAGATCCTCCCTTAGAGCATCTGGCTGCTTCATGGAGAATGGACTTTTGGGGACTCATGTGGGGAGACCAGGGAAAGACTGACACTGAAGCCTCAATATTGGGGACCTGGACTGGGGAGAGGTAGGGGAATTGGTGATGCAGTCATGGTATATTTTTTTAAAGCAGAGTTGAAGGATTTGCAGGTGGGATGTATGTAGCATATTCATGCATGTGAGGGAGCGAAATCGGATAGTCCCTAAGGTTTTGGAGCCAAGTAGCCAGAAGGATGGAGTAGCCATAGGCTGCAAGTAGAGTAGGCTTGGGGAGAGAGGAGGGAACCAGGGTTTGTCCTGGACATGCTGATTCTGCAGTGCCTGTTAGACATCCCAGTAGAAGATCACGTGGGCAGTAGGCCCTGCGTCTTAGTTTCCTAGTGCTGCCCTAACAGTACCCCAGGAGGTGGCTTTAAAGGACACATTTATTTTCTCACTGTTCAGAAGGCTAGCAGTCCAGTATCGGGGTGACAGCTCTTGGAGAAGGGCCTTCTTTTTCTCTTTCAGCGTCTAATTGTTGTTGTTAATTAGAATTTAATTAACATAGCAGCCTTGTATAGGATTTCCAAGGAGTGGCTGGTGAATTTGAATCACTGACCTGTGGTTGAAGCCGACCTTGCAGTCCAGTGCTTTATCCTACAGTGCCACAGCAGGACTCCTCAGTTTCTAGTAGCTGCCAGCAGTCCTTGGTGTTCCTGGGCTTGTCCATGCGTCTGTACATGGCCTCTTCCCTCTGTGTGGGTCTCTCTGTATCTGATTTTCCTTCTTTATAAGACACTGCTCACAGGAGGTTAGATTTCGGACCTGTCTAGGAGCCAGTGTGGCACTGAAGGGTTAGTCCTGGATTACTGTCCCTGCTAACTGCAAGTTCGCCAGTTCAAACCCACCAGTCACTCCTTAGGAAAAAGATAAGGCTTTCTTCTCCTGTAAGATTTGCAGCCTCAGAAACCCTATGTTGTTGTTGTTAAGTGCCGTCGAGTTGGTTCTGACTCACAGAACTGTATAGAGTTTCTGAGGAGTAGCTGGTGAGCCTGAACTTTCTGACCTTGCAGTCCAGACCAACTTTGCAGTCCATTGCATTAAACTGCAACACCATATACAGGACCGTTAATGAGTCAGAATCAACTCCATGGCTGTGAATCTGAGTTTTAGTCCTATATGGCCTCATGGACTTCTGGTGTGGTGCTGTAGGATCATCACTGGACTGTGAACCACAAGGTTGGCAGTTCAAACCCATCTGCTGCTCCTCAGAAACCCTTAACAACAACAGCAGCAGTAGCAACATCATGGTCTCATTAACATAACAAAGCAGTCAACATTTCACTGGTTGTGGGGTTGTTGAGATTTCAACATATCTTTTGTGGGAACAAAATTCAATCCATGACCACATAGCACCATTCAGGGGAGTGGCCCATCTATAGATGGTTATGAAGCCAGGAGATGGGGTGTACGTATAGACTGTACTGTAGATACAGAAGAGAAGCCCCTGACTTGAGCCCTGGGACCCTCTAACAATTGTTGTTGCTGTTGTTAAGTGCCATCGAGTCAGTTCCAACTCAGAGCGACCCGGTTTTTGAGGAGCAGCTGGTGAGTTTAAACTACTGACCTTGAGGTTAGAAGTCCAGTGCCTATCCTATAGCACCATACCAGGCCTCTAACAATTATTGTTGTTAAGTGCCATTGGGTCAGTTCCGACTCATAGTGATCTTGTATATGGGTTTCCGAGGAGCACCTGGTAAATTTGAACCACCAACTCTGTAATTCAAACCAACCTTGGGGTCCAGTTCTAGTGGTTGGGAAAAGGGAGAGGATCCCCCAAAGGAGGCTGAGAAGGAATAGTTGTGAAGGGAGGAAGAGAACCGGAGAGAGACCAGCTAGGAGACCTTCGGAGGGATGGAACCTGTCTACACACAAGTAGGGGCCTAAGCAAGAGCCGCCTCTGTCCCCCACCTCTGAGATGACTTATAGACCTGGAGACGAGAACTTAGTGATGGGGAGTCTGGGGCAGTCTGCTTGCCAGGCTCTTCATACCTTCAGAGTATGTTTGCAGGGAGTTTGGGGAAGGGAGTTTCCATAAGCTAGGGGCACAGTAGGCAAAACTCTAGCTGTGTGGTAGGGATTCCCAAAGTGTGGAAATGCATCCAGTTCTGACCTTCCCACTTCTCCATCCTCATTGCCAGCCACTCATGCAGCACTTCCCTGCCCCAGCCACCCACAGCTAGGTCACAGCTCATACATTAGCAGGACACCTTCTTTCAGACTGCCAAACAGGCAGACACCAGCCCCTTCTGATTCTCACTGCCCCGGCGGGTTCATTCTCTAGAACGACTCACAGAGAGGAGACCATACTTCAGAGCCCTTAGGGTGCATTGGTTAAGCACTTGGCTCTAACTAAAAGGTGGTCGGTTTGAATCCACCAATCATTCTTTGGAAAAAAAGGTGTGACCGTATGCTTCCATAAAGATTATAGTATGGGGGCAGTTCCAATCTGTCCTGTAGCATTGCCAGGAGTCAGAATAGACTTGATGGAAACGGGCTTTGTTTTGAAGCTTTTATAATATAAGCTTTTATAATATATTTATGGCAATAACTTTATTACAACCAAAAAGGATACAAATGAAAAAACACAGGATGAAGTCTGGGAAGGGTCACATTGTGCCATTCCCATGTCCCAAAGAGGGATGTGTTGTCCTCTCCCACCTCCCACCAAGCAGGTATCTCCTGTGAGCCTCAGGGTTCAGGCCTGTTTATCAGCCCCAGTGCATGGTCAAGATAGATTATCTCATGCCTTATGAGGCATAGTCAGCATCCCATGGGCCCCAGGTGCTTGGTCCTTCTTGATCTGCTCAGCCCTCATTATTAACTTCAGGGATTCATACAGCTTACAAGAACTGAGAACAGAGGCCAAATAAATAGCCTTATGCAAGGTAATTACACACCTCAGAGTGGCCTTCAGAGGTCATTCCCTGACTTAGATTCCTCACTCACCATGCCCCACTGAAACCCATCCTCAGGGACTTAGATGGATCTGAACAAGGGTAACTTAAGATTGAGTTGGTGGTGGGGGCAGAGAAACCTTCACTTCCAAAATCCACCCCTAAAACTCAAAGACCCTGATGATAGTCAGGAGGCAGGCTTACAGAATGTGCCCTTTGGTTGTTTAAATGATTATATATTCCTGAGTGTTACTGTGTACATCACAAAACAAAACAGAAAACAGAGGGAATAGAAGCAAATACTGTTGAATGATGAAGCATGGAGGAGATTGTAATCATTGCAATGAAACAATGGTGTAAAACTGATGTTCTCCCATGTAAACTACCACTCAATTCACAATAAAAACTTAAAAAAAAAAAAAAAATACAGCCTAGGAAACCCTATGGGGCAATTCTATTCTCACACACTGGGTCACTGTGTGTTGCTATCAACTCTATGGCACCTAGCAACAACAATACCAGACTTGTCCATGAGTAGCACCTATTACTGTAAAATTTTTTGCAAAAGAAATTAATTTGTTATATTTGTTGTCGTCATTAGGTGCCATGAGGTGGGTTGTAACTCGTAGTGGCCCTATATGGCGTTTTCAGGGAGCAGCTGGTGGGTTTGAACCACTGACCTGTGGTTCAAACCAATTTTGTGGACCATTGCTTTATCCCATAGCACCATACCAGGAGATACTTTTATATTACTGCTGAAAACCAACATGTTAAACATCAAGAAGATAATTATTTTTTAAAAAATTACGCAGTTGCACACATGTAGTTATCTGATTACATGGTTCATTGATGAAAAACTTCAATGGCGCTGGCTTAAAGGATGCAAGACAGCCTGGTGCAAAGCCATTTTACTAGGTGGGTGACCTTGGACAAGACTATTCATCTGAAAGGAAGGCTACTAATCGTGACTTCAAAAGGCTGCTAGAGAACCAAATATGGTATCAGGATGGATGTGTCAATGGCAAGGCATGGCCTTTAGACCATGATGGCCCCTCATCAAATAATAGCTCCATCCTGATACTCACACAGGGTTTTCAGTTGCCACCATACTGTCTCCTTCTCCTAAGAACAAGAATCCAGCACCAAAGGGGCCAGCACGGTGGTGATAAGACAGACATTTAGTGAACACCTACTGGGAGTTGGTCATGGAGCTAAAGGGATACACATACTCATTTGAAGAGTTCTGATGTGGCACTATAAAATAAGCACTGGACTGTTAACCAGAGGATCAGTGGTTTAGACCCACCAGCCACTCCTTGGAGACCCAGCGGAGGTTGCTATGGTTGAAATCAACTCATGACGCTTAACAGTAACAACAAGAAGCAACAGGAAAGGTGTGCCCCAGGGTTGTACTCTTTTACATATTTACATCATCCATATGCTGAGCAGATAATCCGAGAAGCTGGACTATATGAAGAAGAACACAGCATCATGAACAACTTTCAATATGTAGGTGACACAACTTTGTTGAAAGTGAAGAGGACCTGAGGCACTTGCTGATGAAGATCCAAGAATACAACCTTCAGTATGGGTTACAACTCAATACAAAAAAAAACAAAAGTCCTCACAACTGGACCAATAAACATGATAAATGGAGAAAAGATTGAAGTTGTCAAACACTTCATTTTACTTGGATCCACAATCAACGCTCATGGGAGCAGCAGTCAAGAAATCAAGTGACACATTGCGTTGGACAAATCTGCTAATCAAGACTTCCTTAAAGTGTTAAAGTCAAAGATGTCACTTTGTGGACTAAGGTGCACCTGACCCTAAACCATGGTATTTTCAATCTCTCCATATGCATATGAAATCTGGGCAATGAATAAGGAAGACTGAAGACGAATTGGTGCACTTGAATTATGGTGTTGGCAAAGAATATTGGAATTACTGTAGACTGCCAGAAGAACAAACAAATCTGTCTTGGAAGAAGTACAAGCAGAATGCTCCTTAGAATCGAGAACGGTGAGACTTCATCTTACATATTTTGGACATGTCAACAGGAGGAATCAGTTCCTGGAAAAGAATATCATGCTTGGAAAAGCAGGGGGTCACTGAAGAAGAGGAAGCCCCCCAACAAGATGGACTGACACAGTGGCAGCAACAATGAACTCAAATGTAACACCTGTGAAGACGGCGCAGGACTGGCCAGTGTTTTGTTCTGCTGTGCCTAGGGTCTCTATGAGTCAAATCTGCCTTGACAGCTCATAACAACAACAATATTTCAACCTTGACACAGTGATCAAGCACTTGGCTGCTAACTGGGAAATCGGCGTCTGAATCCACCAGCCATTCTGTGGGAGAAAAGACTAGTCTACTCCCATAGAGATTACATTCCAGCCTAGGGAACCCTAAGGGGCCCTTCTACTCCATTATACAGGGCTGCTGCAACTCCTGGTGTGGAACTATAGGATACACACTGAACTGGGAACCAAAGTCTGATGGTTCAAACCCACCAGCTGCTCCTCAGAAATCCTAGACAGGGTCGCTATGAGCTGGAACAAGCTCCATAGCACTTAACAACAATGAATTGAAATAGAATCGACAGCATTCAACAACGCAACAAATACCAGTACTGAGGACAGCCTGACACATATTAGGAATTTAATAAATATTTGTGAAGTGAAAGTGAAAAAAAAACCAAAAGACTCAAAGACCCACAAAACGGTGAGACACTGCCAGCTAGAATTTCAGGCCCTTAGTTCACAAGTCGTGATAAAATCGGCAGTAAATGCTTTATGGGCTGGTGAATAATCATGAAGGATTTTCAGGTGGCTGCCAGACTATTTTTCAACAGGTGGTGCTGGTACAACTGGATTGTCATTATGTGCAGTTGAGTCAGTTCTGACTCATAGCAACCCCCCTGGGGTTTCCGAGACTGTAAATCATTTGTGGGAGCAGAAAGCCTCATCTTTCTCCTATGGAGTGACTTGTGGGCTCAAACCATTGACCTTGTGGTTCAAACACTGCAGTCCAGTATTTATCCTACAGAGTCACTGCATTCCCCATACAACTGAATGTTGTTGATGTTATATGCCATTGAGTAGCCACATATAAGGATCCCTGTACATGAGCAGACATGTGTTCAGACTGGTGACCATGTTGGTCACCGATAGGGGAAGTGCCGGAAAAACAACAGTGAAGCTGCAAGCCAAGTCCAGCTACGCTCAATAGAGTCCTATGAATCCAGGTGGAGATCTGGTAGGCCAGCAGTTTGGCCAGACCCGGGAACACCTGGGCCCAGAGTCAGTGACATAGCCACAGAGGACTAAAGTGGAGAATGAAGTGTCCAGCTTCACTTTAGTGAAGAAGAGAGGGCATATGCACAAGAACACCCACACTTAACAGATAATACCCAGTTGATCTGGCTTCAATGACTGGATAATCAGAGCTCAACTAGAAAAAGGAAAAAGAAGAGTTATCTGATACAATTTGATGAACTTGACCTACACCTATGGATGCAGTAGCTCAAAAGAGGGAACAGATCTTTACAGCAAGGATCATTCCTACCCCCTCCATACACAGAGTAGACAGGGATGGGCAACTTGGACATTGGCTATCCAAAATGGGGGTGCTACAAAGGCAAGAAGTGACTGGCTTACAAGCTTTCAAGAGGGAACCTAGATCCAGAGGGCGTGGAGGAAGGTAGTATCTCCACTGAGTAGTATCCAATCTGTCTAGGCAGGGCTGATGAAAGGAGATGTGGATAGGTCTCTTGTGATACAATAGTGAATAATTGTTATCAGGACTGATTGTGAGGATTGTAAATGTAAAGGTAGACGTTTTGTAGCAAGGAGAGGGGAGTGATTAACTTTGCAGTCTAGGAGCGGAGGTCCCTGGGACCATCAAGGCAGAAGACCAGAGAAGCAGTGATGCCTGAGATGGAGCACTTGGGGACTTTAGACACAGAGAGGGAGAGGGGCTGTGTGCTGCCGACTGGGGGGCAGGCTTGTAGGGTATGCCCCTTGGTTGGTTGATGAATGCATGGAGGGGATTGTAACCATGGCAATGAAATGATAAAGGATAGGATGAATGTAAAACTAATGTTCTCCCATGTAAACTATCACATAATTCACAATAAAACATTTAAAAAAAAGTTTTGATCAAAGATGCTATAGAAAAATCTTGCTTAAAAAGAAAATCCAGAACATAAATTCAAGATCCCAGAGACAAGATTTTCTGGAGTCATGGAGGCTAACTAAACTCTTAATATTCTTGCCTTGGGATCATCTTTAAATCTTAGACCATAAACCAACTTCTCAAAACTAACAGTAGGGTAGTTTAAAGAGTGCCTGCCTTGAATATTGTGCTGTTTTTCAGAACTATCTATATGGAATTAAATGAACAGTAGCAACTGGAAGGGCTAAATAGAAAACATGGCAGCAGCCAGTTGATGTGAAAGAAGAGGAATAGCATGAAAAAGGAGGGTGTGAATGGTCTTGATGAATTTCATAAGTGTCACTGAGTCATACAGGTAAATTGGATTGCTGTGTATGTTCTAAACAACAAGAACAACAACAACAACAAAAATTTTGAAAAAGAAGGTGCAATCATTTATGACCACCATTCGTCTGTCAGTTTGTTGTACTGTGGTGGCTTGTGTGTTGCTGTGATGCTGGAAGCTGTACCACTGGTATTTAAATACCTGCAGGGTAACCCATGGTGGACCAGTTTCAGCGGAGCTTCCAGAATAAGACAGACTAGGAAGGAGGAGAGATAGACTACTTCTGAATGTTTAGCCACTGACAAACTTATGAGTAGCAGTGGAACACTGTGAGATAGAGTGCCAAAGATGAAAACATTATGAATAGCATCCCAATAGTGTCAGATATAGTGCTAGAAGATGAGCCCTTCAGATTGGAAGGCACTCAAAATATGACTGGGGAAGAGCTGCCTCCTCAAAGTAGAGTTGACCAAGATGATGCAAATGGAGTGAAACTGGGGCACAACTCAAAATGAGGAGAAACAGCTACAAACATTTATTAACAATTGGAACATGGAATTTATTGTGTTAAGTGTCGTTGAGTCGGTTCTGAGTCACAGAGATCCTGTATAGAGTTTCCGAGGAACAACTGGTGGGTTTGAACTACC
>NW_006408741.1:301122-323584 GCF_000296735.1 Chrysochloris asiatica
TCTTGAAGTACAATACTGCTTGTGACAGGATAATATGCCTACAAGGAAGACCAGTTATTCAAATTTACACACCAACCACTAAAGCCAATGCTGATGAAATTGAAGAATTCTACCTATTTCTTCAGTCTAAAATTGATCAAACATGCAGTCAGGATGTAGTGATATTTACTGGTGATTGGAATGTGTAAGTTGACACAGAGTAGATGGAAAATATGGCCTTGATGATAGAAACGAAGCTGGAAATTGCATGATAAGAGTTTTGCAAGACCAATGACTTATTTATTGCAAATACCTTTTTAAAACAACATAAAAGAAAACCGTACACATGGCCCTCACCAGATGGAGTACACAGGAATCAAGTTGACTACTTCTATACGAAAAGATGTGGAAAAGCTCAATATCATCATCCACAACAAGGCCAAGGACAGATGGTGGAACAGACCATCAATTGTACAAATGCAAATTCAGGCTGAAGCTGAAGAAAATTAAAACAAGTCTATGAGAGCCAAAGTGTGACCTTGAATGCTTCCCATCTGAATATATAGATCATTTCAAGAACAGAGTTGATGCATCAGACACTAATGACTGAAAACCAGAGAGCAGTGGGATGACATCAAGAACATACAGAAGAAAGCAAATATGCAGATTAGATACAACTTTGCTTGCTAAAAGCTAAGAGGACTTAAAATACATACTGATGAAATCAAAGACCATAACCTTCAGTATGGGTTGCTCCTCAATGTAGAGAAAACCACTAGATCTGTAAATAACATCATCATAAATGGAGAAAAGATTGAAGTTGTTAAAAGACTTCATTTTGCTTGGATCCACTATCAGCACTCATGGAAGCAACAGTTAAGAAGATGAAAAGAATACTGTACCAAACAGACATGGCCAATGTTCAGCCATTTCAAGAGATAGTATATGATCAAGAACTGATGATACTGAAGGAAGAAGTCTAAGCTGCTGAAGGTATTGGCAGAAAACAAGGCTCCAGGAATCGACAGAATACAAATTGAAATCTTTCAATAAACTGATGTAGCACTGGAAGCACTCACTCATCTATGTCAAGAAATTTGGAAGACAGCTACCTGGCCAACTGATTGGAAGAGATTCATTGTTATGCCCATTCCAAAGAGAGGTGACCCAACAGAATCTGAAATTATCAAACAATATCACTAATATTACATGCAAGTAACATTTTGCTGAAGATAATTTAAAAATGGCTACACACAAAATAGAGAACGATCAGAAATTCATCCTGGATGATAAGAAGAGAGCGGATAGACGCACGAACACTCACATTTGTAGATAATACCCACTTGACCTGGCTCCAATGACTGGATGATCAGAGCTCAACCCGAAGAAGAAAGAAGAGGAAAAAAAGCATCATCTGATACAATTTGATGAACTTGACCTACACCTATGGATGCAGCAGCTTAAAAGAGGAACAAATCCTTACTACAAGAATCATTCCCACCCCCTCCACACAAAGAGTAGACAGGGATGGGCAACTTGGACATTGGCTACCCAAAATGGGGGTGGGGGGAGAGGCTACAAAGGCAAGAAGTGACTGGCTTACAAGCTTTCAAGAGGGAACCTAGATCCACAGGGCGGGGAGGAAGGTAGAGTCTCCAGTGAGTAGTATCCAACCTGTCTAGGAAGGGCTGTTGAAATGAAATGCAGATGGGTCTCTTGTGAGGCAATAGTGAATAATTGTTATCAGGACTGATTGTGAGGGATGGAAATGTAAAGGTGGACATTTTACAGCAAGGAGGGAAGTGATTAACTTTTCAGTCTAGGAGCGGAGGGCCCTGGGACCATCAATGGAGAAGAGCGGAGAGCGGGACCCTACCCAGAGAAGCAGTGATGCCTGAGATGGAGGCAGAGACGATGACACGGAGAGATGGAGTGGCTGGGGACTTGAGATCCAGAGAGGGAAAGGGGCTGTGTGCTGATGACAGGGGGGTAGTGGGGGGGCAGGCTTGCAGGGTATACCCTTTGGTTGGTTGATGATGCATGGACAGGATTGTAACTATGGCAATGAAATGACATATGATAGAATGAATGTAAAACCAATAGTCTCCCATGTAAACTATCACATAATTCACAATAAAACATTTATTAAAAAAAGAAATTCATGCTTGGTTCAGAAGAGGATATGAAGCTAGGACTATCCTTGTTGACATCAGATGGATCTTGGCTAAAAACAGAAGATACCAAAAAGATGTTTACTTGTGCTTTATTGACTGCTCAAAGGCTTTTGACTCTGTGGATTATGACAAACTATGGATAACACTGTGAAGAGTAGGTATTCCAGAACATTTCATTGTGTTCATGAGGACCTCTACATAGACCAAGAGGCAGTTGTTAGAATAGAACGAGGGAACATTGAATGGTCTAAAATCAGGAAAGGTGTGCTCCTGGGTTATATTCTTTCAATATACTTATTCTGTGTGTTTGTTGTTGTTTTGTTGTTTAGTGCTGTCGAGTGGGTTCCAACCTGTTTAGAGTTTCTGAAGAGTGGTTGGTGGATTTGAACCACTGACTTTGCAGTAACAGTCCAGTGTTTATCCTACAGTGCCACAGCAGAACTCTAGTCTTTTGGTAGTCCATGGCATGCTCACTATTCTTCATCAATACCATAATTGAGAGCCATGAATTCTTTTTCTATCTTCCTTATGTATTGTCCCAAGCTTTTATATGCATATGAGGTGATTGCAAATAAGATGATATTGGTCAGGTGCACTTTAGTCTTCAAAGTGACATCTTTGCTTTTTAACACTTTAAAGAGGTCTTTGACAGCAGCTTTGACGAGCACAATGAATGTGTTGTTTGAATTCTTAACTGCTGTTCCCATGGGCATTGATTGTTGACTAAGTAAAATGAAATCCTTGACATCTACAATCTTTTCTCCTTTTAGCATGATGTTGCTTGCTGATCCCCTTCTTGTTTTCTTTATGTTGAGTTGTAGTCCATTGGTAAATGCATCAAGTCGTCTTCACTTTCAAAACAAGATGACAGAATTGTGTCATCTGTACATTGTTGTTGTTATATGCCGTGGAGTTGGTTCTGACTCATAGCGACCCTGTACAGGGTTTCCGAGGCTGTGAATCTTTACGGGAGCAGAAAACCTCATCTTTCTCCTGCGGAGCAGCTGGTAGTTTCGAACTGCTGAGCTTGCGGTTCACAGCCCGATTTGTAACCACTACGCTACGAGAGCATCTGTACATGGCAGGTTGTTAATCTTTATTAGTTGTTGTTGTTGTGAAGTGCCGTAGAGTCGGTTCCGACCCATAGCGACCCTGTATAGGGTTTCTGAGGAGCAGCTGGTGAGCTTGAACTGCTGACCTTGCAGTTAAAGCAGCTTTGCAGTCTGACACATTAACCCCCACAGCGCCATACCAGGACTCCAATCTTTATTAGTAAATGCCCTTTATTAGATAGGTTCAGAGAGTTGTCTTTCTTCTTAGTTGTTGAATGTTTTCATCATGAAAAAGTGTTGAATTTTGTCAGATGACTTTTCCATGTCTCTTGGAATGATCGTGTGGGCTATTTAAAAAATAACAGCAAACCACTTGTAGTGATATGGTATATTGCATTAATTGATTTTCAGATTCTCAATCAACTTTGCCTATCCCAGACAAATCCCATTTATTCATGGTGTGCAATTCTTTTTATATGTTGTTGGATTTGGTTTTCTGGTATTTTTTAAAGAAGTTTTACATCCATATTCATAAAAAATATTGGTCTACATTTTTCTCTTCTGGTGATTCCTTTGCCTAGTTTTGGCTGTCTTTGTCATTTAATGTGTCAGGGTGTGGAACCTCCTCTGCTCACACTTATCAGGAAGGATGGGATGGATGTATGCCTGAGCCCAAGTTCAGACAGCACCAGTGGAGGTACCAATGGGGAGGACATGGCCTCATCTGTAAAATGGGATGACCTTGGAGGCAATGGGCTAGACCTACTGGCCTCTTAGAGCTTCTTCCTGATCTGAGCTCAGGGCTCCCAGAATAGCACGAGTATCCAAGGGAGCCATTATATGCTGGCCTTAAAAGAAGGAACAACTAGGGCCATCCACCTCTGAGGTCCCCCCTAACTCTCAAGGAGTCGAATCATGTAACTAATTGAACAGTTCCCCTGCTAAGGCAGTGTTGTGAGCTGCCATTGGGTCAGCCCCTGACTCATGACCAATGAAATCTGCCCATTCTTCTGCCATCTCCATGATCAGTTGAGGATTGGACCATTGTGATCCATAGGGAGGGTTTTCATTGGCTGATTTTCAGAAGCAGGTTGCCAGGCCTCTCCCCTTAGTTTGTCATAGTCTGGAAGCTCCACTAAAACCAATATAATAGCAACCAACAAGCCTCCACTGACAGATGGACAGTGGCTTCCCGTGACCAAGAATTGAACTCTACCACTGAAGCGCCAATGCCTCTCCCTATTAGTAGCTGGGCCAAATGTCAGACGGGAGAGAGAGGGGAAGTTAGTATCTTGACCTGATACCTGCCAGGTCTATGCCTAGGCCCTTACTCTGGAAGAGCCTGCTCCCTCTTTGGCCCCATAGGAGAACATATTCCTGTGGAAAGAAAAACAACGCGGTCCTTTAGGAACAAAACAGGGAGCAGAATGAGCAGTAGCTCCAAATGTCCTGCCCTTGTCCAGCCTCCGCAGCAGCAGAATGACTGTGGACCCCCAACCCTCCCTGCTCTCTCTGCCCCAGCCCGGAGATGGAACACCTAGAAAACCTGTGGTTCGGGTGTCTAGTAAAATAGTCATTGGAGTCCGTGCATGGCTTTGAGAAGGTGACTTTCTTCTTCAGCCCTCAAGTAAGCACAGATGCACACACAGCAGGCTGCATGTTGTAGCCCCCGGGTAGGGCTGTGGCCTCCAAGGAAGGCAGGCAAGCCTCTTCAGACTCTGCATCCTCTCGGGGCAGTAGTGCTATTTCTGTGCCTGAGGTTTACTCTGGAGGCCTTAGATCCCTGTGAAGAAGCCCAGGAGGCAGCCCATGGAAGAAGCAAGTGGGCTGCCTCTGCTCACGTCCCCCAAGATATATTCTGCTGAAACCTCCCCTGTCATGGTCCCTGTCAGCCCCCTTCCAGTTAGTGGGCTGGGAGGCAGCACTGGCATCTGTTAGGTAACCAGCTCAGCTGCCACGCAGAGTATGATGTCATCTTGGATTCTCTGGTTGCTAGGGAAATTCTGCCTGCAGTGATATTGCATGGTCCCAGGAATGAGCTTAGAACATAGTGTTTCCAAGAAAAGAGGGGAAGGACTGTTGGGGTTCCCAAGCAAAAGAGTCACATCCTGGGGGATTCTCATTCCTTTCTGGATGCTAACTTCCCCTTTCAAGGAGTCCCTAGTGGTGCAAATAGTTAATCACTCAACTACTAAAGAGAAGTTTGGCAGTTTAAATCTACCCAGAAGCACCTTGGAAGAAAGACCTGGTAATCTGCTTCCAAAGGGTCATAGCCCTGAAAACCCTATGAAACACAGTGCTACTCATTCACACACATGGGGTTACCCTGAGTTTAGGACAGAAAGTGGTAGTTCCCTTTTCAGGAATAGAGGTGGTGCAGGTGGGTTGATAACAAACGAGTTTTCTAAGCAGCACCTAATGCTCTCCTGCCACGTCACAACGTTGTGATGTTAGGGCCTTGGTGTTGAGCCCTTTTCCCCCAGCACCCAGGACAAGTGTCCCTTCTGCACCTCTGGGTGGCAGAACAGTTAGGAAGGAAGCTAGTACAAGGCCACCAGTGGGTGTGTGGGTGGAGGGCACTCCCATGTAATGTGAACAAGTCTGTCAGCACTTTCCTGGAGGACTCCCCTCTCCCCCAGCTCCTGTCACTGCACCAGCCATAGAAGCCCACCCTGCCCAGGCTTTTCCTGCCCATTGCTCTGATCCTCCTCAGGATGAAGTCCTCCAGTAGCACAGAAGAGCAGGACAGCCTGTGGTCATGTGTGGTACAATGAAGAGCCATCCTTCATGGAAAGGGCCAGGTCCAGGGAGGCGGGTGGACCCTGCTGGGTCACTGACCACTCTCAGTCCCTTCCTTCCCCAGGAGCTAGGCTTGCGGGGCAGGTTAACACTGATCATTCCCTCTCCTCCCCCTGCCTTTCCTGGCTGCATGTCAGAGCCTGTCTTTGGAAAACAAGACAAAGGAAGTGATTTCATGAGTTCCTGGACCCAAATCTCAAATTCAGGATTTAAAAAATAATGCCAGGATTGGGGTTATTTATCTGCCTCCACAGGAACCAAGCAGCAGCCAGCTGGAAAGAGCCTGGCCAGGCTCCTATGAGTAGGTGGTGGTAGGTTTGGGCATAGGAGAAGCTGTTCCTAGAGGAATGGCTAGTAACAAATCAAAGGGAGCAAGAGTTTCCAAAGGTATCAGGACAAGAACCTTGAGAAGAAAGTGGGGGAGTCCTGGCCTGGTAACCTTGCCTGGGGTGTGAGCAGAGTCCTGCTCCAGGATCCGAGGCCCTGGACTCATGTCCTGGACTCATGTCCTGGCTCATCTCTGAGTCTGTGCTCTACCACAGGCTACTGACTGTATGATCCTCCGGCCAGGCAGTAGGGTGACCCTGGGAGAAATTGGGCTTCCTTGGAAGTGCTCTTCACTTGGCCCATGGTGGGCTGGAGCTGCAGCCTGCTTGTCTGGTCCCTCCATCCAGCGATTCTTTCCCTCTGGTCCGCAGGTGCCGAGGACGTGGTGATGGCGTTTTCCAGGTCGGAGACGGAGGACAGGAGGCAGTAGCCACACACCCCACAGAACACCCTAGAAGCTGGCGTGGGCCCAGAGATCTGTGTGGACCGGAAGTCGGCTGAGTGGCAGCACCCCACCTTCCACCCCCTGCCACTCAGCTGGGCGGCATCGAGGGCGACCTCAGAGGTGCAATTACGATGGGCTTAAAGGGATGGACTCTGATTGGCTACAGGAAGAAACCTTTTTATTTTTAAATCTTGACCAACGGAAACCTTTTATTTTTATTTCTGAGTGTTTTTTGTTTTTAATTATTTTAAGTTGCTCCTCGGGTTGTGGCTTTCCTGGAAGCTCCCCGAGCCCTGGTGCTTTATTCGGGCCATTTTGAGGGAAAATTTGAAAAGGTATTATTTGATTGGCTGCTTAAACTGGAACTGGCTTTTGATTGGTTGGTACATTGGGGACGGTGTTTTCTTTGATTGGCTGCAGGTGTTCTGCTGATGTCACCAGCTCTATTTTGAAGGCAGAAAACGGGTTTGGGACACATTGGTTGTTATATTTGACTTTAAAAAAAAAGAGAAAGAAATCAAGTGCGCTTCGCAATATTTATTATACGAAGAGCTTGCTACTGCTTTTATGGGGTTTTGTTTTTGTGTTTGAATTTGATTGGCTTTCGATAAGTGTTTAATTTCCCATTGGCCCACCCATCGCTCCCGTTGCAATACACTAACCCCAATTTGCTGCTGTCCCTCTCAGGGACTCTGGGGGGACATCTGCCTCCACCGGCAGGGAGATCCCAAGAGACCCACGCAGCTGTAAAACCGAGCCCACGAGCTCTGTGTCATCTAGGCAGGCAGCCCTGAGCATAGAGGTGACCATTAGCAGTATTTATGTGCGCCGCTGTCAACAGCCAGGAAGCACCACCAGGCCACCCCTGTATGTCCCCCACTTCCTGAGGCCTCATCCAGGGGGCTCATTTTGGAAAGGGAAGAGGTGGCTCCCAGCCGTGAGACCCCATAGTGAGTCCGCATCCACCGAAAGGATCAAGCCTGACTCACAGACCCAGGAGGCCTTTGGACTTCCAAACCCACCTCCGCTCCCCACCTGTTCCAGTGTGACTCTGCTGTTGGGGCCGAAGTCTGAGCAGAAGCCCTAACAGGTCTACGCTGCTGTGTCTGGGGGAGGCACGGTGTCGTCACTTCTTTATGAAGGGCACTTGGACAGCTGGCTGGGTCTTCGCTGAGGAAGTCCCACCTAGCTGTCCCAACCCCAGCCCCCAAATCTCATTCCAGAACAGGTGGAGCCCAGACGCGATAAAATGGGGTATCTAGGGACCCCGAGTCTTATCACCTGCCCATTGCCCTCCCCAGGAGGGCACCCCCATCCCCCATCTTGTGCACCGTTCATGGAGAGTGGTGAAAGATGCAAGCCCCTTCCTCACTGGAGGTGGCCAGAACCAGGAGAAGACTCTCAGAGCAGGACCTTCCCTCCTCAGGCGGAGGGCCTCAGAGACGCCATGTATAGAGGAGCCTGTGGGTGCCTGGGCCTGGTTCCCCCAGGAGAGCTCCACTGTCCGTGCTGGCTAAGCTGTGCTCTGAGCAGCAATCTCCAGCACCTTGCCCCAGAAGCAGAACTTGGATGTCATTGACGGCCCCCAGCTACACTGGTCCCAGATACTGGTTAGCCAACAATTAACAAGCTTCAGAGGCCTGGGATCTCCAGGGATGAGGACAGTGGGGACACAGCTGGAGCCCAACCCCCACAGGGCCCTGACGGTATCCTCACTGAGGAGGGGACCGTGTGTGTGTGTGTGTGTGTGTGTGTGCATACACATGTCTTGGCAAAATCAGCCTTGTGTGCTGGCACACACCTACACACGCACACCTGCCCTCAGTTCAGTGGCCTAACGCTCCAGCTGAACCCCTGGGGAGAGGGTGAATTTTTCCAGTCCCCTCTCCCCAGTGTGACATCCTGGTCACCCCCTTTCTGTGACTGTAGCTCTCATAAAGGGTCCAGTCCAGAGTCCAGGTCCCTCCTTTGTCCTCTGTCAGCACATCTTGTCAAGACTCCAGGGCTCCCTCTTGTAATGGCGGCTCATCTTCTGAAGAAGAAAACAAGAAAGGTGTTGCAGTGGTTTCCTATTTCCACTAAGAATATATCTGTAGAGAAAAACTAACAATAAAGCTTTGTAATAGTTTGGTGTGGAAGTTGATTTCTTCCAGAGAGCTGAGTGTCTCCACATGGCTCGGCACCTGCGGCTGGGATAACAGGAACACCTGAGTTCCATGGATGACTGAGCGCTGGGGAGGAGTTAGGGTTTTGGACCCATTTTGCCCTGAAGATTCTGAGCGTCATCCAGAAAGGCGAGAGTTAGTCATCAGGATCGTGCTCATCTTTCCAGGCTAGTGAATAGACACACTGAGCACCCCATGTAAGTGGGAGGACCATCACAGAATCCCCAACATCCTTATGTGCTAGCAGTGACCTTAAAATGCTTATAACAAAAGCCCCAAACAGACTACCTGTCCCTTCCAGCTTCCCAAGAGTGCAATACTTAGTAGTATTCAGCTGTGTATTCAGGTTTGGAAGCAGAAGTCATTTCTGCTTTAGGAAGTTTTGCTTTGGAAGCATTTTCTAGACTTTGTCATGTTCACCTTTCAGAATCCCATTTTAGGTTTTCACTTGTTTGCTCCTTGCATGGACTCCCTGCTTCAGTTTCCTTTACAAGGAGTTTCACTGGGGTTTACAGTGAATGGGGGTGGCACAGTCAAAATCACTGAATCTTGGTGTCGCAAGAAATGGTGGCCATCATCTAGCTGCCCATCCAGTGATCAGATGCTGAGTCCCCTCTGGAACATCTCTGAACAGAGTTTGCCCAAGCTTTGCATGAATACCCTATAGGGCTGGGGGCCTCATTACCTCACAAGTTCCATTTCCTTATGAGTTGGTCTGCTTCTTGCTATAACATCCCTGCCCAGAAGTGAATTTATAAGCATTGAGAGAAAGAAAGCAAAATAACTATGTTAGCCTGACTGCAAGGTTGGTGGTTCAAACTCACCAACTTCTGATCGGAAATCCTATGTATGATTCGGAACCAATGTGATAGCACTTAACAACAACACTATTAACCCAAAGCACCCACCTTAGGTACAGTTTGTGGAGACACCCTCTCTCCCAGTGTTCTGAGCAACACTATTGGTTGCAGTTAATCTAGTTAATTGGCTCTTTGAAGCTGGGCCACTGAGCAAAGGGTGAAGACTTAGTTGGCCCTGGTCCCACTTACCAAGTGCCCAGCAAAGAGTGTAACCAGAGCCAGGAGGAAGGAAGGTAGTCCCAGAGCTGTCTAACCCGTTGGGTCTCTAATGGGAATTAGGCCATGTAAGATGAGAAAGGGCCACTCCACAGGCGAGGGGGATGGATTGGGTGGCACAGGCTGGGTGGGTCTACCAAGGTCCCTCAGCCCACACAAGCAGGCAGACTTCTGGGTCTGCCTTCCCAGGCACAGGTTAGGTAATGACCCCAGCAGGCAAGATTGGGAACCAGAGGCAGTTGGGGGTCAGGCAGAGCACCCTGTCTTTTGTTGATGCTTCCCAGGCCTGGGGGAGGGGAGAGAATGAAAGTGCTGCTTCTCTTGCAGGTGAATAGCTCCAGTGAGAGGTGCCTTTGAACAGGGTCCTTTGTCTTGGGAAATGATCCCTTCCGTAGGGTGAGGGTAGGATGGGGGCAGGAGCCAACTTCCAAGGTAGGGTGGGGGAGCTCTCTGATGCCCCAGGGAGCTCTCTGATGCCCCAGCGCCTGGCCACCTCCTTTCCCAGGGGATGAAACAGGCCCAGACAAACCTGAGACCACAAACAGCAATCCTTGCGCTGTCCATAGAAGGAACTTTTCTTCTAGGCAGTGACTTAAGATATTCATGAGTGTGATGGGCATGGCAACTAGTCCTAATGAAAGCCAAACCCACTGCCATGGAGTTGATTCTGACTCATAGTGACCCTGTGTAGGGTATCTGAGACTCTAAATTTAGTCTATGGAAGCAGACAGCTATATCTTTCCCCAGAGAGTTACTGGTGGGTTTGAACTACCAACCTTGCGGTTAACAGTCCTACAGGTCACAAGGGTTTCATGAGAAATGCTGTTTTGCTATCAGCCACTCTGTCAGGCCTTTAGCTTGCCCCTTGATTGTGGGACTGTCTCCTTATCCCCGGGGTGGCCTTCCAGCAGGGCCTTTCTTTCCTGGGGCAGAGAAGTCAGGAGATCTGGTGACAAGGAAGCAGAACCACACCTGCCTGGGCTTCCGGGAGTCTCAGAGTCCCAAGGGAGGGTGGATTCATTGTGTGTGTGACAGGTGGCTGCCTCTGTGGGCACACCTGTGAGAGCCAGGCCCCACCCTGCACAGCCCCAGGAGATAACTTCAGACCAGAGTCAGGTTTCTGCCGCCTGCCCTTGGCTTTGATGATGTGCTGGCCTAGGAGGTGGGTTTTTACAAACACCATTTATATAAGATCTGTTGTGTCTGAGACGTGGTTAAGCTCCTCTCTTGTTGTTGTTGTTGTTAAGTGCCGTCGAGTCGGTTCTGACCCATAGCGACCCTGTACAGGGTTTCCAAGGGTGTAAATCTTTACGGGAGTAGAAAGCCTCATCTTTTTCCCGCGGAGCGCGCTGGTGGTTTTGAACCGCTGACCTTAAGATTCGCAGCCCATTTCGTAACCACTACGCTACCAGAGCTCCTTAAGCTCCTCTGCCCAGTCTTAATAACGCACTTAATAATGCAGGTGCATAGCACTTTATATGTCATCTTTAGTCTTCAGGCATGTATGAGGTAAATATGATTGTCCCCATTTTACAGTTGAGGACCTAGGGGTTAAATCATTTGCTAAGGGTCAATAAGGCACAGTCTGAATTTGAACCCAGACCACACGCAAAGTTTGTGCTTATAACCACTTCCACCTTTGAAGGGGGTGGGCAAAGTGGGGGTATAAATCCTGAGAAGTCACAGTAGGAGTGACATCTGGCTCATCTGTCCTAACCATGACCTGTTCCCTAAGACCATTCATGGCCGTGCTGTTCTTGGGTATCATCACATTGATTTGGAATCCTATCCACCCCACGTGACAGAGTAGAACTGCCCATAACGTTTTCTGGGAGCCACTGGTTATGTCTGAACTAGCAATCTTTCAGTTAGCAGCCAAGCTCTTAACCAGTATAACCAGGGTTTCTTTCTGTAAAGACTGCTGTTGGTAAGTGCTGCCAAGTTGGCTCCAACTCATAGTGACCCTGTATAGAGTTTCTGAGGAGCAGCTGGTGAGTTTGAAGCACCCAGGTCACGGTTCAAACCCAACTCCCCTGTAATGAGTGGAAGTGTAGAAAATCCTATGGACAGTTCAGTTCTGACACGGGAGAGGAGGGAGGTTGCCGAGGTGTCACTGTGAGTTGAAATTGACTCAAGGGCACCTAGCGATAACCACATTTTTCACAGAAGCATGTCTCTTTTTCTAAGGCACCAGTGAATGGGATCCAACAACAAACCTTTTCATTGATTAGCAGCCAAAGCCTTAACCATTTCAAACCCAGGACTCCTTTGTTTGACTATGAGTATAGTAGCTTGTGAAGTCCTGGTGTGGCACTGTAGGATTAGCACTGGACTGCTAACAGCTAGGTCGGGCGGTTCAAGTCCACCAGCCCACTCTCCATAAACTTTATACCACGGCACTTAAAACAACAACACAGTAGGTTCTTAACAAGTATTTGTTAGTTAAGTCCTATGCTGGGCTCTCACTCCAGTCCTCAGCTCCAGGCTGCTCTCAGCCTTTGTGTAAAACTACCTCCCACCGATATATATTCCTGCCTAGTACACGCGCAGCTCTTCAAACACCCATCCTGACTCCTGCCCTTCACCCTTCACACCCATCCAAACACACCTGGTAGTTCTCCCTCCAGGCGGGGCTGCTTTTTCTAGAATAAATTCCTCTTCTACTTTTCCGCTACCTCTCGCTGTCCAGACACACATCCTGCCAGCATCTGGGAGGCCCACTGTGAAGCATACCTACTCCCAAGTGAGGTCCGTGAAAACACAGAATTCGGCCTGAAGACCAGGGTTAGAGCTATCTCACCATTGAGACGTCTGTTCTCTTGGGAAGGACTTGGCCTTACTTATCACATCTGATAAATGAGAATAATAAAACCTTTGGTAAACTCTACATAAAAATGCTTCAGGCCTAATAAAGCCCTAAAGCAAATATTTATACTGCTTACTCTCATTGTATCAATCTGTCTGTCCCCATAGTTGGGGGTGGGGGCGGAGATGTGATGGTTTAGAGTTAGAACTCTGGGGTCAGATGAGTCCCCATATTGAAGTCTGGATCTGTCCCTCAGCAGCTGTGTGACCTGGGGCAAATTACCTCACTTTATTGCAACGTGGAGTCCTAAGAGCATCAACTCCATAAGGTAGTTGTGAAAATTAATGAGACGATGCATATGACAAGCTTAGCACAATGACTGTGCACAGTAGGTGGTCAGAACATATGGTCTTCCTTAAGTCGTTGTGATGGGTGTCCCCAGGCCCCATCATCCTCTCTGCTTATCAGGCATTCTGAACAAGGGCCTGTCTGCAGCTCTTTGGGTATGGGGAGAAGCGCAGCCCCAGGTCCAATTAGGTGCTTATTAAATGCATCTTTGATGAGGATGAAAGAGCTGAGATGATCCCTTGATAGAAGACAAGGCAAGCACTACCTCCTGCTCCCCACCTCCACCTCTGAGCCTCTCCCTCGGTTAGTCTAAGCAGCTTTAATGTGAGAGAAGGCTGCTAATTGGAGCAGGGTCCCTCAGCCTTCTCCAGAACTTGCCAAGGGGAGGAGAGGTCCCCAGGTGGACTCTGTCATGGCTGGGCATCAGGGAGGGACTGTGGCAGAGCCTGGGGGTGGAAGTCCTGTCTTCCCAAGCCCTCCTGTTTGCCTGGTACTTAGACTCCAAATAGAATCAGAGCCAGCCAGGCAGGGAGATAAAATTAAATCCTTCATCATGATCAAGTGGTTAAAAAAAAACACATCACAGCCAGTGGCTCCTTCCCACTGCAGCCGAGTCTGCCTCAGAGCACACAGAAGAGAGATGCCCAGGGCATCCAGCACCCTTTCCACCACTCCATCACTAGTCCCAGCCTTGGACCAGAGGTCTCCGGTTGCTCCAGTCCTGCCCAGAGCCCTGTGGGATGGGATGGGCACTCGTGGAAGCCCCTGATTACCTCATGGTGTAGTTTCTAAGGGGGGTAGGAGGCTTTCCCAAGGAAGTAAGGCCTGGACTCTGGGCTTACTGGGGAGCTAACAAACCTAGGTTCTAATCCAGATTAGATAAGAGTGGGCAGGTCATTCAGTGTCTGAGCCTATATCTTAATCTGAAACATGTGAATAATAAGGGCACCTCCCTAATGGGTTGTCATGGATTCTGTGTGTTAGGACCAGCAGTGACAGGCTAAGGTGGAGGCATGGGGGCAACAGTTTGCCTGGGTTCAAGCATTACTGGATATTTTACAGGTTTCAGTAGAGCCTCCAGACTGTATAGTCTAGGAATAAAGGTCTGGCAATCAACTTCCAAAAGCAAGCCAATGAAACCCTTGATCACAATAGAATATTGTACAGCATAGTGCTAGAAGATGAGCCCTTAGACTGGTGAAGATGGCGCAGAACTGGGCAATGTTTTATTCTGTTATACAAGGGGGTCCTCATGAGTCCAAGCCAACTCTAGGGGTGCTAGCAACAATAACATTGTCCAGAGAGATTTTCAAGACAATAAAATTAGGAAAGGTCTGGTCTAATTTTTATTGTCCCTAGCCATCTGCAAATCTAATCAGAAGGCTGGGCGGGGGCTGCCATGGGATGCCCCAACCTTTGGTGGCCTCTCATTTAGGCAAGAAGTTAGGCTGCTCCCTTCCCTCCCAGTCTCACCGGCTGCTTCGGAGCAGAGTGGGTAATAGAGATGGACAGGGACCTGAGAGAGAGCCCATGTGGGAGGCTCCCTGCAGCCTTGGGATTGAAGAGGACACAGTGGCCAGAATGCCTCCTGTGGCAATGGGTGTTCCCGCACCCCAAACCTACATCAGAGCCACTGTCTACAGGATGGGGAGTGGCCACATTTCCCCACTTTAGGCTGCTCCTTGGGCCCAGCCTCCCAGGGGTGTGACTTGCCCAGGACCAGCCTCTGAGGGAGACCTGAGGGGACTTGAGCTGTTGGCTCAGAGGCTGGGGTGTCGGGAGACGTGAGATGCTACCAGGAGGGAGGACTAAGGTATACCTTGGCCAGTGGGCTGAGGAAGCTGAGAGAGGAAATAATGAGGAGGTAAAAATAGCCCTTTGTTTACCATATGCCGGCATTTCCTTGAGTGTCTTTGTGTGGAAGAAGAATACTGACTACCCTGAGGAGAGGGCCAGCAAGACCTGCTGAGGGGAGCTTGGGCTGTGTGAGGGGGGCGTCCGACTGAGGTGCCCATCTCGGGGCAGAGGGGTCTTATAGGGCCAGTGTGTGGTGGCTTTGCCCGCTTCTGTCCCCACCCCCTGCAGTGCTGAATGCAGTCTCCTCAGGTAGCCTCAGATGGCTGAATTGGCCACTTCCTGTGAGGCCACTCTACTTAATCAGAGAAAGACTGTGTCCCCAGACCCACCACTCATTTCTCACAGAGCTGATGCCTGGCTTACCCCATTGGGAATTTGTCTGGGGTCGGGTGGTCCAGCATCCAGGGGACTCTGCCCCCCAGCCTGCAGACCACAGTGGTAGTTTTTTCCTGCTGGATTCCCACACCCCATATTGGAGAGGCTATACCATGGGAAAGACAGCTGGACTCTGTCCTCTCTGGGTTTCTATCCAGAACCTTCTTAGCTCTCCCAGATCCGCACTAGTGCATGCTTGGCTTGCTTCAAAGGTGAGCCCTGAGCCATCTTGCTAGCAACCAAGCCTTCTTCTGACTCCTCAAGAGTTAACCTGGCCCAGGCATGGAGACAGAGATGATGATGTGGACAGATAGAGTGGCTGGGGACTCGGGACTCATGGAGGGAGAGGGGCTGTGTGCCGATGGTCAACAGTCGGGGGTGGGGGGTAGTGGTTGGCCTGTGGTTATTTGATGATGCATGGAGGGGATTGTAATCATTGCAGTGAAATGAAATACGATAGGATGAATGTAAAACTGATGTTCTCCCATGTAAACCCACATAATTCACAATCAAAACTTAAAGAATAAAAAACAAACGAAACCTGTGAGGGAAGAAAAAAATAAAACAAAAAAACCATGGAGTTATCACTTGACTTGAATGTGCACCTAAGGGTGCTTTGTGTAATATATTGTACACTACAGCATCTAATGTGTAATATATTGTACACTACAGCATCTTATATTTTTTGAGTTGAGTTTCAATAAATTACAGTTTTTCACCCCCCCCCCCCCAAAAAGAGAGAGTTAACCTGACCTGGGCAAACTAAGTCTCTACTAGGCATTCAGACCGTCAGGACTGAGGACCTCTGTATGCCAGGCTGCGGAGCAAAGATGAGAAAACGTACCCTGCCTCACAGTCACTGAGGCTGAAGAAGAGACTGACTTGGAAACAGACACCAACAATGCAGTGCATTGTGGGAAAAGAAAACACTCATCACGTGAGGGGTTGGCAAAACCCAGGCTCATCTGAGGGGCTCAGGTGGTTGGGGGCTCCCTGGAGGCTCCTGCACCTGCCCATGGCGAGCATCACTTTTCCTTGTCATGTGGGTCATCAGGGAAATCATGGCAGGGAGGCAGGGGGACAGTGGCTCATCATGGGGGAGGGGACACTGGCCCCAGGCTCCTCCCCAGCAGTCAGAGTTTCAGATCGGCTAGAAGATCCCCAAGACGTTCTTGAGAACTGCACAGGAGGAGACAATATTGAGGGTAATTGTCACGACAAGCCCTGTAAGTCAGGCTACACTCTGAACAGAGTCACACCCCCCACCCGCCACCCACCCCATCCCCACCCCACATACACATAGCCACCTCCTGCCCGCCCGGGTAGAATTTTGCTGACACTGCTCAAATTGGCAGCTGCCAACTCGAGTTTGGGCTTGCTCTTTCCACCCCTTCCCCAGGCTGCGGGATCTATTCAGAGCTCCAAACATTTGTACCAGGAAGAGGCGGTGAGAGAAAGTGGTGTCTGAGCTCTCTTGATGTAACAGGGGCTTCATCCTGGTCCTCCTAGCAGGTGCTGGAGTACTGGTCTGTGAAGTGGGTGGA
This sequence comes from Chrysochloris asiatica, assembly GCF_000296735.1. Classification (NCBI taxonomy): domain Eukaryota; kingdom Metazoa; phylum Chordata; class Mammalia; order Afrosoricida; family Chrysochloridae; genus Chrysochloris; species Chrysochloris asiatica. Next base: position 318,070 of record NW_006408741.1, read on the forward strand.
AAGGTTTAGATTAAGCTTTTACAGTTCATTAGGCATAAGAGGAAGATGGGGGGCCGGGGGTGGCAAAGTATTGCAAAGTGTGAGCACTGGGCAGGAGTCAGGGGTCTGGGTTCCACAGCCCACTCAGCCACTAACCTTGGGTAAGTCCACTAACACTAGATCTGGTCATTCCATGTGTCTGACCACATTCCACAAATACATGTGCCTAGACAGACAATTGTGTTCAGGAGTGTAAGTGGAAGGTTGGTGAGGAATAAGGTGGCAGCTAGAAGGCAGAGGGATCAAAGCCCACTTAATCCGTGCCCACTTGCCCCTCCTCCCTCATGAAATCAGTTCCCCATCTGGAAAGCAAGAGTGGGAGACAGGGTAAGAGTCATTAATGCTGTCCCCGCAATATTTCCAGTTCTCTACCTTCCAGGCAAGAGTCCTGGTGTGGCACTGTGGGCTGATGTGTCAGACTGCAAAGTCGTTTGAACTGCAAAGTTGGTGGTTCAAGTTCACCAGCTGCTCCTTGGAAACCCTATACATGGTCGTTGTGGGTCAGAACCAGCTCAACAGCACTTAACAACAACAACAACAGGCTTCCAGGCAAGACTCAGTCTCTTGTGCTTTATTGACTATACAAAGGCATTAGACTGTGTGGGTCATAACAAACTCTAGATAGGTAACATTGCAAAGAATGGGAATTCCAGAACACTTAATTGTGCTCATGAGGAACCTGTACATAGACCAAGAAGCCATCATTTTTAGAACAGAACAAGGGGAAATGGAATGGTTTAAAATCAGGGAAAGTGTGCATCAAGGTTCTTCTGTTCACCATACTTAGTCAATCTGTATGCCCAACAAATAATCCATGAAGCTTCATTATATATGCAGGTGACACAACCTGGCTTTCTAGAAGTAAAGAGGACTTTAGGTACTCGCTGAAAAAGATCAAAGCCTTTAGTATGAATTGTACCTCAATGTAAAGATAACAAAATCCTCACAACCAGGCCAATAAATGTAAAGAAAAGACTGAAGTTGTCAAAGACTTCTGTTTGTTTGGATCCACAGTCAACACCCATGAAAACCGCAGTCAAGAAATTAAATGACTTTTTGCACTGGGCAAAGCTGCTGCAAAAGATCTCTTTAAAATGTTAAAAAGCAAAGATGTCTCTTTGAGGACTAAGGTGCACCTGACCCAAGACATAGTATTTTCAATCACCTCACATACATGTGAAAATTGGACAATGACTAAGGAAGACTGAAGACTTGGTACGTTTGAATTACGGTGTTGAAGAAGAAGATTGAAAGTATCCTGGACTACCAAAAGAACAAACAAATCTGTCTTGAAAGTACAGCCAGAATGATCCTTAGAAGCCAGGATGACAAGACGTCTCTCTGGTACTTTGGACATGTTGTCAGGAAGTACATCATGCTTGGTAAAGTGGAAAGTCAGTGAAAAAGAAAACGTCCCTCAATGGATAGACTAACACAGTGGCCGCAATAATGGGCTCAAATAAAACAAGAGTTATGACAATGATGCAGGACTGGGCAGTTTTTCATTTGGTTGTGCATTCATTCATTCGTAACCAACTCAATGGCACCTAACAATACCACCTTCCAGGTGGAGTCCTTGGGTGGTACAAACTGTTGGTTAACATATTCGATGGGTTGGTGGTTCAAGTTTACCCAGAAGCTCCTCAGAAGAAACGTTTGGCAATCTGCTTCCCCCTCAAAATCAGTCATTAAGAAAATGTTATGTAGCCCAGTTCTACTGTGACACCATGAGTCATAACTGACTTGACAGCAATTGTGGTGACAGTGTTCCAGAGGTGGCTGCTTCATCAACCTGTGTCCTAGCAGAGAGCCCAGCCAGTCCAATGAGGAAGAAACCATACTGTTTGATGCCCTGAGAGTCTGTTGTTTGTGCAGCATGGCCAAGCCTGTCCTGATCACACAGCTTAGATCAGTGATGTCTCACATGTGTGAAGTCATGGCATTGAGATCCTTGCTGTGGTACAGAACCATCTCGTCCACTCCAGCCCAAGGATTTCCCTGCAAGGTTGGTGTCTGAGAGCTCCTTGTTTTTCTAGTACCTGAGGTAACAGCATAGGGAACACTGGTCTCCTACTGTAGGACCAAAGAGAAGAATCCATTTTGTATATAAGCTTTAGCAAGTCCTCTAGCTCCAAGAAAATGATATATGTATAAATAGCCAGGCAGCTCAAGGCCAGATGCCAGATGTTTTCCTTTGCCCTAGCCTAAGAACAAAGACCACCAGTCCTGACCAGTTAAACTGTAACATCTCATAATTTGCCAATTGTTAACCAATCCAAAAATTGTAAAGCTGAGAAACCCGAGCTTGTTTGAAAACTCTATAAAAACCCAGCAGACAAAGGGTTCGGGGCTCTATCCCTGATCAGATGCAGGTGGAGTCCGGGCTCGAGCTTGAATAAACAACCCTTATGTATTTGCATCGGCGACGGCTCCTTGGTGGTCTTTGGGGACCCTGAAATCTGGGCAAAACACTACAAGGCAGCAGCTGTCTACTGCACTCAGGATGAAGCTTACCTTCTTGTTGTTACAAGATGAGATCTTAACCTTCTTGTTCTTATTGTTACACCTCAACAACAACAACAACAAAAATCCTCATGATCGGACCAATAAGCAACATCATGATGAATGAAGAAAACATTGAAGCTGTCAAGGATTTCATTTTATTTGGACCAACCATCAATATCTATGGAAATAGTAGTCAAAAAGTCAAATGATATATTGCATTGGGCAAATCTGCAAAGACATCAATTTTAGCACTAAGTTGTAACTGACCCAGCCATGATATTTTCAGTCAACCCATATGCATGTAAAAGTTGGAGAAATAAGGAATATTGAAGAAGACTTGATGACTTTGAATTATGGTGTTGGTGAAGAATGTTGAAAGTGCCATGGACTGCTAGAAGAATGAACAACTCTGTCTTAGAAGCAATAGAGCCAGAATATGCCTTAGAAATGAAGATTTTTGCCTCACTTATTCTGGACATATCAGGAAGGGACAGTCCCTGGAGAAGGACATCACACTTGTTAAAGTAGAGGGTTAGTGAAAAAGAGGAAGACTCCCAATGAGATGGGCTGACTCAGTATGTTCCACAATGGGCTCAAACATACCTACTGTTATAAGGATGGTGCAAGTGCAGAATGAAACCAGGAATGTTTCATTCTATTGTGTGTACATGGGATCACTGTGAGTCAGAACCAACTCAACCACACCTAACAACCACCACTGTGCATAGCCCGAGGCCTTAGTGACTGGCTTCTGCTAATCTCAGCTTCATCTGCTACCTCTCCCTCCCTGTTCTTAACACTCCAGCCTTCTACTTCCTGAATTAACTTGCTTCTACCGCAGGGCATTTACACTTTCTGTGTCCTCTGTCAGGAATGCTCTTTCCACGTTTCTGATTCCCTCTCCGTTGTCAGACATCAGCTCAAATGGCACTTCCTCAGAGAGTCTTCACTAACTCTCCCTATTTTACCTTCCACCCCACCACTCTACTCCATTGTCCTGTTTATTTTCTTCATCTGAAATTACCTTATTTATGAATTTCTTTACTGGTTTATACCTCACTCCTCCCACTGGAATGTAAGCTGCTTGGGAGCAGGGACCTCATCTAGCTTCTTCATTTCTGTGGCCTCAGAACCTGACACACTGTGGCTCTCTCTCGGTAAAGATATATTGGATAAAGAATCTTGACCTTGGACACCTCAGATGTGTGCCTGTGATGCAGAGGTACAGTGGTCCTACTTTCTGAACCCAAATCATGCTGACAACAAAACATTCTGGGGTCAAAGAGGAAAAGGTACACGCTCTGTTTCAGTGGCTGCGAGCCGCAGGGGATATTTTAGTGGGACTGGCACCTATGAGAGAATGCCACACCTCTGCTGGGCCCGTTTTGCCTGCAAATGGACTCTCAGTCACTGAAAAGACTCTGGACTTGTATTGGATGGTACACTGGTTTGCAGGTGACAGAAACCCAATTTCAACTGGCTCACACACTGGGAAGACTCTGGGGTGGCTCACAAAGTTAACTGCTGCAAGAAGCAGGGCTTCAGGGGTTGGAACTGGGGACTCAATACTTTCGGAAAATGATCCCTCCAGATTCACCGTTCACTTCTGCTTGTTTCTGCTTTGTTTTGCTTGTTGGCCTCACCATTTCCTATCACAGACTGGCCTTCTCCTTCTGTGATGGAACACAGCTCCTAGCAACTTCCATGGAAAAAAAATCTTCTTTTCCCCAGTGCCCTAAGCAATCCCTACTTGGGTGATGTGCCACCTGTTGGTTGCTGGGGAGTTAGCCATATTTTCTCCACAGCCAGGGAAGGACAGGATACTAAGAGTGAAAAATGCTCAGAGCCACATAGAGGGGAGTTGTTAAGTGCCTTCAAGTCAGTTCTGACTCATAGCGACCCTGTATAGGGTTTCTGAGGAGCAGCTGGTGGGTGTGAACTACTGACCTTGTGGTTCTCAGTCCAGTGTTGATCCTACAGTGCCACATCAGGAGTCCATAGGGGGCAGTGATGGTGCCTAAATGGAAGGATGTTGTGTGGTCAGAGACAAGTTGTCTATCATGGGACTGTGATGCTGTCCAAGTTTCAGAGAAGGAGAAATGCACAGTAACACCCTGGGTCTCAGTCAGCCTGCTACAGGGGAGGGGCCCTAGCATTGAGGTTAAGACCAGCGTTTCCTTCTTTCTCATGCAGACTGCTTTGACCTTCTAGAGCAGCTCTGTGGGCCTCACAAAAATGCAAAAACTCACTCATATTCAAAGAAGACTGGAAAATGTACCCAATCTTTTGGAGAGTCACACTATACTAGACATTTTGAAAAGTCTTTCAATGAAGATATCCATTTCATGGCTCTTTTCTCTAACCTTTTTCATATTTAAAATATTCCATGGATCACTGTGAGAATTGTTGGTGCAGGGAAGGAGTTTTGTTGTTGTGTACTGTTGTCAACCATGCATAGTGTTTTTGAGGCTGGTGGGTGTAAACTGCCAACCTTTTGGTTATCAGTCCAGTGTTTATCTTACAGGAGTGTTGTTAGGTGACATCAGTCAGTTCTGGCTCATAACAATGTTATGCACAACAGAACGAAACACTGCCCAGTTTTGTGCCAGCCTCAATTGTTTTTATGCTTGAGCCCATTGTTGCTTTTACTGTGCCAATCCATACCTTTGGGGCTCTTCCTCTTTTTTGCTGACCCCTCCACTTTCCCAAGCATAATGTCCTCCAGGGACTGATTCTTCCTGATATTATGTATAAAGTATGAGAGACAAAGTCTGGCTATCCTGACTTCCAAGGAGCATTCTGGCTATACTTCTTCCAACACAGATTTGTTTGTTCTTCTAGCACGCCAAGGTGCATTTTTAAAAAATGTTTTGTTGTGAATTATGTGATAGTTTACATGGGAGAACATTAGTTTTACATTCATTCTATTGTATATCATTTCATTGCCATGGTTACAATCCCCTCCATGCAT
>NW_006408741.1:325439-340575 GCF_000296735.1 Chrysochloris asiatica
TAAGATGGAGGGTCAGAGAAAGAGAGGAAGACCCCCAACGAGATGGACCAGCCAGGTGGCATCATTGAAGGCGTCAAGTGTGGCAGCGGTAGTGAGGTTGGCCCAGGATCGGACATTGTTTCGTTCTGCTGTGCATAGGGTCGCTATGAGTCGGTTCCGATTCGATGGCACCTGACAACAACAACAAAGATCTTATTCCAATCCTGATGCCACTTTTTCCATCATATAATCTAGCTTCTCAGATTATTTGTTCAGTATATAGATTGAATAAGCATGGTGAAAGAATACGACCTTGGCACACACAACTTTCCTGATTTTAAACCATTCAGCGTCCCCTTGTTCTGTTTGAATAACTGCCTCTTGGTCTATGTACAGGTTCCTCGTTTGAACAATGAATGTTCTGGAATACCCATTTTTCACAATGTTATCATAGCTTGTCATGATCCACACAGTTGAAAGCCTTTACATAGTCAATAAAACACAGGTAAACAAACATCTTTCTGGTATGCTCTGCTTTCAGGCAAGATTCATCTGACTTCAGCAGTTATATCCCTTGTTCCATATCCTTATCTGAATCAGACTTGAACCTCTGTTAGTTTCTTGCCAATGTACTGTTGCAGTTGTTTTTGAATTATTACCTTAAGCAAAATTTTACTGACATGTGATATCAATGATTTCTGCATTCTGTTGGAATGGACACAAATATGTACCTCTTCCAATCAGTTGACCAGGTAGCTATCTTCAAAATATCTTGGAATAGTGCCTCCAGTGCTACATCAGCTTGTTGAAAGATTTCAACAATTGTATTTCATCAATTCCTGGAGCCTTGTTCTTTGCCAATGCCTTCAGTGCACCTTGAACTTCTTCCTTCAGTACCATTGGCTCTTGATCAGATGCCACTTCTTGAAATGGTTGAACATTGACCATTTCTTTTTGGTAGCGTGATTCAGTGTATTCCCTCCATCTTCTTCTTCTTCTTCTTTTTTTTTCATATGCAAAAATCTTTTATTCTTGAGGAGTAGAGGGGACATTGTGTTTTTAATGTGGACACTACAGAAACTCCATACCTATCTAGTCCTTGTCTGTTGGGTTCATGGATATTCACTACATACTTTCTACAAGAGGGTGAGGTAGGAGTGAAGAGGAGGCAAAGCATGGGTATGTTCAAGTGATGGGAAAGAATGGAAATCAGAGAGGACACAGAGGATCATGAGAGAGTGGATGGGTGTCTTCGTGACGAGCCCAGGGATCCAGGAACGGAGTGCTGAGGACTCACTCTGCGTTGGGAAAATACTTGAGGTTGCCAAAGCTGGGTGCATTCTCTTGGTTCACATCAAGAGGATGGGTGTTCCTCTTGCCCATAGCCCCACAAATAAGTCGTGCATGTCACATATCTGGGGATATGCTGACTTAGGACGTGCGCTGGCCTGGCTCAGTATTTTGAGTAGTCCATCCAAAGAGACTGCGTGGTTGTCTAGAAGTCTTTGGAGCAGTGAAGTGGGGAGCTGGTAGAGATCCAAGTCCTTGAACTTCAGTTCCACCCCATTTCCTTTCATCTCCAAAGACCCCTAGAGAAGAAGGAGAAGAAGGCAAGCCATCCAGGCCATGTTACCTTGTATGGGGACAGAGCCTGAGCTGGACCACAGAGAACCTTGGACCACCTTTGTTCACTCCTTGCTGTGGTCCTCGAGGGGTACCACCTGCTCCTGTGACTCCTCACAGACAGCCATGCAGCTCTGGATCATGCTGAGGCCTAGGATGGCTGCAAACAGCAGGGTGCTCCGCATGATGCCTGTAGGGCAGCTTTGAGCCTGACCTGGATGTTCTGACAGGATCAGGAAGCTGGCTGGGAGCAAAGCCCACTCTCCACACCCACTGATCGTGTGGGAGCCACCTGAAGGAAAAAAGGGGAGTGGAGGGGATATTGGAATGTCCCTCCATCTTCTTTTGATGCTTTTTGCATCATTCAATATTTTGCCCATAGAATCCTTCAGTATTGCAAATCAAAGCTTGAACTTTTTCTTCAGTTCTTTCAGCTTGAGAAATGCTGAGCATGTTCTTCCCTTTTGGTTTTCTAACTCCAGATCTTTACGCATTTCATTATAGTATTTGACTTTGTCTTCTTCAGCTGCTCTTTGAAATTTTCTGTTCAGTTCTTTTACCTACTCCTATCTCCATGGCACATCACCACCACCACCACCATCTTCTATTTGTTTTAACATATATATGCTGGAGAGCAAGTTTCAGAGTCTCTTCTGACATCCATGTTGGTCTTTTCCTTCTTTCTTGTCTTCTTAATGACCTTTTGCTTTCTTCCTGTATGATGTTCTTGATGTCATGCCACATCCTACATCACTACTGGATATGAAATCAGAAGTCCTGGTTGAAGTCTCAGCTCTGCTACTTACTGGTGATTCAACTTCTCTGTAAAGTGAATGATGATATTAACCTCTTCTTCCCATAGGGTTGAGGTAGGTGTGGAATGAGAAGGTGAGTTAGATATGTTGTAAAGCAGCGTGCAGATACCTGATCATTATAATTGGTGTAACCTGAAAAATAATACGCACCTTGTGTTATGGGTTGAATTGTGTCCCCCTGAATATGAGTTGGAATTCTAATCCCCATACCTGTGGATAAAATCTAAACTAAAGTAACCAGTTAGTTACTTGAGTGGCTCCTAAACCAATTTCATTTCTGGCTTACATAAAGAGCAGCACAGATGCAGGAGAAGATAGACTATGTGATGTAACCTGAGGCAGATGAATCTACAAGCCCAGGAACCCCAAGGATTTCTGGTTCCTAGAAACTGAAGCGGAGTCCTGGTGTGGCACTGTGGGTTAATACACTGGACTGCAAGGTCAGCTGAACTACAACGTCAGTGATTCAAGCTCACCAGCCGCTCCTCAGACACCCTATGCAGGGTTTCTATGAGTCAGAACCGACTTGACGTCACTTAACAACAAGAACAGAAATTGAAATAGACACAGAAGGATCTCCTCCTGGAACCATGCCCTGAATTTGGACTTCTAGTCTCCTGAATTGTGAGCAAATACATTTCTGCTCTTTAAAGCCACCTGCATGTGACATTTATGTTACAGTCCTACTAGAAAACTGAGATACCTGTTCACACGAAGGTATCCCTCTATCGTCAGCATTAGGGGAATGACCAGAAAGAAAAAGATAAAGCTAGGTGTCTGATTAGAGATGGGGCAAAGAGAAGGAAGAACTCAAGCTGCAGTGTCGTGAAGAATGAAAACTCAAGGGCCAGGAGGAGAGAGGTGACATTGATCAGGGACAGGGAAGAGCCCAGAGTGGAGGGAGATGCTGTAGAGCCATCGCTATAGCTGCTAAACCTTCTCCTGCCTTCTAAACAGCTGCAGTGCTGGTGGCTCCCCCAGTTTCCTTTGTCCCAACTGCCTTTCCTCCAGCAACCTGAGGGACTCTCCCTTGGACAAGGCGGTCAATCTCTCTGTCCAGCATCTTCCGCCACCTCACAAGTCCAACTCCCTGGCCAAAAGCATGTGGACTGAGCCCTGCCGGAAGACAGAACTAGACCATAATTGTGTTAATTGCCCCAATACTAGATCTGCAATTAATATGGCATGGGAACAAAAAGCAAATGCACTAATAGCACATAATTGGTCTTAAACTGCACCCTCGGCAGAGCTGTGCAACTGAGATCTGCTGTTTATGCTCCTTTTCAAATTAGCAAAGAGGAGCGAATTAACATCTGTTTCCCCTTCACCCAGCTTGGAGGGGAGCCATGGGCACAGCCTTAGGAGTAGGGAGCAGCAGGGGTCCCTTGCTTGGATCTAGTCCAAAGCCAGGCACCCAAGCCTGGCCTTTGGAATTGTGTGCAGGATGAGGGTGGTGAAGGGCCTCTCAGTTTCTAGCCACACAAGTGAAGAATCCAGACCTTTCCAGAGGCCCTGCTCTGCTGCCCAGGGGGGTACAGGGACTGGTAGCTGGGGCTATGGTGCTCTGCAGCATGGTGTGATTCACCCAGGTGGGACTATTGGGGACCCTGAGGAAGGTCTGGGCTGAGTTTAGAGTCTCTGAACTTGATCCTGAAACTTCTTTCTTCCATCCTGTGTTGTTGTTGTTAAGTGCTGTCGAGACCCTGTATAGGGTTTCTGAGGAGCAGCTGGTGAGCTTGAACTGCCGACCTTGCAGTTCAAATGGCTTTGCAGTCTGGCACATTAACCCACAGAGCCACACCAGTAGAAGAGGTCAATTCCAGGTCTGGGCAGCAGAACCTCCCCCAGGCACCTCTTCCTTCTGCCCTTCCTTCTGCCTACCTGCCAGGCTGCTTGGTATCTTTGAGTCTTGGGGACAGACTATGATGGCCTCTTTGCTGTGTTTTTCTCCTCCTGCTGACAGGTGCCTTGTTGTAGGCCCAAGGTTAATACCAGCTTTAGTCTTAACCTCGTGAGTACCAGGCAGAGCCCCGTTCCCCTTCCTCATATACCCGAAGCCCCATACCCTAGGCCTCTTTATCTGCCTCTTCCTCCAGCTCCCTGGCCTTGCTGAAGCGCCTGAGGGGCTGAGCTCAGGTGCTCTCAATTGGCCATTTATCAGGGTCCTCGATGGGCCTGTTCAAACCCATCAGCCACTCCACAGGAGAAAAGATGTAGCAGTCTGCTTCCATAAAGCTGAAGAAGCTCCCCTCTGTCCTGTGGGCTAGCTCGGAGTCAGAGTCCACTTGCCCAGCAGTGGGGTTGATTTGGGGATAAACAGCCCTGATGGCACGGTGGTTTAGCGCTCACTGCTAACCAAAAAGTTGGCGGTTTGAACCCACCAGCTGTACTGTGGGAGAAATATGTGACAGTTAACTTCCATAAAGATTTCAGCCTTGGCCACTCTAAGGGGCCTATAGGGCCACTAGGAGCTGGAATTGATTGGGCAGCAATGGCTTTGGGATGGGTCAGGGTGGGATCAGATTAATGTCCTCCTAGACCTGCCTCTCGCCCATCCCTCAGGCCCTCAGGATGTCGCCACCTCTCCTGGCCTTGCTCCAAATGCTTTCTGGCAGTCTGCCTCCATAACTTTTCCAGGCCACTCAAAACCTCCTTCTGGGCTTCTAAGTCAACAGGAGCAAGGTGCGTGGAGAATTCTCCTTCTAACTGGGTCCAGAAGATCTTCGTCCTCATTTGCATTTCCTAAATCAATTCCCTCAGATGAGAATTGCTGTTGCCTGCATGGTGATGCTGATCGAGGGGGCTGAGAAAGAGAAGAGGAGGCAGCGGATTACCACCATCCTCCCCACACCACACACACACACCAGCCTGCAGCCCTGGAGGCCCACAGGGAGCTGGGAAAGGAAGCCATTGGGAGGTATAGGCAGTGGTACCTGTTCCTCCTGAGGCAAGTGGTCCCTTCTCCCAGCTTTTCCTGCAGGCTGGACAGAGAATGGGTCAGTGCTGGGCGTGGGTCACAAGGTTTTCTGGGATATATTGGAACCCTGGGCCAAGGTCAAGGAAGAGGAGGCTCTGGGAGGAAGACTCCTAGTGAGTCCAAGGACTATATCCTCAAAACCTAGAACTAAAGCTGTTGTCATAGCTATTCCAACTCGTAGAGACAGAGTAGAGCTGCTCCTCAAGGCTATAGATCTTTCCAGAAGCAGGTCACCACAGCTTTCTCAAGAGGAACAGCTAGCTGGTGGTTTCAAACTGCCAACTTTTCAGCTAGTATTGAGCACTTAATCGCTGCTCCAACAGGGCTCCTCAGTGGCTCGTAAGGACCAGCAGGATAGGCAGACTGAGAAGGAGGTTTAGTTGTCAGGCCTGATCATGCCGTGGGGTTATGGAAATGAGCGAGGTGGTCCTAGCTACAATGACAGCCATCTTCTACTAAGCATTCACAAGGTGCTCCACCACCTGTCTGTGTGTCATACTGTGTTGCTATGATGCGGGAAACTATGTCATCCATACTTCAAATACCAGCAGACCACCCATGGTAGGCAGGCTTCAGTGGACCTCCCAAACAGAGATGAGCTCAGAAGAACGGCCTATTACTTCTGAAAATTAGTCAATGAAAACCTTATGAATCACAACAGCATTGCCAGACCTACTTGCTTTGGACATATCATCGAGAAGCCTCAATCACTAAAGGAGGACACCATTTTTGGTGAAGTAGAGGGATTGCAAGGGAAGCCCTCAGAGAGATGGATTGGTATAATAGGCACAATGATGAACTCAAACATGCTAATGATCACAAGGATGATGTAGCATCAGGCAACGTTTCGTTCTGTCGAACACAAGGTCTCCAGGAGTTGAAGTCTATTAGACAGCAATGATCTCTCTATCTGGAGTCCTGGTGTGGCACTGCGGGTTACTGCGTTGGACTGCAAGGTCAGTTTGTACCACAAGGTCGGTGGTTCAATCTCACCAGTCGCTCCTCGGAAACCCTATACAGGGTCGCTATGAGTTGGAACCGACTTGACGGCACTTGACAACATCAATGTCTGTCTACTGGATTGCTAACTGTAAGGTCTGTGATTCACACCCACCAGCTGTTCCTCAGAAACCCTATATAGGGTCGTTATGAGTTGGAATGGACTCAGTGACACGTAACAACAATCTAAGGAGCCATGGTGGCACTGTAGGATAAGCACTAGACAGCTTACCACAGGGTTGTTCAAACGCACTAGTCACTCCCAGGAAGAAAGATGAGGCTTTCCCATAAAGAGTTCCCATAAAGAGTTGCAACCTTGGAAACCCTACATAGGACTGCTATGAGTTGGCATTGACTTTATAGTGGTGGGTTTGGTTTGTTTGCTTATCTATCTAGCCCCATTTGATAGATGAGGAAACAGAGGAGAAACCTCAGAGTTCGGAAATGACAGTTGTTGTCGGTGTCAGTTACAACTCACAGTGGCACTGTGTACATGAAACACTGCCTGGTTCTATACCAGCCTCAAAACTGTTGTGAAGCTTCAGCCCATTGATGCAATCAATGTGCCAATCCATCATATTGATGGTCTGCCTCTGTTTTGTTGACCCTTCACTTTACAAGCTTGATGTCCCTCTCTAGGGACTTCCCTCCTGATAACATGTCCAAAGTATGAGAGACTAAGTCTCCTCATCTTCATTTCTAAGGGACATTCTAGGTGTACTTCTTCCAAGACTGATTTATTTGTTCATCTGGATCTTTCAATATTCTTCATAGCACCTTCAATATTCTTCTCCAATTCCACTATTCGAATGCATCGATTCTTCTCAGGTCTTCCTTCTTCATAGTTCAGCTTTCACATGCATATGAAGTGATTGAAAATACTATGACTTGGGTCAGGTGCATCTTAGTCCTCAAAGTGACATTTTTTAACACTTTAATGAGGTTTTTTGCAACAGATTTTCCCAGTGCAACGTGTTGTTTGATTTCTTTGACTGCTGCTTTCATGAAAGTTGATTGTGGATCCAAGGAAAGTGAAATCCTTGACAACTTCAGTATTCACTCTGTTTATCATGATGTTGCCTATTGGTCCAGTTCTGAGGACTTTTACTTCTCTTTACATTGAGTTGTAACCCACACTGGAGGCTAAGGTCTTTGATCTCCATCACCAAGTGGCTCTAGTCCTCTTTGTTTTCAGCAAGCAAGGTTGTGTTATCTGCATGTTGCAGGTTAATGAGCCTCCCTCCAATCCTGAGCCCATGTCCCTCTTCAAAAATTCAGCTTCTCAGATGATTTGCACAGTGAACAGCTTACAGTCTATGCCAAGAAATTTGGAAGACAGTTAACTTACTGAACGATTTCAACCAAAATATGAATCTTTGGACATATTCCAAAGGAAGGCAGCACAACAGAATACAGAAATAACTGAATATCATTAATATCACCATGCAAGTAAAATTTTGCTGAATATAACACAAAAATGGTTGCAACGGCACATTGACAGAGAGCTGTTCAAGCCAAATTCAGAAGAGGACATGAAATGAGGGATAGCATCGCTGACGTCAGATGAATCTGGGCTGAAAGCAGAGAATACCAGAAAGATGTTTACTTTTGTTTTACTAACTCTGCAAAGGCATTCAACTATGTGGATTATAACAAACTCTGGATAACATTGCGAAGAATGGGAATTCCAGAACACTTAATTGTGCTCATGCGGAACCTGTACATAGACCAAGAGGCAGTCATTTGAACAGAATAAGGGGATACTACTGTGTGTCAGCATTGCAAACTTTCACCATACTTACTCAATCTGTATGCTGAGCAAATAATTTGAAAAGCTAGACTATCTATGACAGACAACATGGTATCAGGATTGGAGGGAGACTCATAACAGTTCGAAAGTTCCTTGGAAGTGAGGATTGCAAGACATCATCTCTTGTACTTTGGACACATCATCAGGAGGGACCAGTCCCTGGAAAAGGATATCGTGCTTTGTAAAGTGGAAGGTCAGAGAAAAAGAGCAAGACCCTCAATGAAATGGATTGACACAGTGGCTGCAACAGTGGGTTCAAACAACAATTGTGAGGCTGGTATAGGATGAGGCAGTATTACCTTCTGTTATACACAGGGTCACTATGATTCAGAAATGGCTTGACAGCACCTAATAAGAACAGCAAACAAACTGAATAAGTATCGGGAAAGGATACAGCCCTGCCACACACCTTTCAGGATTTGAAACCACTCAGTATCCCCTTGCTCTGTTCGAACTACCGCCTCTCAGTCTATGTATAGGTCCTATGCTCACAGTTAAGTGTTTTAGAATTCCCATTCTTCTTAGTGTTAGCCAGAGTTCGTTATAGTCCACACAGTTGAATGCCTTTGCATAGTCAATAAAACACAAGCAAACATCTCTGGTATTCTCTACTTTCAGTAAAATTCCATCTGGCAACAGCAGTAATATCCCTCATTCCATGTCCTCTTTTGAATCTGACTTGAATTTCTGGCAGCTCTCCGTTTCTGCTGCAACTGCTTTTCAATTATCTTCAGCAAAAATTTACTTGCATGTGATGTTAATGATATCGTTTGATGATTTCTATATTCTGTTGGGCCACCCTTCTTTGGAATGGGCACAGATATGGATCTCTTCCAGTTAGTTAGCCAGATAGTTGCCTTCCATATTTCTTGGCATAGTTGGGTGAGCACTTCCAGCACACATCAGTTTGTTGACACTTTTCCATTTGTATTTTGTCAACTCTTGGAGAATTGTTTTTCATTAATACCTTCAGCGTAGCTTGGACTTCTTCCTTCAATGTTAAGAAGACATTGGTTCTTGATTATATACTGCTTCTTGAAATGGCTGAACATCCATCGCATCTATTAAAAACACAAAAAGAGTTGGCAGAGTTGGGGTTAAAGGAAAGAAGGCCCAAGGAGGAGCTAATAGCTTGAAAAGGACTGTGTACAGGTGTGTGAGGGTCTGATCCTACCTGCAATGATGTGGGCAGCCTGAGTGAGGCCCACCCTCATAAGAAGGTAACTCTGGGGACCTTTTTGTATGGGATGAGGGGTCCTGGCTCTTAGTCAGGGCACCTGCTTCCCCTTTCTGCTCCACCCCTGTATCTTAGCTCAATTACAACCACCACATAATGTGAGCTTTCAGTGGTGGAGGGGGTATCTGACAGGGCAAACACCAGGGTGAAGACCAACTAAGCATTTCTTCTACCTTGGTGGCCCTCTGGCTTCTTATGGCTTTGCAGAAATTTTCAGAGTAATTTCTAGGAGACCGAGGAACATAATGCGTAAGAGCTTTGGACTCTATCACTTAGCAATGTAACCTTGGGTAAATTACTTAACCTCTTTCAGGTCCACCATCCTCCTCTCTAAAAGGATAATAATTACATTCATCGCATGGGATTGCTGCTGACATGAAATCATAGAGCACGTAGCAGGCATAGAATGCTTCGTGTAGGCGAGCTCATAGCAAACACTCAGTATGTGAGCTGTGTTTGTTTTATCTTTATCTCTGGGGGCTGATTAATTCCTGCTACGCAGATAAGAAAGGAGGGAAAAAAAGATATCCCCAAGTTATTAAATAAACTGGAGTCTTGAAAGGACTAGAAATTCTGAAGTCTGGCTCTTGATTTTTATTGGAGGCAGATCCAGGAAGATTCAAGGGTGAGGATAAAGCACAAAAAAAGTCAGAGGAACCGCCCCTGAGACTTGGTTCTACTACTTCTTCACAAATCACTCATCTCCTCTGAACTTCTGTTAATATCCGTTAAATGCAAGTGAGTAAAAACTCCTACCCAGGAGGCCATTGTGCGGTCCAAATAGAGTGCCCTTTGAAAAGGAAAGTGCATTTGCTAAACAAATGCAACTCTAAAATGTGATCTGAAAGGGAAAGTCGTTATTAGAATCATCTCCTTTAGATTCTTCACAGTGTATTCATCATCTTGACCACTAACTGAGCATCTACTATGTATCAGCGCTCAACCCTTTATGTACATTCTCTCATTTCATCCTCAACAACCTAAAGGAAGCATGATGGTTATTCTAGCCATTTGACAGATGAGGAAACTGAGAGTGGTCAGACTGGGCTTTTCTGCTAGCCTCTAGCTGAATCAAGACCAGGTTAATAAGACATTCCTTTTTAAAAAAATACACTTAGAGAAAAATCACACAGGAAATACAAAGTGTTCCCGTATACCTCCTCTCCATCCTGCACACAATTTTTCCTATTATCAACAGTTTGCATTAGTGTGGCATATTTGTTAAAATTGATGAACCAATCTTGACATATTATTACCTAAAATCTATAATTTTCATCACGGTTTACTCTTTCTGTTGGACAGTCCTATGGGATTTTTTTGGGGGCAGATTAAAACATGTATTTTATGATCTCAGTTTCAGTGGGTCACGAGTCTGGGCATGGCTTAACTGGATCTAGTTCAGGGTTTCCCAAGGCTACAGTCAAAGGTGTTGGCCAGCCTGTGTTTCTTTTTGAAAGCTTCGGATAAGGCTGTGGGCAGATTTCAGTCTCTTGCAGTTGTAGGACTGGGGTCTCTGTTTTCTTATGGGGCTGCCAGCAGAGACCCACTTTCATCTTCTAGAGGCCACCCACAGTTCTTTGCCAAGTTACCCTCTCACAGACTCTTACAATATGGCAGCTTATTTCTCCAAGACCTGCTAAGACAAAATCGTATACAACCTAATGTCATTAGGAGAATGAAAATCTCATCGCCTTTGCCGTACTCTATTGCCTGGAAGCAAGTGTATAGGTCTTGTTCATACTCAAGGGGAGGGAGTCATACAAGGACAGGGCTCACTAGATGTCACCTTGGCATGTGTCTACCAGTTTGCTTTCTTTTTTCCTATTCATCATTTTTATATTCCCATCCACTATATTCCATACAACTCAAATATGACAACATTGCATGATAAAGACACAAGCACGTAAATGAAGCAGACAAGTTGTACTGTGAAAGGAGTATCAAAGACAAACTGCTCTAGAACTTGCTCTAGAACTAGAGAGTAACCTAATGCCTGTAGTGATCTCTTCTATTATGTGGTAGAATGAATCCTGGCTTAGAAACCAGGGGTTCTAGTTTTAGTTGGCAAATTTCAGTTCCTTGCAGTTGTAGTTCGAGATCCCTCTTTTCTTTCTGGCTGTCATGGTTTTCCTCATCTACAAGGCATGTTGTTGGTGTTGTTCTTGTGTGCCATCAAGTTGGTTCCGACTCAAGTCCTATGGGTTTTTGACAACTGCATAATGTCATGTGTCTACCAATCACAGTATCATGCAGACTAGTTCTAGTGCCCTCCAAATGTCTGGAATTTTACCTGCTCATCCCTCCCTTCTCTGCCAGTTCCCTGGTTACCACTGATCTTTCTACTCTAGCTTTAGTTTTGGTCTTTCCAGAACCTTATCTAGTTGGAATTAGTAAGGCTGGTTTATTAAAATACTTTACCCTCCTTGTTACTGTTGTTGTTGAGTGCCATTGAGTTGGTTCCTAGTCATAGCGACCCTGTATAGGGTTTCTGACCTGCCGTTCAAACTGACCTTGCAGTCCAGTGCTTATCCTACAGCACCACAATAGAACTCCACTACCTCCCTCCAAACCAGGAAATATGATGGAGCTATGGATAGAACTCAGCTCTCCCACTTCTAAATCTGATGTGTCCACACCTACACTGCCCACCTCTTGGCTGTGTCTTCTCCGCAGTGCTGGGGAGATGTGTCTGTTTTTACCTTAGCCTTTCCCTCCTCCTATTCTTCACTAGAAATCAACTCAGTCCTTTTCATCTGGATGTTGTGTGTGGACAGCCCATATCGTGTTGGACTTGTGCATCCTCAGAGGGTAGGGGTCCCATTTGTCCATCTGTTGTATGTGGTGGGTCAGGCACTGAGATGTATAGCCCATCCCTCCACTCCACACAGAAGTGAGTGTCTCATGTGCTGCCCATCCAGAGAGGGAAAGGAGACATGCTGTATGCTACCTTTGGTTTTGCAGTGAAAGAGATGTAGGAAACCCAATCTTTGTTCCACCTTTGGTGTTGCAGAAGCGGGCTGCCTGGCTTCAGTGGGAAGGTGAGATTTTCCTTCCTTGGAATTTTCACCAGCCATCAGCATGAAGCTGAGGCTTCATGCGTGGGAATCCCTGAACTCCTTTGCAAGTAGAGAACCATAGAAAGTGTGAAAGAGTCTGAAATAAACCTGCAGACTCAACCTGATTCCCAGAGGCCCCAGGAATACCCCTTCTGAAGTCTGGTTTTCTGTCATTGCCACAGTAACTTAAAGCTCCCAGCCCTGGACAACAATGAGTAATTATAATAGCTAATGTTGCTTAGTACTTGCTTAACACCACAAACAAAGTGTTTCCTGCTTTGTGTGTATGGACTCATCTAGTACTCACCCAGAAAGAAGGGTACTGAATTTACCTCCATCTGAGAGGTTAAGCACCTTATCTAAGGTCACAGTATTAGAAAGAGGCAGAACAGGCAAAAACACAGAGGCTCTCTGCAACAGTCTTTATAACAGCAAAAGACTGGAAAGAACTCACTGACAGATAGAGAGATAGCTGCTGTGAAGTCAGCTCCAGCTCCCGGAAAACTTACTTACATACAAAATTCTGCTCAGCCTGCGTCAGCCTCACAATCACAAGCATGTCTCAGTACACTGTTGTGGATATTACACTAACTCATCTTACCAAGGTCTCCTTCACCCTCACTGGCCTCCTACTTCCTCCTCCAGCAGTGGATCCTTCCTGAAACTGTCTGTGTCCAGAACAAGGGAGTTAGAGCATGTTCTAGTGTAATCCATAAAATGTTCACTGGCTAATTTTTGGAAATAAATCACATAGTCTGTCTAAGTCTGGAAGCTCTACTGAAACCTGTTCACCATGGGTGAGCCTGCTGATATTTTAAACTGGTTCCAGAAAAATTGCAAACACTCAAGCCACCACAGAATGACAAATCAACAGATTGGTGTCAGAACCTATAAATCATGGGGAAACAGTCATCAATAGGGGATTGATTAAATAAACTCTAGTATGTTCACACAGGGAATATTATGCACCTTTGTAAAGAATGAAACCACCACATGGCTGTCACATTGTGTGTGTTGCTGTGATACTTGAAGCTATGCAACCAGTATTTTAAATACGTGGAGGGGCACCCAGTCTAAGACGGAGTTGGAAGAAGGAGAGGTGGGCCACTTCTGAAGGAATACCCACTGAAAACCTTATGAATTGCAGTGGAAAGTTGTTTGTTGGAAGATGAGCCCTTCAGCTTGGAAGATATTCAAAATATGGCTGGGGAAGAGCTGCCACCTCAAAGTAAAGTTGAGCTTAAAGGCATGGATGGAGTAAAGCTTTTGAGGCCTTCATTTGCTGATGGGACACAACTCAAAATGAGAAGAAACAGCTGCAAATCTCCATTAATATTTGGAATGTGGACTGTACAAAATATGACTCTAGGAAAATTGGAGGTCATCAAAAATGAAATGAAATGCATAAAGACTGATATCCTAGACATTAGTGAGCTGAAATGGAGAAATGGACAGGTATTGTCCATTTTGAATCAGATAATCATATGGTTTACTATGCCGGGAATGACACATTCAAGAGGAATGGTGTTGCATTTATTATTATTATTTTAATGTTTTATTGTGAATTATGTGATAGTTTACATGGGAGAACATTAGTTTTACATTCATTCTATCATATATTGCATTTATTATTAAAAAGAGTATTTTAAGATCTTTATTGCAGTATAAGGCTGTCTGTGATAGGATAATATCCATACACTGACAAGGATCACCAATTAATATCACTATTACTCAAATTTACGTGCCAATCACTACAGTCAGTAAAGAGGAAATTGAAGAATTCTACCAACTTCTTCAGTTTGAAATTAAACATGCAATCAAGATGCATTGATAATCACTGGTGATTAGAATTCAAAAGTTGGAAACAAAAAGGAAGGATCAGCGGTTGGAAAATATGGCTTTGGTGATAGAAACATGCTGGAGATTGCATGATAGGATTTTGCAAGACCAACCACTTACTCATTGCAAATGCCTTTTTTAAGCAACATAAATGGCAACTATATAAGGAGCTGGAGATCTGGTGTAGTGCTGTGGGTTAATGTGCTGGACTGCAAAGTCATTTGAACCACAAGGTTGGCGGTTCAAGATCACCAGCCACTTCTCGGAAACCATATACAAGGTCACTATGGGTCGGAACTGACTTGATGGCACTGCACAACAACAACAACAAACAAGGAGCTGCCAGAAATTCAAGCCAGAGTCAGAAGAGTATGTGGAATGAGGGACATCATTGCTGACATCAGAGAATATCAGATGTCATTGGTTGAAAGCAGGAATGCCAGAAAGATGTTTACTTGTGTTTTATTGATTATGCAAAGGCATTTGACCGTGTGGATCACAACAAACTATGGCTAACATTATGAAGAATGGGGAGTCTAGAACACTTAATTGCGCTCATGAGGAACCTGTGCGTAGACTGTGCAAACAGAACAAGGGGATGCTGAATGGTTTTTAATCATGATAGGCATGTGCCAGTGTTATATCCTTTCATTATACTTATTCAGAAATCTGTACCTAGACCAAGAAGCAGTTGTTCGAACAGAACATGGCAACACTGAATGTTTTAAAATTGGGAAAGGTGTGAGACAGGGTTGTATTCTTTCACCATACTTATTCAACCTGTATGCTGAGCAAATAATA
>NW_006408741.1:340675-341417 GCF_000296735.1 Chrysochloris asiatica
AAGTTGCCCATCCCTGTCTACTCTGTGTATGGAGGGGGTGGGAATGATCCTTGCTATAAAGATTTGTTCCCTCTTTTGAGCTACTGCATCCATAGATGTGGGTCAAGTTCATCAAACTGTATCAGATTAATCTTTTTTGCCTCTTTTTTCTTCTTCTAGTTGAGCTCTGATCTCCAAGGTCTTCTTCAACACCATAGCTTAAATGCATCCATTCTTCTATGGTCTTCCTTATTCACTGTCCAATTTTCACATGTAAATAAGGCTATTGAAAATACTATAGCTTGGGTCAGGTGCACCTTAGTCCTCAAACTGACATCTTTACTCTTGAACACTTTAAAGAGGTCTTGTGCAGTAGATTTGATGTAATGCAGTACATCCTTTGATTTGTTCACTGCTGCTTCCATGAGTGTTGATAGTAGATCCCAGAAGAAGGAAGTCCTTGACAACTTCAATCTTTTATTTATCATGATGTTATTTATTAGTCCAGTTGTGAGGATTTTTGTTTTCTTTACATTGAAGTGCAATCCATGCAGAAGACTGTGGTCTTTGATCTTCATCAGTAAGTGTTTTAAGTCCTCTTCACTTTCAGCAAGCAAAATTATATCATCTGTGTATTACAGGTTGCTACCTGGACCAAGAAGTAGTTATTTGAACAGAGCATGGGAACACTGAATGTTTTAATATTGGGAAAGGTGTGCAACAAGGTTGTGTTCTTTCACCATACTTATTCAACCTGTATGCT
>NW_006408741.1:349190-350279 GCF_000296735.1 Chrysochloris asiatica
TTTTTTTTAATGGTAGCCTGCTACCCCCAAGACTCCCAAGGTGGACCATGACAACATGAGTTATTTCTCACAGCTGGACTTTAAGAACATGGTATCAGGATTGCAGGAACACTCAGTAACAAACTGTGATATCCAGATGAAACAACCTTGCTTCCTGGAAGTGAAGAAAACTTGAAATACTTAGTGACGCAGATAGAAGACTACAGCCTTTGATATAGATTGCACCTCAATATAAAGAAAAGGAAAATCCTCACAACTAGACCAATAAATATCATCATGATAAATGGAGAAAAGATATAAATTGACAAAGTCTTCAATTTCGCTTGGATCCATAATCCACAACCAACTCGAAGGCATCTAACAACGAAAACAAAATAATGAAGACAATATATTCTGTTAAGTGGTAAAAAAAACCCAAAAAACCAGATGTGGCTGTTGTTGTTAGGTGCCATGGCTTTCACTCTGACTCACAGTGACCTTATGCACAGCAGAAAGAAACACTGCCTGGTCCTGCACCTTCCTCACAATTGTTATGTTTGAACTCATTATTGCAGCCATGTGTCAATCCACCTCTTTGGAGGGCTTCCCTCTTTTCCAGATTATCCTTTATTTTAAAAGCATAATGTCCTTTTCCAGGGACTGGTCTCTCTTGATAACATGTCCAAAGTATGTGGGATGAGCTTTCTTGAGCTCTAGGGAACTTTCTGCCTGTACTTGTTCTAAGACATGTTTTGTTTGTTCTTCTGGCAGTTTCTATGGTAGGATACTTTGAAAATTCTTTATCAACACATAATTCAAGTGGACTGATTCTTTTGTGATCTTCCTTATTCATTGTCCAGCTTTCACATGCATATGAGACAATTGAAAATATCAATGGCTTGGGTCAGGTGGTCAGGCACACCTTAGTCCTCAAGGTGACATCTTTGCCAAGAAGTCTTTTGCAGCAGATTTGCCCAATGCAATGTGTCATTTGGTTTCCTGTCTGCTGCTCCCATGAATGTTGATTGTTGATAAGTGCCGGTGAGTGGGTTCCAACTCATATAGGATTTCCAAAGCTCTAAATCTTTGAGCTCTGGTAGCGTAGTGGTT
>NW_006408741.1:352184-353471 GCF_000296735.1 Chrysochloris asiatica
TAATATGCTGCTGTTTAAGAGAAGAAGAGCAGAATATAAAAATATTTGCTTGTATTAAAAAGCCCATATACACAGACACACAAAACCAATACCACAACACAGGAAGCAACCTACATGTCCATCAATAGATGAATAGATAAACAAAATGTAGTATATTCATACATTAGAATATTACTCACCCATAAAGAGAATAAAGTGTGTGGCGCTGTAGGTTAATGCGTCAGACTGAAAAACTGTTTGAACTGCAGGGTCCACGTTCAAGCTCACCAGCTGCTTCTCGGAAACCCTATACAGGGTCGCTATGGGTCGGAACCAACTCAACAGCACTTGACAACAACAACATAAAGAGAATGAAATCCTCATATATCAACATGAATGAGCCTCAAAAATATGCTGAGTAAAGGAAGCCAGACACAAAAGGTCACATGTTATTTGATACCATTTATTCCAAATAAGTAAATCCATAGAGAAAAAAAAGCAGACTGGTGGTTGCCAGGGGTGGGGAGGGATGAATGGAGAACGGTTGCTTAATGGGTACAGGGCCTTCCTTTGGGGTGATGAGAATGTTTTGGAATTGGATAGAGGTAGTGGTTGCAAAACCTTGTAAAGGTGCTTTTACAATGTAAATGCCACTGAATTGTACCTTCTACAGCAGATGACTTGATGTTATGTGAATTTCACCTTAAATGTTTTTAAAATGGGGAAAAACCACAATGGAAGAATAAACTGAAAACAAACAATAACCTTTAATGGTGGTGGTGGTTATGTGCCGTCGAGTTGGTTCTGACCCATAGTGACCCCGTACAGGGTTACTGAGGCTGTAACTCTTTACGGGAGCAGAAAGCCTCATCTTTCTCCTGCGGAATAGCTAGTAGTTTCAAACTGCTGAACTTGCGGCTCACAGCCCAATTCGTAACCACTACGCTATCAGAGCACCTAACCTTTAATGAGAAGGAGGAAAAAGGGGTAAGGACAGGGGATGGATGGTATTAGACTTCCCTGAGTATTTGGTTTTCTAGATTTACTTTGGAACCATGCATATATTTAGTATCATTTATATGATTCTATTGACATTTCACAAAGAGTGGCTAAAGATGGTTTTAAACCCAAGTCTGTCCAATCAAACTCCCTAATCTTCACCACAACCTTCATGTTGTTGTTAAGTGCTGTCGAGTAGACCCTGTATAGGGTTTCCAAGCGATAGCTAGTGAGCTTAAACGGCCAACCATGGGGTTCAAACCAAGCTTACAGTCCAGCGCATTAACCCACAGTGCCAAACCAGGACTC
>NW_006408741.1:354191-403843 GCF_000296735.1 Chrysochloris asiatica
AGGACTGCAACATCAGTTTGAATCACAAGGTTGGTTCAAATTCGCCATGTGCTCCTCAGAAACCTCATAAGGGTCACTATGAGTCAGGATTGAATCGACGGCCCTTAACAACGATAGCAATGGAGTGACCTGTTCTGACCACCGGAAGAAAACGGAGATGGGGCCAGTTCTTGTATTTTTGGGGGCTTCAGGGTGGTGGTTCTGGGGCTGTGGTTTTAGTACTTTAGAAACCCATTGCTGTCAAGTTGATTCTAATCCAGAGTAATGTGACAGAACAGAGTAGAATTGCCCCATGGGGTTTCCAAGGCTATAATCTTTACAGCAATAGACTGCCACATCTTTCTTCCACAGAGCAACCACTGACCTTTCAATTACCAGCAAAACACTTTAACCATGCACCACCAGGGCTCCTTTAGTATTGTATGGAGTTTGTAATCAGCTCATAACAGTTTGTAACCTTTTCCCGCAATAGCCTTAAAGTAGGTTTCCTCCCAAACACATCATTAGGAGACCGTCTGTAATGACTGCTTACTTGTTTCCAACTCAGTTCCACGAGTACTCACAGTGCACACTGTACAAAACAGTAATAACTTGCCCACCTGAGCGTGGCGTCACAGTCCTAGCAAAGAGTTTCCAGCATCCAATCTCATTTCATCCTCAGAATCTCTGCAACAGGGAATTTCTGTCCCAGAAAAGGAACCCAAGGCTGGCTGCATGAGAACTGCCTTCTGTGATCTGGGAAAATCACAGAGTGAAGGGCCAGGGCTTGAAACCCCATTTCCTGTAGGTGATGGGGCAGGTTGACTCCAAGGTGTGGGATCTTATTCAGGGCTCTTTTGATATGTGGGAAGTAACTTCACACAGGGCAAAGGCACTGTTTTGGACTCACACAGACATGAAATTGAATCCCAGGTGTTACTCTTTCTAACAATAAGCTCTAACAAACTTTACATTGTTCTCCATATGAAATAGACAAATACGAGACCAAAGTTAGAAGGAGTTAGAGAGGAAGGGAAGAAGGGAGGGAAAAGCAAAGTCATTGCTTAGGGGGTGCTGAGTTTCTGTCACTGGAATAACTTGGAAAGGATAGTGGTGATGGTTATACAATGTAATGACTATGATGACCATAGTTGACGTCATTGAACTGTCCACGTAAAAAACTGCTGAACTGGCAAATGTTTTCTTGTATATATATGTTTTTAATACTTGTATTGTGAATTGAAAGGCGCTCTAAAAGCTCTGGTAGCATAGTGGTTATGAATCGGGCTGTGAACTACAAGGTCAGCAGTTCGAAACTACCAGCGGTTCTGCTGGAGAAAGATGAGGCGTTCTGCTCCCATAAAGATTTACAGCCTCGGAAACCCTGTGCAGGGTCGCTATGAGTCAGAACCGACTCCATGGCACTTAACAACAACAACAACTAGTAGCATAGTGGTTACGAATCAGGCTGCTATCCTCAGGGTCAGCAGTTCAAAACTACCAGCTGTTCCACAGGAGAAAGGTGAGGCTTTCTGCTCCTATAAAGATTTACAGCCTCGGAAACTCTGTACAGGGTCGCTATGAGTCGGAACCTACTCCACAGCACATAACAACAACAATTGTGAATTGAGTGATAGTTACAGGGCAGATCATCAGATTTGCATTCAACCAATCTTATTTTGTTTCATTGCAATTGATTACAATCCCCTCCATTCACCATCATTAACAGTATTTGCCTCTATTCCTTTTTTTTAATGTACACAAAATACACAGAAATATACATTCATTTAAATGACCAAAGGGCACATGTTGCAAGCCGGCTTCCTGGCTGCCAGCACACAGCCTTTCTCTTTCCATGGGTCTAGAGTCCTCAACTGCTCAATCTCTTCTGCCTCTGTCTCTGATGTCGCTGCTTTTCTGGATCCCACACTCTGCTCATGCTCTTCCTTCTTGATGGTCCTAGGGTCCTCAGTTCCTGGAAAGTAAGATGTAACTTGTTCTTATGTGCAGTGGAGTCAGTTCTGACTCATAGTGACCCTTTACAGGGTTTCCGAGGCTGGAAATCTTTACGGGAGCACAAAGTCTCACCTTTCTCCTGCAGAACAGCTGGTAGTTTCAAACTGGTGACTGTGAGGTTAGCAGCCTGATTCGTAACCACTACGCTACCAGAGCTCCTTGTAAGATGAACTATTCCCCACTTTTTGTTACACATCTTCTACCTTTACAGTTGTGACAATTGCAATTAGTCATGATAACAATGGCTCACTATTGAATTGTTTATATCTTTTTCAACCATAAAAAAAAGTATAAAATAAAATAAAAAAATTTTAATTAACATTATTTCTCTTTTGTAAACTAGGGGCAATAAAAATTTCTTCCTAAAAGGGCTGCTGAGGTGCATAAATGACCGATCATTTAACACCAGAAAGTTTTGAGTCATATGGGCAGAGGAGAACTGCTCCATAGAGTTTTCAAGACTGTGTCCTTTCAGAAGCAGATCCCCAGGTCTGTCTTCTGAGACACCGTTGGGTGTGTTTGAACCACCTATATTTGGCTAATAGAATGCTTAACCATTTGTGTCACCAGAACAAACCTGTTTTGTCAATTCCAACTCATAGCAACCCTATAGGACAGGGTCCATGCACTGTAGTGGCTTGCATGTTACTGTGATGCTGGAAGATATGCTACTGGTGTTTCAAATACCAGCAGGGTCACCCAAGGTGGACAGGTTTCAGCAAAACTTCCAAACCAAAAACATACTAAGAAGAGGGATTAGCCACTGAAAACCTTATGTATAGCAGTGAAACATTGTCTAATATAGTGCCCCTAGATTGGAAGGCACTCAAAGTACAAGTGAGGGAAGAGTTGCCTCCTCAAAGTAGAGTTGACTTATAACATGGATAGAGCAAAGCTTTATTTTTTTGATGGGCATAAGGCAAATGAGAAAAACACCTGCAAACATCCATTAATAATCAGAACATGGCAATATGAAGTATGAATCTAGGAAATTTAGAAATAGTCAAAAATGAAATGCATAAACATGGATCGATATCCTAGGCATTGTGTTGTTAAGTACCACCAAGTAAGTTCTAACTCATAGCATTAGTGAGACTGAAACTGACTAGCATCGGCCATTTTAAATCTGAAAATCCTATGGTTTACTGTGTCAGGAATGATACATTGAAGAGGAATGGCATTGCATTCATTTCAAGGTCTATCTTAAATACAATGCTGTCTGTTATAGGATAATATCTATACACCTACAAGGAAGAACAATTAATAAAACTATTGTTCAAATGTATGCATCAACCACCAAAGTCAATGATGAAGAAATTCAAGAATTCTACCAACTTTATCAGTCTGACATTGATTAAACATGCAACCAAGATGCAGTGATAATTACTAGCCATTGGAAAGCAAAAGTTGGAAACAAAGAGGAAGGATCAGTAGTTGGAAAATAGGGCCTTAATGATAGAAATGGTGCTGGAGATTGCATGACAAAATGGCATTTGCAATAAACACCAACTTCTTTATTGCAAATGCCATTTTTCAACAACATAAATGGTGATCGCGCACATGGACCTTGCCAGATGGAATACACTGGAATCAAAATGACATCTGTAGGAAGAGACAGATGATAGAGAAATAAGTCTGGGGGCCAACTGTGAAACAGGCCATCAATTGCTCATATGCAAGTTCAGGCTAAAGCTGAAGAAAATTAAGACAAGTCCATGAGAACCAAAATATGACTTTGAGTCAAAATAGAGACCATCTCAGGAACAGATTTGAGGCATTGAACACTAATGGAAGAAGGCTAGATGAGTTGCAGGATGACATCAAGGACACCATACATGAAGAAAGCAAAAGATCATTAAAAAAACCCAACAAAAACAGGAAAATAAAGAATAACACTAATGTGAAAAGATGAAGTCAAATAGCTTAACAGAAGATTTCAAAGAGCAGCTTGAAGAGATAAAGTATTATAACTTGGAGTTGTTGTTGTTATTAGGTGCCATCAAGTCAGTACCGACTCATAGCGACCTTATGCACAGCAGAATGAAACACTGCCCAATCCTAGGCCAACCTCACTACTGTTGCCACGCTTGAGTCCATTCATGCTGCCACTTGGCCAATCCATCTCATTGGGTGTCTTCCTCTTCTTCTCTGACCCTTGACCTTACCAAACATGATATAAAAAGAACATGCTCAGTATCTCTCAAGCTGAAAGAACTGAAGAAAAAAATTCATGCCTCGACTTGTAATATTGAAAGATTTCATGGGCAAAATATTAAATGATGCAGGAAGCATCAAAAAATGATAGAAGGAATATTCTGTACCAAAAATGAATTGGTCGACCAATGGTATTGAAGGAAGAAGTCCAAGCTGCACTAAAGGCATTGGTAAAAAACAGGCTCCTGAAATTTATAGAATATCAATTAAAATGTTTCAATAAACGGATATAGTGCTAGAAGGTAGAAGCAGTGCTAGGAGACTCACTAGTTGAGGTAAAAAAATTTCAGTTAACTGGTCAGCGAACTGGAAGAGATCCATATTTGTGTCCATTCCAAAGAAAGGTGACCCAACAGAATGGGGAAATTATCAAACTATATTATTAATATCACACCCAAGTAAAAATTTTGCTGAAGATAATAAAAAATTATGGCAGGGAGCAGCCAGAAATTCAAGCTGGATTCAGAAGAGGATGTGGAAGTAGGGAAATCATTGCTGACGTCAGATGGATCTTGGCTGAAAGCAGGGAATACCAGAAAGATGTTGACTTGTGTTTTATTAACTATTCAAAGATATTCAACTGTGTGAATCATAACAAACTATGGATAACATTGCGAAAATTGGGAATTCCAGAACACTGCATTGTATTCATGTGGAAACTGTACATAGACCAAGAGACAGTTGATTGAACAGAAAAGGGGGATACTGATTAGTTTAAAATCAGGAAAAGTGTGTTGTAGGGTTGTATACTTTCATCACACTTATTTAATCTCTGTAGTGAACAAATGATCTGAGAAGCTGGACTATATGAAGAAGAACCCAGCATCAAGACTGAAGGAAGACTCACTAGCTACAAGATGCAGATGACATAACCTTGCTTACTGAAAGTGAAGACAACTTGAAACACTAATCTTTATCAAAGACTACAGTCTTCAATATAGATTGAAACTCAATGTAAAGATAACAAAAATCCTCATAACTGGACCAATAATCAATATTATGATTCTTGTTGTTAAGTGCCATCCAGTCGATTCTGACCCATAGCGACCCTGTATTGGGTTTCCAAGGAACATCTGGTGAGCTTGAACCGCCGACCCTGCAGTTCAAACTACTTTGCAATCTGGCGCATTAACATTATGATACACAGAGAAAGTATTGAATTTGTCAAGCATTTCATTTTACTTGGATTCACAATCAATGCTCATGGAAATAGCAGTCAAGAAATCAAGGGACATTTTGCATTGGACAAATCAACTCCAAAAGACCTCTTTAAAGTGTTAAAGAACAAAGATGTCTTTGAGAACTCGGGTGCACCTGACCAAAGCCATGGTATTTTTCAATCTTCTCATCTGCATGTGAAAGCTGCAGAAAGAATAAGGAACACCATAGAAGAATTGATGCACTTGAAATATGGTGTTGGTGAAGAATACTGAAATCTCCATGGACTGCCAGAACAACAAACAAATCTGTCCTGGAGAAAGCAGTCAGAATGCTGCTTAGAAGCGTGGATGATAAGGATTCGTCTTACTTACTTTGGGCATGTTATCAGCAGGGACCATTCCCTAGAGGACATCATGCTTGGGAAAGTGGACAATGAGCCAAAAGAATATGATCCTCAATGAGATGGATCACCACAGTGGCTACATCAATGAGTTCAGATAGAACAGAAATTGTGGTGGCGCAGGAAGCAGTGCTTCATTCTGTTGTACATGATGTTGTTAACTGCCATCGAGTCAGTCAGTTCCGACTCACAGTCACCCTGTATAGAGGTTCCGAGAAGGAACAGCCGGTGGGTTTGAACTGCTGACCTTGCAGTTCAAACTGTCTTTGTGGCCCAGTGCTTATTCTACAATGCCACACCAGGACTGCCACATCTTTCTTCTGTTGGAGTAGCTGCTGGATTCAAACTGCTGATCTTGTGGTTAGCACTGAAGCTCTTAAACCATTGCACCACTCAGAGATTCCTATTTAGCACAGTAGAGTCATTAAAAGGAAGAGCCATCCTCAAAATTTACTCTTCTGAAGATAGCTCCTACTCACAAGAGAGCTTTTTGAAAACTCTGTGTCCTCTCCAAGTATTGTCTCAGCTGGGTTGGACCTACTCATATGTTTAAAAGCTCCTGCCTTCCTTACTTAGTGGACAAAGCCACTTCCAGTTTCTGTGTCTGTGCTCTTCTAAGTGGCCTATCTCCTCTGGTACTGCAGCTCCTTAGTGCCTGGCTCAACTCTGGGAAGGCACCTCTCTCTGCTAACCTAAATCTGGATCCATCCCGATTTCAGGGTCATTTCAAGGATTAACTAACCCATCATGTGAGATCCTTGAGAAGTGTCAATATGGCCATGGTTTTTGTCAGGTGGATGTGAAACTGCAGTGGGACCAACTCTTATGGAGCAAAATCTTAGCTCTCAGCATTGAGTTCATCTTTGGCTGTCTACCTTCATCTCCAGTGGAAACTTTTTGATCTGTTTGTTTCCTTAAGGGTAAGAAGATAAGGGGATCCAGATTTCAGACACCAAAGAGCTTTCATTTGTGTCTTTGATAGAACTGAATACATTAAAATTTTCTCTACTGATGTTAGCCTACTGACTCAAAGCATACTTCGGAGGTTATACCTTCCTGATTTTATGTTTTGCAATTCTAGAAGAGTGTAGTATCAGGATTAAAGGAAGACTCATTAACAACCTGCAATATACAGCTGAGAGTCCTGGTGTGTGCTGTGGGTTAATGCACCAGACTGCAAAGCCATTTGAACTGCAAAGTCACCTGTTCAAGCTTACCAGCTGCTCCTCGGAAACCCGATGCAGGGTCACTATGGGTCAGAATTGACTCCACGGCACTTAACAACAATATGCAGATGATACAACCTTGTTTACATAAAGTGAAGAAGACTTAAAATACTTCTCTGGTGAAGATCAAAGACAACAGTCTTCAATATGAATTGCACCTCAATGTAAAGAAACCAAAATTTCTCACAACTGGACCAGTAAATAACATCATGATAAATGGAGAAACGATTGAAGGTTAAAGACTTCATTTCGCTTGGATCCACTATGAACACTCACAGAGGCGGCAGGTTAAGAACTCAAATGGGGTATTACATTAGGCAAATCTGCTGCACAAAACCTCTTGAAAGTGTTTAAGAGCAAAGTTACCAGTTTGAGGACTAAGGTGAGCCTGACTCAAGCCATGGTATTTTCAATAGCATGTAAAAGTTGGACAATGAATAAGGAAGACTATAGAAGAATTGAGTTATGGTATTGTGGTGTTGCGGGTTAATGTGCTGGACTGCAAAATCAGTTTGAACCACAAGATCAGTGGTTCAAGCTCACCAGCTGCTCCTTGGAAACCCTATGCAGGGTTGCTATGAACTGGAACTGACTCAGTGGCACCTTACATTAACAATTCTAGAAATTCCATGAAAACCTACTGGAAGCATTATGTTTCCTTCCAGGTAGGGTCTACATAATAGAAAAACGAACATTTTTCATTTAGTTCATCCTTGTTGGACACCAGTCCCTGGGTTAAGAAGAAGATCTATTCCTTCTAAGTGAGTCTTCAAGTTCAATTTATAGGTAAATCAGAACAGTTTTATATAGTTCTTTGCTTTACTTTGGTTCCCTAAGGAGCCTTGGTGGCATAGTGGGTTAAGCATTGGGCTGCTAACCATAAGGTCAGTGGTTCAAATGTACCAATCTCTCACTGGGAGAAAGATGAAGTTTTCTGCTCCCGTAAAGATCGACAGCCTTGGAAACTCTAGGGAGCAGTTCTACTCTGGCCTACAGGGTTGCTGTGCATTGGAATTGGCTCAATGGCAGTGGATCAGTGGGTTTTGGAACCTTGGTATTGCAGTGGGCTAAGTGTTGTGCTGTTAACCTAAAGGTTGATGGTTCAAATCCACCAGCTATTTCATGTGAGGTAGATAAGGCAGTCTGCTGCTATAAAGATTGTTGTTTTTATGTACCATCAAGTCAGTTCTGACTCATAACAACTCTGTGTAGGGTTTCTAAGGAGCTGCTGGTGGGTTTGAAACCCTAACCTTGTGGTTAGCAGTCCAGTGCTGATCCTACAAAGCCACACCAGAACTCCTCCATAAAAATCGTTATTAAGTGCTGTAGAGTTGATTCCAACTCATAGCAACCCTGTATAGGGTTTCCAAGGAGCAGCTGGTGGGATTAAACTGCTGACTTTGTTGTTCGTAGTCCACTGCTGATCCTACAGATTGTTGTGCTGTATTTCAGTGCAATCGAGGCGGTGGTACTGACTCATAGCAACCCCATGCACAACAGAACGAAACACTGCCCGGTCCTGGGACAACCTCACAATTGCTGCCATGCTTGAGCCCATTGATGCTGCCAACTTGCCACTTTGCCATTGATGCTGCATCTCATTGGGGGTCTTCCCTTTTTCTCTGACCCTCCACCTTACCAAGCATGATATCCTTCTCCCGCCTGACAACATGTCTGAAGTATGAGAGACGAAGTTTGGCCATCCTGGCCTCTAAAGAGCACTCTGGCTGCACTTCTTCCAACACAGATTTGTTTGTTCTTTTGGAAGCCCTTTGAATATTCTCCTTCAACACCATAACTCAAAGACATCAATCCTTCTACAGTCTTCCTTATTCACTGTTGAGCTTTCGCATGCATATGAGGTTATTGAAAATACCATGGCTTGGGGCAGGCACACCTTTTTCCTTAAGCTGACAAGTTTGCTCTTCAACACTTTAAAAAGGTCTTGTGCAGCAGATTTGCCTAATGCAATAATACGTCATTTAATTTCTTGACTACTGCTTCCATGAGTGTTGATAGTTGATCCAAGAAGAATGAAGTCTTTGACAACTTCAATCTTTTCTCTGTTGATAATAATGTTATTTATTGATCCAGTGGTGAGGATTTTTGTTTTCTTTACATTGAAATGCAAGTGCTCTTTGATCTTCATCAGTAAATATTTTAAGTCCTCTTCACTTTCACCAAACAAAGTTGTGTCATCTGTATATCACAGGTTGCTAATAAGTCTTCCTCAAATCCTGATGCCCCGTTTTTATTCATACAACCCAGCTTCTCAGATTATTTATTCAGCATACAGGCTGAATAAATATGGTGAAAGAATACAAACCTGTCACACACCTTTCTTAACTTTAAAACATTCAGTGTTCCCATATTCTGTTAGAACAACTGCCTCTTGGCCCAGGTACAGATTCCTCATAAGCACAATGAAGTGTTCCAGAATACTCATACTTCACAATGTTGTCCATAGCTTGTCATTATTCACACCATCAAAAGCCTTTGAGTAGTCAATAAAGCACAGGTAAACATTTTTCTGGTATTCTCTGCTTTCAGCCAAGATCCATTGTACATCAGCAATGATATCCCTCGTTCCACAGCCTCTTCTGAATACGGCTTGAACCTCTGGAAGCTCTCTGTAAATCTTTAGTAAAAACTTTACTTGCATGGGATATCAAAGATATTGCCTGATGATTTCCGCATTCTGTTGGGTCACCTCTCTTTGGAATGGACACAAATAGGGATTTCATCCAATCAGTTGGTCAGATTATTGTCTTCCAAATTTCTTGGCATTGATGAGTGCCTCCTGTGCTGCCTCACTTTCTTGAAAGATTTCAATTTATTCCATCAATTCCTGATGCCTTGTTCTTTGCAAATTCCTTCAATGCACCTTGGACTTCTTCCTTCAATATCATTAGCTCTTGATCATATGTTACCTCTTGAAACAGTTGAACATCAACTATTTCCTTTTGGTACAGTGACTGTATATTTCTTCCATCTTCTTTGATGCTTTCTGCATCATTCAATAATTTGCCCAGAGACTCCTTCAATAATGAAAGTTGAGGCTTGAATTTTTTCTTCTGTTCCCCCAGCTTGAGAAATGCTGACCGTGTTCTTCCTTTTTGGTATTCTGACTCCAGATCATTGCACATTTTGTTGTAATATTTGACATTGCCTTCTCCAGCTGACCTTTGAAATTTTCTGTTCAGCTCTTGTACCTCCTCATTTCTTCCATTTGTTTTAGCATCTCCATGCTGGAGAGCAAGTTTCAGTGTCCCTTCTGACATCCATTTTGATCTTTTCCTTCTTTCTTGTCTTCTTAATGACTTTTTCCTTTCTTCCTGTATGATGTTTTTGATGTCATCCCACAACTCTTCTGGTCTTTGGTCTTTAGTGTTTAATGTATCAAATCTGTTCTTCAGATGATCTCTAAATCAGGTAGCATATAATCAAAGTCATATTTTGGCTCTCGTGGACTTGTTTTAATTTTCTTCAGCTTCAGTTTGAATTTGCATATGAGCAATTGATGGTCTGTTCCACAATCTGCCCCAGGCCTTGTTTTGAATGATGATATGGAGCTTTTCCATGGTCTCTTTCCACAGATGTAATCAATTTGATTTTTAGGTATTCCATCTGGTGAGGTCCATGTGTATAGTCATCTCTTATGCTGTCTAAAGAAGTTATTTGAAATGAACAAATTAATGGTTTTGCAGAATTCTATCCTGTGTTCTCTAGCGTCATTTCTATCACCAAGGCCATATTTTCCAACTACTGATACTTCTCTTTGTTCCCAACCTTTGCATTCCAATCACCAGTAATGATCAACACATCTTGATGGCATGTTTGATCAATTCCAGATTGAAGAAGTTGGTAGAATTCTTCTATTTCATCCTCACTGGCTTTAGTGGTTGGTTTATAAATTTGAATAATAGTGTTACTAACTGGTCTTCCCTGTAGGCGCATGGATATTAATTATCCTATCACAGACAGCATTGTACCTCATGACTGATCTGGATATGATCTTTTTGACAATGAATGCAACACCACTCCTCTTCAATTTGCCATTCCCTGCATAGTAAACCATGTGGTTATCAGATTCAAAATAGCCAATACCAGTCCATTTCAGCTCACTAATGCCTAAGATATCAATGTTTATGTGTTCCATTTCATTTTTGACAATTTCCAATTTTCCTAGATTCATACTTCGTACATTCCATGTTCCGATTATTAATGGATGTTTACAGCTGTTTCTCTTCATTTTTACTTGTGCCCCATCAGCAAATGATGGTCCCGCAGGCTTTCTCCCCCGGGCTTTACTCCATTTGTGTCATCACAGTCAATTTTACTTTGAGGAGGCAGCTCTTCCCCAGTCTCATTTTGAGTGTCTTCCAACCTGAGACGCTCATTGTCCAGCACTGTATCTGACAGTGTTTCTCTGCTATTCATAAGGTATTCAGTGACTAAATATTCATAAGTAATTCGTCACTCCTTCTTCCTAGTCTGTCTTTGTCTAGAAGCTCATCTGAAACCTGTCAACCATGGGTAACCCTGCAGGTTTTAAAATACCTGTGGCATAGCTTCCAAAATCACAACAACTCACAAGCTACCACAGTAGACAAACTGACAGATGAGTTACAGCCCCCCACAAACCCTATGTCCTATAGGATTGCTGTTGAGTTGGAATCAGTAGTGGGTTTTGGTTTAGTGCAATAAAAGACTCAAAGCCCTTTAAAAGGTTTAAAAACTGCACAGGGAGGAAATGAAGGTGATTTTCCTCAAGAACCTATTGCAAGAAGGGGTTGATTCAATAGTTTCCTCTTTTTGGGATCCTTGCCCACTAGTCTGCTAAATAAGTACTCTGCTCCACCAAAGGAGTGACTCATCATCCTCACAGCCTCCAAGGCTACCCACTCCTCTCCACTGACCCCCCACCCCCACTCCTAAGCCTCCCTGAGAGCCCACCAGTCAGCTGAGCCCTTCCTGCAAACATGGCCCACAGCATTTGGCAGTGAGTCACCTCTGATATCTTCCAGTACAATCTGGGATAATTAACATTTTATTGTTATTTAACTTTTTGCTGTAGGTGTCTCATCTCCCTAATGAGAAGTCCTCCTGGGTAGGTTCTTCTTTTCACAGTAGCCGTGGAGAAGTCATTTTGTCTTTTTGACTTAGTTTCCTCATCTGCAAAGCAGAGCCAACAATGTCTCTTGGGCAGAGTGAGCTCATTTTTAAAGGAGCCATTCTCTCTAGTGTGGAGGGTGGTTCCAGGGTCTGAGGTCACCAGCTGAGAGGAGGGGTATCCCAGATCTCTGCAGGGATCCACAGGAGGGGCCTCTTTTACCTAGTTAGCTATCATTTCTAAGGGCTATTTGCATCATACTAAGATCGGCTAGAAAGAACAGATTTAAAAAGCCACAATCGGATTTCTTCAGCAAATGGAGGTTGGACTCCAATTCAGGTTGGACTCCTTCAGGGCAGGTCACCTCTCTTTCTGGGTTGGTAAGGAGCTCTGGTAGCGTAGTGGTTACGGATCGGGCTGTGAACCTTAAGGTCAGAGGTTCGAAACTACCAGCCACTCCGCGGGAGAAAGATGAGGCTTTCTACTCCCGTAAAGATTTACACCCTCGGAAACCCTGTACAGGGTCGCTATGGGTCGGAACCGACTCGACGGCACTTAACAACAACAACAACAACCACGGCTTCACGTGCTGTGCAGCCCCGCCTGTTACCAAGTGCGTCTCATGGCCTGGGTCCCAGGAATCCCTGGCACGACCCCCCGCAAGTTCCCTCTCATCATCTCCAATGGGCATAAGATACACGGAGTCTCTGGAAGGGGATGGGACTTGCTTGAAATCACATAGGGTGCTTAGCTTTCAGGGGGCCCTGGGTTGCTCAGAGCTGCTAGGGGTGGGGATGGGAGACAAACAAGTTCGGCCCCCAAGAAATTACTGCTCAGCCCCTGTAGCCTGGGTTCTCGTGTGGGGATGAGTGGTATACTCGGGGTGTGCGGAGGGGGGGGGCGGGGTGTTGCTGTACACAGCCCCCATCTCCTTCCCAGGAGCATCTCGGGTGAACTTGCCAATGGGTTTCGAGGCGCGTGCTCCCCCCTCTCTCCGCCGTGTGCACGCTCCCTGCGCGCGCCCGAGCCCCTGCGCCCCGCCCGCGTTGCGCACCGCCTCCCGCCTGCTCCCCGCCCCTCCCGCTGCACCCCGCCCCCGGTAGGGTACCCTCGCCGGACCCGAGAGAGAGCGGAGTCGCCATCTTAGTTGCTGCCGCTGCCTCTAGCGAAGCGCTGCCTCCACCGAGGAGGGAGGGAGGGCGCCGGCGGCCCGAACGCACAGCCCAGCGTCGCGGCGGCGGCAGCGGCTCATCGGCGGACCCCGGTGCTCACTGCGGCGCCCAGCAGCCGGCCTCAGGCCGTGAGAATCTCACTCGGCTCCCCGCGCGTCCCTGTCGCTCCCGCCTCGGGCCGGCCGTGGCGCCTAGAGCCAGTGCGATGCTGCACCGTCCCGCGCCCATGCGGGCCCCGGCCGCCTGGCTGCTGCTGGCC
The DNA here is from genome assembly GCF_000296735.1 of Chrysochloris asiatica. Classification (NCBI taxonomy): domain Eukaryota; kingdom Metazoa; phylum Chordata; class Mammalia; order Afrosoricida; family Chrysochloridae; genus Chrysochloris; species Chrysochloris asiatica. The sequence continues at coordinate 367,732 of NW_006408741.1, forward strand.
GGGCTGCTGTGCGGCGGTGGGGTCTGGGCCACGCGAGGTAAGCGCTCTGGCAAGGGAACGTCAGGGTCCCGGGTCGGGGCGCAGGAGGCCGCGGGTGCGTGCTGCACCGCCTTGGGAAAGCTGGGCTCGGTCCGGGGCGGGGCCCCTGGGCCTGGGGCCCCCAGTTTTGTGGTTGGGGGAGGTAGCCGTGCGGATTTAGTGGGATATGAAGACTGGCCAAGGGTCGGTTTCCGATCCTCAGGCAACGCACAGAGTCAGGCTGCATCATGGGTGCGATGCTCCGTATGTGTTGTGTGTTCCGAGCTGCAGCAAGCGAGAGGTGCGCGCAGTTTTTGTATGTGCTTATATAAGAACCCACTCCTCCGCATCTCTTTCCCAAAGACCCCGTGTCGCCCCTGCTGCACGATGGACACTGTGTCTTCTCTCCAGGCCACCGCCTCCCACCGGCCTTTAAACGTTTGTTTTTTAAAGAGCGGTGGTGGAAACTTCAGGCTCCTCTCTTTTCGCTCCTTGCACCCTAAGGTCAAATTGTGCTGAGGTTTATGACCACGGTCTTACCAACTATTAGAAATCTCCTCTGTCCTCCACGCCTTGGTGCAGTTTTCCTGATGGTAATTAGATCGTGCAGGAGCTTAGGTGGCCTCAGCAGAAACGAGAAACAGCTTCGTTGGTTCTTCAGGGTTGTAGGACCCATATTATTTTATAGTTACCTGGTTTAAAAAGAGCCCTTGGTGAATGGGGTTATTTATTTTACCTTCAGCGACTTGACCTTTTAAACGTTACATGCTTTCTGATATTGATTGATCTTGCCAATGAAAACCTTACGCATTGCAGATATATGCTTCCGAATGAATCTTGGAATCGTAAACATTTTGCTTATCCTTGGAGCAAAGTAATCTAGGTGTAATCTGTAGAGTATTTGACTCTAGTTTTGTATTATTATTATTTTTTTAATTAAAAAAAAGGCACGGGGGGGTGGGTGCGGAGGGAAATTGACAAGTGTCTGTGAGCTGGTCACATTTTTAGTTAGCAATTTAAAAATCTTTTCTCCTTGGTATGACATATTGAGACAAATATGGTGTTCAAAAATTAAAGGGCAGACGAGGCAAAATGCATCTTTTGTTCCATGCTCCTTTCTCATTATTGAGGATGATAAACTTTGAATACTTCATTCATTTTCTTTATAAAATTCTGTTGACTGTTTCCAGTTCAAATCTGATTCACTAAGTATCTAATTGTATTCAGCCTACAATTTGCTTTTTAAAAGTTACATCAAGCTAAATTAGGATTGTTCTTTCAGATATGAGATGGAGGTCTGAAAGTCTGGCATAGCCAAGAACAAAAGCTCGTGATATGTGTCAAAGTTTTGCTTGTCTTGGGGAAAGCCCACACATTTAAAAATATGCATTGGATTGGATATTTTGGGAACAGTTCAAATGTATTTGGCTTAGTCACTAGTAACATTTCTTGTTAAAAATCCATGTTTTCTTAAGGTTTGTCCATTCCCCCACATATGCTATTGATTGTTGAATTACTTTATATACTTAAATAGCATAAATTTCAACTACCAAGGATTAAGAGAAATCTTACGTGAAAGATGCTTTGATACTTGAGTCCTTTGTATATTACTTTCTAAGCTTTTCTTGGTGCAGTTCTAGTACAAGGATTCTTAGACTTCAAAATAAAAACCTATTCTAAATATCAGCTATCCTGGTGTGGCACTGTAGGAAAAGTATTGGTCTGGTAACCACAAGGATGGCAGTTTAAACCCACTAGCCACTCTCAGAAACCTTAGACAGGGTTTGCTTCTGAACTTAACACACGTAAATCAACAACATTATGCTAAATTTGGTTTTTTTTCAGCTTGCAATTTAGAAAACATCTCACTAATACTACATGAACTGCTAATTAAGTGATTATATTTTGAAATGTTGCAACGGAGTTTTTTATTTAAATAGGCAATTTGTGGAGATACTTTCTATGGGCTCGTTTTAAAAGATGATTGGGCCAGCTGATATCTGAAAAAAATTTTTTTTTATTGCATCAAGGAAGTACAATAGTATGAACTGCTCTTCACATATTCTAGCTATCTCTAATAATTATTACCAGGATGAAATTGTCAAGTAAAGCAAATTGGTTGGAAAAGTATCCTTGGCATGTGTTAATTCACTAGAGGGCCTTTGTGTAGGTTACTACTTTTCTCTCCACTGAGTCAGTGACCAGGGAAGATAAAATTTAAATACAGGAAACAGAAATCTAACTTTCCCTGTTCGACTTTTTCTCCCCTGCCCCCTCACCTATTCCATTTTAATACTTAGCTATTCAGCTTTTTCCCCTTGGAACACTTTATTGTTTACTTTTATTTTGGGGGGCTCTCCCCTCACTAAGGAGCTCTCTCTGGTAGCTTACGAGTCTGGCTGCCAACCTCAAGGTCAGCAGTTTGAAACTACCAGCGGTTCTGTGGGAGAAAAGATGAGGCGTTCTGCTCCTGTAAAGATTTACAGCCTCGGAAACCCTGTGCAGGGTCACTATAAGTCAAAGCCGACTCCATGGTACTTAACAACAACAACTCCCCTCACTAATCAGATGGTGAGAGAGGGTTTTTTGATGTTTGTTCAATCCAGCTGTCTTAGTTACCTAGTGCTGCCATAACAGAAATACAGTAAGTGGGTGGCTTTAATGAACAGAAATGTATTTCCTCACAGTTTGGTGGTTATGTGCCATGGAGTCATTCCGACTAATAGCAACCCTGTACAGGGTTTCCGAGACTGTACATCTTTAGGGGAGCAGAAAGCCTCATCTTTCTCCCACAGAGCAGCTGGTAGTTTCGAACTGCTGACCTTAAGGTTCACAGCCTGAATCTTAACCACTGGCAAGAATTCTGAATTGACCGCCTTAGGTCTAGGGAAAGGCTCGCTTTCTCTCTGAGCTGTGGGAGTAGGTCCTTATCTCTTTTCAGCTTCTATTCCCAGGTTCCTTGGTGATCATGTGACATGCTTGCTTGCATACTCTGCTTTTGTAGCTTAAAAGAGATTGATTGAAGTGTAGTGGTTACGAATCAGGCTGCGAATCGCAAGGTCAGCAGTTCGAAACTACCAGCTGCTCCCCTGGAGAAAGATGAGGCGATCTGCGCCCGTAAAGATTTACAGTCTTGGAAACCCTGTGCAGGGTCGCTATGGGTCGAAACCGACTCGACGGCACTTAACAACAACAAAACAACATTCCCAGGTTCCTTGGTGATCATGTGACATGCTTGCCTGCATACTCTGCTTTTGTAGCTTAAAAGAGATTGATTGAAAAGACACACTATACTAATACTGTATTAACATAACAAAGAAATCTCTTTCCCAAATGATATGATAAAACTATAGGTATAAACCCCAAACCAAACCCAACCCACTGCCATCAAGTGGATTCCAACTCATGGGGTGCTATACAGGGTTTCCAAGACTATAAACCTTGATAGGAACCTTCTCTTTCTCCCGTGGAGTGGTTATCAGTCTGAACTGCTGGCTTTGTTGCCATTAACAGCTCAACGCTTATCCTATAGCACGGCACCATCAGACCTCCTTGACCACAGGTAATTTGTTGTTGTTAGTGTCCTTGAGTCAGTTCTGACTCGTAGTGACCCTTGTATAGGGTTTCTGAGGAGTGGCTGGTGGGTTGAACCACTGACTTTTCAGTTAGCAGTCCAGTGCTTATCCTACAGTGCCAGGACTCTAGCCACAGGCATAGAGGTCAAAATTTACAACATATATTTTTGGAGGGTACACACTTCAATTCATAAACACCAGCCATGGCAGTCACACAATATTTGGTGACTGATTGAATGGATAGCTATAACTATGTTTCAGTTTAAGCAACATAGTGTGTTTACATCATAATATTCACCTGACAGAAATTCTCTTACACTTAAAAAAAAAAAATACAGGCATAGAGGACTAACAAACTTCAACTCTGCTGTGTTGATATAGGACCTTCCTTAGTAGTTAATACCCCAAGGATCCATTCTATAGAACCTAAAAATCTGTATCCATCTTTTAAAGACTGTAGCTTTGTGGCTACTACTCTGGGTCCATTTTTGAGAAAAATCTTGAAATCCATAGTTTTTTTGGAAAATGGCTCATTTTCCAGAGGCAACTTTGAGGAAAAAGTCCTTTGTGTATAAACTTCAATAGTACACTTAATCCATCATTTCTGTTGTTGAAAATATTTCACACAAGATCTGTAATTCCAAAGAAACAATCAAACATTACTAATTCTGAATATATTCCAGTTCAAGAACTGTAAAACTCAATGAACTGAAACCTTCAATTAACTGGAAATCACATTTTGGTTGCATACTTATTTTAGGAGAAAAAACCTAAAGCCAGGAATTTTTTTTCAAAAGGAAGATTTAGGATTTCATGTCATATATTATCTGTGTTTGCATTACTTAATTTTTGAGTTCTCCTCCCCTGCAAAAAAAAACTTCAGCTTATATTTCAGTTTTAGATAGGAGGAAAATGAACAATAAACAAAATTTATATAAACCATGACTTTTTTTTTTTCACTGAAATTAGAAAATGCTGTAATTTCATGACACTCTGGTAGCGTAGTGGTTACGAATCGGGCTGTGAACCGCAAGGTCAGCAGTTCGAAACTACCAGCTGTTCTGCGGGAGAAAGATGAGGCTTTCTGCTCCCGTAAAGATTTACAGCCTCGGAAACCCTGTACAGGGTCGCTATGAGTCAGAACCGACTCCACGGCAGCTGTAAGATCAGCAATGAACTGCGAACAAAAAGGTCGGCAGTTCAAACTCACCAGCTGCTTCTCATAAACCCTATACAGGGTCGCTTTGAGACGGAACCAACTCGATGGCACTTTACAATAACAACGGTCTTGGTGTGGTGCTGTAAGATCAGCAATGAACTGCTCACCACAAGGTTGGTTGGTGGTTCAAACCCGCCAGTTAGTTGCTTCTTGGCTATGAGTTGGAACTGACTCAATGGTACTTAACAGTACAACAATCATAGGATTTGGTTAAGTATGTTCTTAATGTTTAAAATGAGGATTCTGACGTTAAGATCTCAAAACATGAAAAAAGGATTGAATTATTATTGCTAAATTTTTTTTCATTGCCAAATTTTAAGACAGGAAAATACAAATTTTTGAGTAGCGTTTTCATTTAAGAGTTGAAATGAAACAAACCTTTTATGTTCAAGTTGATTCTGATTCGTGCATTACAGAGAACTGTGCGCCTCAAAGAGTTTTCTTGGATTTTATCCCTATGGAAGTGGAGCTGCTGGTGGGTTTGAACCATCAACCTTTAGGTTAGAAGGCTGGGACGAACTGTTTCAGGGCTGCCTGAAACAAAAGAGATCTGATTATTCTGAAAATCATCTGTTGACTTGGTTAAAGCAGAATCACTTGAAAGAATCCATTTAAAATGTTGAATTGCTCCAAAATAAAACTCTTTTAGTAGAGCTTCAAGAGTATTGATTTAAGATAGGTGGAAATGATTTATGCAATGCATGCTTTTACACTATTACACAAACTGTTGTTGTTATGTGCTGTGGAGTCAGTTCCGACTCACACCAATCCTGTACAGGGTTTCCGAGGCTGTATATCTTTACGGGAACAGAAAGCCTCATCTTTCTCCCACGGAACAGCTGGTAGTTTTGAACTGCTGACCGAGAGATTAGCAGCCTGATTCGTAATCACTACGCTACCAGAGCTCCTTGAAAAGTGATATTAGAAGAAGCTATAGGGTTCTGTGGGATAAAGCATTGTACTGCAAAGTCGGTTTGAACTGCAAGATCAGCAGTTCAAACTCACCAGCCTCTCTTCGGGAACCCTATACAGGGTCCCTTTGGGTTGGAACTGACCCAGCGGCATTTAACAATGCTCAAAACAAACTCAGAAAACCAAAGCCACCAACAATGAGTTGATTCTGACGCATAGCTATCCTGTGGAAGAGGAACCTGAGATTGCCAATCTTTAGTGGAACCTCATCTTTCTCCCTCAGAGTAGCTAGAGGGTTTGGACAGCTGACCTTGCAGTCAGTAGTCCTGTGCTTATCTAATGCATCACCAGGGGTAGGAACTCTTCAGTTATGATTTTCCTCTCTCTATGTGTCAACGAAAAACTTTAGCAAGATCTGTTCCTGAGGTTTTTTATTTTTAAAGATTCTTGGCAAAGTAATTGAATTTAGAACATTAAAAAAACCAGTAAACATGATCTGAAAGTTAACTGCCTTCCATTCCAGAACCCTAATAAGAAGCTATGTTGTTGCTATTGTTAAATGCTGTCGAGTCGGTGCCGACTCATAGCAATCTTGTATAGGATTAATGTGGAACAACTGGTGAGTTTGAACTGCTGACCTTGCAGTTAGCAGTTCAGTGCTTATCCTACAGCACCACTCCAGAACTCCAGAAGTTATATGGTAACCTGATAAAGATGTGTGGCTTTTCCTTACCTTTTTAGTCAGACTGAATGCCGTCTTTAAGCCATCTGCTTTGGATCAGCCTGATTCTTTTGCGACAAGACCTTCTATTGAAGGTCTACTACCTTCAACTCATTATTTAGGATAAAAGAAGATTTCTCCTCCTCTCACCTGTCCTGACTCTCCCTCTTTTTAAAGTTACAGTTTTATTGAACTATAATTGACATATGACAAAATGCATTCTTTTAAAGAATGTATACAGTTCAGTGGCTTCTAGTATATTCTGAGATGTGTAAACATCCAAAAGAAACCCAATTTATTGTTGTCGAGTCGATTCCAAATCATAGTGACCCTATGAGCCAGGTTTCCAGGGGTGTTAGTCTTCACGGGAGCAGACTGCCTGACCAGTCCCCTGTACAGTGGCTACTGGGTTCAGCTGACTGAAGGCCAGAGGAATTGTGGGATGACATCAAGGACTTATACATGAAGAAAGGAAAAGGTCATTTAAAAAGACAGAAAAGAAAGAAGAGACCAAAATGGGTATCAGAAGAAGACTCTGAAACTTGGATCTAGAATGTAGGGAAGCCAAAGTAAAAGAACTGAACAGAAAATTTCAGAGGGCAACTCGAGAAGACAAAGTTTTATAATGATATGTTTAAAGACCTGGATTTAAAAAAACCAAAAGGATAGAAAATGCTCAGCATTTCTCAAGCTGAAAGAGTTGAAGAAGAAGAAAAAAAATTCAAGCCTCTAGTTGCAGTATGAAGGATTCTTGAACGGCGGCACAGGAAGAAGGATCAAAAGAAGATGGAAGGAATACGGAGTTACTGTACCAAAAAGAATTGGTTGATGTTCAATGTTGAACCATTTCACAAGTTAGCATATGATCCCAAACTGATGAGATTGAAGGAAGAAGCGTAACCTGCCCTGAAATTGTTGGTGAAAAACAAGGCTCCAGGAATTGAAGGGATACAAATTGAAATGTTTTAGCAACACTCACTTATGTATGCCAAGAAATTTGGAAGACAGCTGCCTGGCCAACTGATGGAAAGCGATCCATATTTGTGCCCACAGCACAGAAAGGTGACTCAATAGAATATGAAAATTAATGAACAGTATCATTAATATCACATGTTAGTGAAATTTGGCTGAAGATAACTAAAAAACAGTTGTAGCAGTATATCCATGGAACTTCTAGAAATTGAACATGGATTCAGAAGATTACATGGAATGAGGTGGCTCATTGCTGGTGTTGGATGGATCTTGGCTGATAGCACAGAATACCAGAAATGTGTTTACTTATTGACTTTGCATAGGCATTCGGTTTTGTGGATCAAACCATGGATAATATTACAAAGAATGGGAATTCCAGAACACTTTGGTGGGCTCATGTAGAACCTGTATAGAGACTGAGAGGCAGTTGGTTAAACATAACAAATGATATACTGCATGGTTTAAAATCAGGAAAGGGGTGTGTGTGTAAATGTGTTCTTTCAAGACACTTATTCCATCTGTATGCTGAGCAGATAATATGAGACGCGCTACTATATGAAGAACACAGCATCAGAACTAGAGAAGACTCATTAACATCCGGTGATATTCAGATGGCACAGCCTCGCTTGCTGAAGGTGCAGACAAGACTTGGAGCACTTACTGATGAAGACTGTATAGCTTTCAGTATAGATCATACCTGAAAACATTAAACAGAAATCCTCACAACTGTACTAATAAGCAATATTATGATACACAGAGAAAATACTGAAGTTGTCAAGGATTTCTTTTTCCTTGGATCCACAATCAATTCTCGTGGAAGCAGCGGTCAAGAAATCAAAGGACAGTTTGTATTGGGTAAATCTGCTGCAAAAGACCTCTTTAAAGTGTTAAAGAGCAAAGATGTCTTTTTGAGGACTAGAGTGCACCTAACCTAAGCCTTGGTATTTTCAATCTTCTCATATGCATGTGAAAGCTGGACAATAAATAAGGAAGATCCTAGAGGAATTGGTGCATTTGAATTATGGTGTTAGTAAAGAATATTGAAATCACCATGGACTGCCAGGAGAACAAACAAATCTGTCTTGGAGAAAGCACAGCCAGAATGCTCCTTAGAAGCGTGGATGATAAGACTTCATCTCACTTTTGGTCATGTTATGTAAAATTATGTATATATCATTATTCACCTCTGCCCTCTTTAGCTCTTGCATACCTCCCTGTGTCTTCATCATTCTCCTGCCAACCCCCCTCTTGTATTTTCCCTTCCCCTTCTTAAGTCACACCTAATAACCCATGGAGCACACTTAGGGAAAAGTACTACCTTACCTTAGAGATCAAGTAACCCTGCTGTGTTTGTATGTGTTTTGCATGGTGGTATTCCGTTCCAACTCATTGTCAATACTCTGTACAACAGAAGGAAACATTATTCTGTGTGTCCATACATAGACAGAGACACAGGCTAAGTGGGCATGGAAGGAAGAGTGGGAGCTCGATTCATCCCACAAATATATGAGTTTGAAAGGATTATTTGTTCATGGGTAACCAGAGGGAGGAAGCTGGATAACTGTTGAGTTGCAAGGAGGGGAGTGCAATCATTGAGCTGAAACAAAGTGTATGATTTGAATGTAAAACTGATGATCTTGTCTGTAAATCATCATGCAATTCACAATTAAAACAAAACAAAACAAAAAATATAGGTCTGTTGGTCACCTTGTTGTTAAGTGCTATTGAGTTGGTCTAATAGTGACCCTGTGTAGGGTTTCCACCAAGCCATGGTTGGTGGGTTTGAACTGCCAGCCCTGTGTTTAGCAGTCCAGTACTTAGCCTACAGAATCACACTAGGACTCCACCTAAGTTTGGGAAATGCTGTTAAACAGGTTTCATTGCTGCAGGACTTCTTAGAGCCTTTAATGTGTTAATATGTGTTGAGGAACTGCTGAGAGGATGTAAGCAACATTTATCCAGCTCGCTGAGCCTTGGAATCTTTTTTCCTGGAATGTCTTGCAACACCTTTGTTCCAGAGAACATACTTAGGGAATGTTGCTCCAAGAAAAGTGATTAGTGCAAAATAAAAGGCAAGTTAAAATGACCTAAAATACTGCTCAGAAATTAACCTTTTGTGTATCCATATAGATGTTTGTCCTTGTAAAAATTTATCTACATAGTCTAAGTTTAAAAAACTTAAAAACCAAATGAGATCATATTGTATAGGGTGTTCTAACTTTCACTAAATGTCCTTCATTCAGTAATTAATTTGAACCACTTATGGTGTGTTGTTGTTGTTGTTATATGCCATGGAGTTGGTTCCTACTATAGTGACCCTGCATAGGGTTTCCGAAGCTGTAAATCTTTGTTGTTTTCAAGTACCCTGGAGTCTTTTTCCGACTCATAGTGACCCTACAAAGGGTTTCTGAGGCTGTAAATCTTTATGGGAGCAGACCGGCTCATCTTTACGGAAGCAGAAAGCCTCATCTTTCTCCCACGGAACAGCTGGTAGTTTTTAACTGCTGAACGTGAGATTAGCAGCCCGATTTGTAACCACTATGCTATTCGTAACCATAAGGAGCTCTGGTAGCGTAGTGGTTACAAATCGGGCTGTGAACCTTAAGGTCAGCGGTTCGAAACTACTAGCCGCTCCGCGGGAAAAAGATGAGGCTTTCTACTCCCGTAAGGATTTACACCCTTGGAAACCCTGTACAGGGCCGCTATGGGTCGGAACCGACTCGACGGCACTTAACAACAACAACAACAGTGCTACCAGAGCTCCTTATGGCCTTATGGTGTAGTTATGGTGTAGACTCCTGGTATAGTGTTGCTGTAGGATCAGCACTGGACCGCGAACCACAGGGTCAGCAGTTCACACCCACCAGCTGCTCCTCGGAAACCCTGTACAGGGTTGCTGTGAGTCGGAACTGACTCGATAATATATAACAACAATAAAAATGGTGTAGCAATCTACTACAGAGATCTTTTGTATGCTTTGAGTGAGTTTTAACTCATGGTGACCCATTAGTATAGATAGAGTAGAACTGTCCCATATGACATTTCCAAGACTGTTAACTGCCAGGTCTTTTGTCTTGTAAAGCCACTGGTGGGTTTGAACCCAGGTTTGTCAGGTAGCAGTTGAGCACTTAACTGTCATGCCACCAGGGCTCCCTTCAGGAATCTGTTTCATCAGTCTTTTAGGTCAGCAGTTCCCAAAGTGATTGTGGGACTCCTCTCTCTCAGGAATTATTAAGGACCCCAAGAGTTTGTGTTCATGTGGGTTGTATTAATACAATATTAGAAATTAAAACTGAGAAACTGTTATTACTTTAAACTGCTGTGATAAACTCATTATTACATGCTACCTTAAATAACATTTTATAAGGCAAAATAGTTAAAATGGTTAGGGTTCTGTGTCAACTTGACTAGACCAGGATTTCCAGAGGTCTGGCAGTTGAGATGTGCTTATTCCCATGAAATTAAATGAAAACGAATACAGGCATAGTTAGCTCTATGAGGAGTGACGGTGAGTAGCCAATTAATTGAAGGGATGCTTCCTTGGGGGTGTAGCCTGCTCCCAATATAATGGACCCATAGGAGGGACTCTTGCTCTCTTCCACTGGGGACCTGGGACTCTACAATTATAAGATAACAAATTTCCCTTTCTCTATATATACATGCATGTTTATGTTTCACTGGTTTTGCTCCTCTAGAAAACCAGCCTAAGACAGCATGTTTTTTTTCCCAAACTAAAACTATTTAGTAAGCAGAGAGGCATTGTTGTCCATCTTTGCAAATCTCTTTCATGGTTTTGTAAAGATGTAAAGCATATCTAACAGCATGCTGGATACTGGAATCTGTATTCAGAATATTGTTATATGTTGTTTGGTTAAAGTGTATGAAGAAATTTCAGCCTTACAGAGATGTGTAGTTGAAAAAATGAAAAACCTCATTTCCTAAAAGGGACTTGGGGGTTCCCAGAGGGTGCTGAGACCATCGTCTAAGAACTACTGCTTTGGTGCACTACTGCTTTGGTGCAGTGGTTGATGTCTACAGCACAGTGAGTTTCTTCAGATGGTGCTTTGGTTCTTATACCCATAGTCTTTGTAACTCCCTCCAAACAACCTTTTTTTTTTTTTTTTTAAACTGATGGATCTGAGTAAGAGAAGGTGGGAGAAGATGCTGATATGATTCAGTTGTGAATGGTTGCTAATAGGAATAATTGCAGTTGTAAAAACTTGGAAATCTAACAAGAGGATTGATCAGTTTTGCTATCCTGCTGAGTTTGAAATGAACCATCTCAGAAGCAGGAAGAGAGATCCCTGTCAAAAAAGACCTAGGAGTGGAGTGTCTCCTTTAGACCCTGCAATCCCTTCATGTTGAACCTCCTCAGCTCAGGAGACACAGCTGTGACCCCAAAAGGGGAGCAGCAGCAGACCCCCCCAGAGTCCAAGTGTTAGATATAATGGTGGGCTTCCTGGGCCACGGAGTAAGGAAAGCCAAGTGCCTTTGGGCGGGAGTTCACAGGTCACAGTTTAGGGAAGTTATTAGGGAAGTTCACAGGTCACAGTTCAAAATGAGAACTGCTTAGGGCACAGGTCTTTCAGTCAGGACCACCTCTTCCTAGCTGTGCTCCCAGGCTAGGAAGCCTCTCTCTGGTCGTTGGCCTCTCAGCCATGACCCCTTTGCACTCTGGGCCAGCAATGTGAAAGGAGCCCTGGTGGCGCTGCAGGATAAGCACTGAGTTGCTAACTGCAAGGGTGGCATTTCAAACCTACCAGCAGCCCGTGGGAGAAAGATGAGACTTTCTATTCCTGTAAAAATGGAACAGAAACTTGGAAACTCTAGGGTCACTCTGAGTCAGAACGGACTTGATGGCTGTGGGTTTGGGTTAGCACTGCTCCAAACGGTACTCCAGTCTGCTGTAAGCCTCAACAGAAAGGTGCACGGCTCTAACTCTGTGGGCCAGTCAACCTGCTGTTGGATGTTGTCAAGTCCGACTCATAACGATCCTGTGCACAACACAAAGAAACACTTCCCAGCCCTGGGCCGTCCTCACAATTGTTCATTTTGGTCCCATTGCTTCTGCCACTGTGTCAGTCCATCTTGGGGGGGTGGGGGTGGGTCTTCCTCTTTTCCACCGACTTTCCACTTTACCAAACATGTTGTTCTTCTCCAGGGAATGGTCCCTCCTAATACCATGTCCAAAGTATGAAAGACGGAGGTCTTACCATCTGGCTTCTAAGGAGCATTCTGGCAAAGCTAGCATTCAGCAAACCTGGCTCCCCTGATTTAAGTCCCCGGAGGCACCTCATTCTGCAGACAAGCTTCCTGCTGAAAGGCGCTCAGCTTTATTTGCTCTGTGGGTCAGGAAGTCCCCCACTCTTGTCCTGCTCTGCCTCCTGGTTCTGCTGCTGCCGCTCTTTCATGCCTCAAGTCATTCTTTTGTCTCTTCCACTTTGCATATCCAATTTCTAAAATGCCTCTCCCTCTCAACCCAGTATTCTGGGGAGACAAGCTTGTTCTTTGATATGAGAACTCTTTCATTCTGGTTGGAACTTTGAGCGTCTGCATCCATAAGCAAAGTCCAGTCCAGAGCAAGCCATCAAATTATAGAAATTTATACTAGCTCTCAGTGTCCACATTTGGTCAGATTCTGGTCAGTTCAACTCTAGCCACTCAAGCTAGGTCAAGTGAGTACCAGCTGCAAGTATGGGAGTCCACACAGACATCCCTGCACCTCAGCCCAGTTGGTCTCTCTCTCTTTTTCAGCCCAAACCCCCATGGGCTAGGTTGGTATCTGTAGGCTCAGAAGTCCACACATCTCCCTAACTTCAGACCAGCCAGCCCCTCCTCTCTCCCTGCATGCACTTCCACTCATCAAATGTAACCAGGTGGTCACCAGTGAGCATACTAGGCTGTCTGCTTCCGAGCTCCCTTTAACTTTCAGCCCTAGAATGGGGCTTTCTCTGATGGGCACAAACTTCTTGCCTCAGTGCATCCAGTGGCATACTGCTTGCTCAGAATTCAAAATGCCAGCCATTTTTCTTCCTGAAGGTCTTTACTTTAAACATAAATCTCCTGTTCTCTCAGTAGTTCTGAGTTGGGCTCAGGTTTTCACCAAAGCCCCCCTACTCTATACACAAGCTACTGACTTTATTAATAAAGCCTTTATTAATAAAGCCACTTCCTTTTAGGCAATTCCTAACTCCCTTTTCACATACCCAATCAAGTATTGGCTGAGGGTGAACTTCCAACGTCTATATAACATGATAACCATATTAATTTCCATCACACAGGGAGGTCTATTTTACAGTACTAGGTAGGAGAAAAATTCAGTATCCATAGTACAGTCAGATAAAACCATAACCCTTAAATAATTTTTAAACACTCAAGGTTAATCTTTTCTTCTGCATCCTAGACTGTATCTCCATATATGGGCATATGACTCCTGGCCTTTGGCAGGCTAGATCCAGTAGGCCTTGGCCCCCTATCGGCCATCTTGTTTATCTGATCTGGCTTTTGCCTCCATTGACTCCATTAGTGTCTTTTCTCCCCTCAGCTACATTCCTGTTAACCCCTACAGTTACCAAACAACCACCACAAAGAAACCTTCTAAGAAACAAAAGTTTTACCTCTCATGCCCCTTTGTTCTTCACCTAACAAAACCCCATGGTTCCATGAGTCTGGAGCCATTGCGTCAAACCCCACTCCTGATGCCAGCTGCAAAAAAGGGCACCAACTTTCCCTCCCACTGCCCTCTCTATTTCTTATCTGGGTTCGATAATTGGTTGCAGTGGTCACACAGAACTCAGAGATGATACTCATAAACTTGGAGTTTATTAGGGAAGTTGTTGTTGTTGTTGTTAAGTGCCGTCGAGTTGGTTACAACCCATAGCGACCCTGTATAGGGTTTCTGAGGAGCGTGGCTGGTGAGCTTGAACCGCTGACCTTGTAGTTCAAACTGACTTCGCAGTCTAGCGCATCAACCATGAAGGGCGCTAAGAGGTTGTAATTGAGGGTCAGAAATGTTCAAGGCACAGTAACTTCAGTTAGAAGAGCCTCTCCTCAGCTGTACCCATAGGCACGTCTCTCTCTAATGGGAGGAGGCCTCTTTACCTGGCCTCTGCTGCTTCAGGCAGTGTTACTATGCCCTGCTGGTAAATGCCCAGAGAACTCTCCACTCTACCATAAGCCTCAGCCCAAAGACACAGCTCCATCTCCGTGGTCAGGAAACCTAACTCCGCCAATTACGTACCTGGAAACACCTCACCCCACAAACAAGTTTCTTGTTGAAAGACACTCAGCTGTACTTGTTCTGTCGGCCCAAAAGTCCACTGCTCTGGCTCTTGGTTCTGCTGCCACTCGGTGTCACTACTGTCTCCTGGGTTGAGGAGATTCAATGTGCAGGGAGGGAGCTCAGAGTCCAAAGGACAAGCTCCTCTCCTGGCCCTTCTTCCTTGATGGTAGGGAGATCCCTCACTCCTGCTTCTGAGGGGGCTCATTTTACACGTCACAATTCCAGGTTTTCACAGTTAACCCTGCTAAAAATCATTCACAACGGAATCTTATCATACATCTGCAGCTTCCCTCACCGTCTTTCATTTTTTATTTTTAGTTATAATCATAAATATCTTTTTCCCCCATTAACATTTATCCATTTAATTTTGCTTCATTTATTTTTTAAAGTTTTTATTGTGAATCGAGTGATAGTTTACATGGGAGAACATTGGTTTTACACTCATTGTTTCATTGCAATGATTACAGTCTCCTCTGTGCATCATCATTCAACAGGATTTTTGCTTCTGTTCTCTCTGTAGTTTTTTTTGGGGGGGGTCTTGGGTGGGGTGGGGAGTGGGATGTACACAAAAACACTCAGGTATATATAATCATTTAAACAACCAAAGGGCAAAATCTGCAAGCCTGCCTCCTGACTGCCAGCACACAGCCTTACTCTTTCCCTGAGTCTAGAGTCCTCACCTGCTCTATTTCTCCATGTCCTCATCTCTGCCTCCTTCGCTGGTGTTGCTGCTTCTTTGGATAGGGTCCCACATTCCACTTGTACTCTTCTCCCTTGATGGTCCTAGGGTCATCTGTTCCTGGACCCTCACCTTCTTTTACCCAGACCCATCAGAGCAAAAATGCTTTTTGGTGAGAGTTACATAAACAATGGGTTGTTGTTGTTATGTGCCGTGGAGTCAGTTCCAACTCATAGCGACCCTGTACAGGGTTTCTGAGGCCGTAAATTTTTATGGGAACAGAAAGCCTCATCTTTCTCCCACGGAACAGCTGATAGTTTTGAACTGCTGACCTTGCGGTTCGCAGCCCAATTTATAGCCACTACACTACCAGAGCTCCTTAAACAATGGGTAGAAGAACCATATAAAGTAATTCACTGTACTGCACTAAGGCATTTTGTTCTTTCTTTGGGCATAACCCTGGATTACCAGTCGTTCAGTTCTTAACTATAGTCCATAGATCCAGTTTGCCTTTCAGAGAGGGCTCCTCATCCTTTCTCTTTTATGATAAAGTCCTTTATTTTTAAAATCTGGCAACTCATCTTCCCACTTAGGTAATTTATGACTTCTTGTTGTGTTGTTGAGTTGGTTCTGACTCATAGTGACCCTGTGTAGGGTTTCTGAGACTAAATCTTTGGGAGCAGAAAACCCCATCTTTTTCCTGAGACATGGCTTGAACCGCCAGCCTTGTGGTTCACAGTCCAGTGCTTATCCTGCAGAGACACTGTGCTTCTGACTACTAGAACATTATTAGGGTGTTAAGTACTCTTTTAGCCCCCAAATTAAAGACGTCTGATAATCTATTAGAAAAGTGAGCTTCTTCCTGATGCGGGTAGAATTCTAGAAATGGAAAGTACTTGAGAAATCATTTCACTCAATTAGTTCATTTTAGAGGAGAGGAACCACAAGTGAAGTTGTTATTGTTATTAGCTATTCTATTTTTGTAGCTTAGAAAATTGAAAGATGGGACGAAATCCAAGAGAATGTCTTTAACTTTTTTTGCTGTTCTGTAATAAGGACTGGCTAAATAACAAAACAAAACCACTACTGTCAAGTTGACGCTGACTTATAATGACCCTATTGGACAGAGTAGGGGTTTTGAGGCTGTGTAAATGTTTATGGAAGCAGACTGCCTCATCTTTCTCCTAGGAGTAACCAGTGGGTTTGAACTGCTGACCTTTCTGTTAGTACCCAAACACTTGACCCATGGTGCCACCAGGGCTCTTTAAAGATGACCTGCTGTTGTTGTGTGCTGACAAGCTGGTTCTGACTCATAGTGACCCTGTCTAGGGTTTCTGGGGCTGTAAACCTCTATAACCTCATAATACATGTGAAAGTTGGGCAGTGAATAAGGAAGACCATAGAAGAATTGATGCTTTTGAGTTAGGATTTTGGAGGAGAATATTGAAAGTGCCATGGGCTGTCAAAAGAACCAACAGATCTGTGTTGGAAAAAGTGCAGCTAGAGTGCTCCGTGGAGGCCAGGATGGCCAGATTGTCGCTCATACTTCAGACATATTATTAGGAAGGACCAGTCACTGTAGAAGGATATCATGTTTGTAAAGTGGAGGGAAAGAGAAAGAGGAAGACCTCAATGAGATAGAATTGGCACAGTGGCAGTAACAATGGGCTCAGGCGTAGCAACGATTGTGAGGTTGGCCCAGGACCAGGCAGTGTTTTGTTCTGTTGTGCATAGAGTCGCTATGAGTCGGTATAGACTTGATGGCACCTAACAACAACAACAACAACAACAACAGCAACAAATCTCTCTGAGAACAGAAAGCCTTATCCTGTGGAGCAGCTGGTAGTTTCGAACCAGTGACTACAGTTAACAGCCTAATATGTAACTCAGTATGTCACCAAGGTTCCCCAAAGTTTATCTAGGACACGTAAATTTGGATGACTGGTTATGTACATTTCATATGTCATTAAGTCAGGAAAGCAGATTATAAATGTAAAATTGCAGTTGAGTTTTTAAAAAAGATATGGAGAAAGTACATTTAATTAATGTTTACATTCTTTTCTGTTTTGTAGCACTTATGTGACCATCACAGAAATTTGCACACTGTGTTGAAACCAGTTTCAGAGTTGACAGAGCCTTAGAAATGATCTATTGCAGTGTTTGATGTCTGATTCCTCTCTCCCCAAAATGGTTAGCCAGTCTCTGCTGGAACCCTCCCTAACCAGGTGGCTTCTTTTCATCCTGGATGGTAGCCTGCATTGTCCAAAAGTTCTTGGTTCTAGTGCTATTTCTGGATCTCCACAGATAGGAGTGGAGTGGACTAGTTAAAGCATGAACTTCCACAGTGAAACTGGTGGTATTCAAAACTCAGCTCTGCCCCACATGAGCTGTGTGATCTGACAAGTGAATCTCTCTGTGCCTTAGTTTCTTCGTCTGTGAAATGGGAGCAATAATAGTATCTGTTGCATCGGTTGTTGTAAAGATTAAATACGTTTTGTCACATGTTTAGGACACTTTATAGTAAGTATTATGTATGTGCTGCTTTACTAACTCAATTTCCTTAGAACTTTTTAGAAGGATTTAGAGTGATCTTGTTATGCCCTCTCCTGTCTGTTTACATTTCAAAGCTAAGCATCCTCTCTTCCTCCGATTATTCTTCATGTGACTTTATTTCCAAAATTTCCACCAGCCAAGCCTGTTTTCTTTCTTTGTGGGTGCCTCCAGGCGTAGCTGTTGCCTTTCAGATTGGGCAGGAGGTTATGTAGCGTCTCTACAGGAATGCGGAGTTCAGAGTGATGTGTGTGTGGGGTTACCAGCACCTTGGTCTTCACACGTCCGGCAGCTTTGTCACACCAATTTTATTTCACCCAAACCCCCAAGACTTTCTGCCTACCTTCACATACTGATGCTTAACCATGCTTTTCATCTTTAAAGTAGGTGTTTTCATCCTTGGTTGCGAGTCGTCTTCTCTTCATTACACTCTGTCTTCCTGCATTGGGCCCTCTTGTCAAGTAACTTTAAATTCTGACTCCATGATCTGTCAAACGTGCTGTTTATTCTTGCTTGATGTCTTACTCTCAAATTTGATGTGAATACTGAAAGGAGCTAACCAAGTATGGAGCCCTCTGAAAGGTGACCAGAGACTTGGTTCTGCGTTTCCCCAGCCTCAGTCATCGTGACCTCTTGGGGTGGTAATTACACTGTGGATACACTCACCTTCATTTTGATCCAGTTCATGTTTCCCCATCTTGCTCTCCATCCCAAGGAGATCCTGAGAGCTTCGCAGAGGCTCACTACACCATTTCTAGAATTTCAAGCGAGTAAAAATTTTAACATGGTGTGCTTGACACTTAATATGTCTCCCCCCTGCCCCAGCTTTCCCTTGACTCTTCTAATAATTTTCTCAAAAGAGAAACTGTCTGGATTTCTTGTTCTAATGAATAATGTCACCTGTCCCTTGTGATGGCGTTTTTTCCTTCTCTAAGGCACCAAAAGTCAATGTAGAATTTGTCCCCGATTAGTGCCAAGCTCCTTGATTTACATTTGCTCTATCCATTTTCATCTCGTTTTGAAAATCCGGATGTTTGCATGCAGATTTATTACGGATTGTCCGTAGTGTAGGTTAGCGGTACTGTCTGTGAGTTTTCTAAGTATTTGGATTTAAAACACCCAAAACAACTTGGGGAGATCAGTTCCTTTTCTAGTCTTCTCCCTGTTCTCCCCAATCTCTTAGGCTCTAGGTGTCTCATCACTACATTGATTGTGCTTTTCTGAGAGACAATAAATGTGCTTCTTGAGTGACTCAGTGGCAAAATATGATTTAAGCTTTTTCACCTCCTGAGTTTATCATAAAAACTTCCCAATATCTATTTTATAAATAATTGAAGAGTTCTACATAAAAGCATTTATCACGCTGCCGTTAGTATTGGAAAGTTGTAAGAGGCAAGGACAGAATCATGATCTTTTTTTTTTCTTTTACTGCACAATTCTAATCAATTATGACAGGATTTTAGGGAGCAGCTGTTAAGAAACTTGCATTGATAGTGTTGGCAGGTCTTGAATAGTGTGTGACCTTTTTAGGACGACGTGATAAAGTTCCATTGTGTATGAAGGTCAGGAGACTTGAAAACACACACACAGAACGTGGAAATGACCATTGGATTATTACGTTACCATTTAGGACGTTGCTTTGACCTATTTTAATTCAAGACAAGTGTGATAATGATAAAAAAGACTAAAAGGGCAAAGCTGGTCTGAATTTTCTGATAACATTGCAAAATAAGAAACTTAAGGCAATCATGGCTTGAAGCTTTGTTACATAACTAGATTTCTGATTGACTTGCATTGTCAGACTTAATTAATACATGAATGTGTACAAACGAGTGCATTTGAAGTGTTCTAATAGCTCGATTCCACCACTTGTTTGTGAGTTTGTCATACTGTGGTGGCTTGAATGTTGCTGTGCTTCTGGAAGCTATGACATGGGTATTTTAAATACCAGCAGGGTCACCCGTGGTGGACAGGTTTCAGCTGAGCTTCCAGACTAAGACAGACTAGGATGAAGGAGAGACAGATTACTTCCAAATATTTAGTGACTGAAAACCTTATGAATAGCAGTGGAATACTGTCAGCACAGAATATTAAATATTGAAACATGATGAAGAGCACCTGAATATTGTCAGGTATAGTGCCGGAAAATGAGCCCCTCAGGTTGGAAGGCACTCAAAATGCGACTGGGGAAGAGCTACCTCCTCAAAGTAGAGATGACCTTGATGATGTGAATGGAGTAAAGCTTTTGGGATCTTCATTTGCTGATGGGCCACAACTCAGAATGAAGAGAACCATTTGTAAACATCCATTAATAATCAGAAATTGGAATGCACGCAGTATGAATCTAGCAAAATTGGAAATTGTCAAAAATGAAATGGAACACATAAACATCAATATCCTAGGCATTAGTGAACTGAAATGGACTGGTATTAGGCATTTTGAATCTGACAATCACATGGTTTACTGTGCCGGATTGACAAATTGAAGAGGAACAGCATTGCATTCACCATCAAAAACAGTGTATGAAGATCAGTCATGAAGTAAGTACAACTCTGCCTGTGATAGGACAATACCCATACGCCTCCAAGAAAGACCAGTTAATACCACTGTTACTCAAATTCACACACCAACCACTAAAGCTGGTGGTGATGAAATTGAAGAATTCTATCAATTTCTTCATTCTAAAGTTGATCAAGCATGCAATCAAAATATATTGATAATTGCTGGTGATTGGAATGCAAAGATTGGAAACAAAGAGAAAGGATCAATAGTCGGAAAATATGACTTTGGTGATAGAAGTAATGTTGCAGATCGCATGATAGAATTTTGCAAGACCTATGACTTATTCATTGCAAATACCTTTTTTAAACAACATAAAAGACTACTATACACATGGATCTCACCAGATGGAATACACAGAAATCAAATTGAGTACATGTCTGGAAAGAGACGGTGGAAAATCTCCATTATTATCAACTAAAACAAGGCCAGGATCAGTCTGGAACAGATCATCGATTACTCACATGCAAGTTCCAGGCTGAAGCTGAAGAAAATTAAAAATACACCAGAACCAAAATGAGACCTTGAATAACCTTACTGTTAGCAGTCCAGCTCATCCACTATGCTGCCAAACATTTCAAATTAATTAATAGGGCCGTTGTTGTTGTTGTTAGGTGCCATCGAGTAGGCACCAACTCATAGCGGCCCTGTGCACAACAGAACGGACCACTGCCCAGTCCTGTGCTGTGACCTCACAATCGGTGCTAAACCCAAGTCCATTGCTGCCGCCACTGTGCTAATCATCTCTCTGGGGTCTTCCTCTGTTTTTCCCACCCTCCAAATTTCCAAACATCCTTATCCAGGGACTGGTCCCTCCTGATAATATGTCCTAAATATGAGAGATGAAATCTGGCCATCCTGGCTTCCAAGGAGCGTTCTGGCTGTACTTCTTCCAACATAGATCTGTTTGTTCTTTTGGCAGTCTATGGTGCTTTCAATATTCTCCTCCAATATCATAACACAAACGCATAAATTCTTCTATGACCTTCCATATTCATTCAGCTTTCACATGCGTATGAGGTTATTGAAAATACCATGACTTGGATCAGGTGCACCTCTTGTCTTCAAACTGACATCTTTGCCCTTCAGCACTTCAAAGAGGTTTTGTGCAGCAGATTTGCCTAATGCAATAAGTCATTTGATTTCTTGACTGCTGCTTCCATGAGTATTGATGGTTAATCTGAGCAAAATGAAGTCTTTGAGAACTTCTGTCTTTTCTCTGTTTATATGGATGCTATATATTGGTTCAGTGGTGAAGAATTTTGTGTTCTTTGATCTTCATCAGTAAGTATTTATGTACTGTTCGCTTTCAGGAAGCAAGTTTGTATCATCTGCGTATCACAGATTGTTAATAAGTCTTCCTCCAATTCTGATGCCACATTTTTCTTCATATAATCCAGCTTTTCTGACTAATTTGCTCAGTGTACAGATTGAATAACTTTGGTGAAAGAATACAACCCTGGCACACACTTTTCCTAATTTTAAACCTTTCGGTGTTCCCTTGTTCTGTTCAAACAACTGCCTCTTGGTCTATGTACAGGTTCCTCATGAGCACAATTAAGTGTTGCGGAATACTCACACTTTTCAATGTTGTCCATAGCTTGTCATGATCCACACAATTGAAAGCCTTTGTGTAGTCAGTAAAGCACAGGTAAACATCTTTTTGGTATTCTCTGCTTTTAGCCAAGATCCGTTTGACGTCAGCCATGGTATCCCTCGTACCTCATCCTCTTCTGAATCTGGCTTGAACCGCTGGAAGTTCTCTGTCAATGTACTGTTTTAGCAATTTTTGCATTATTGTTAGTAAAACTTTACTTGCATGGGATATCAGTGATACTGTCCAATGATTTCCTCATTCAGTTGGGTCATCTCTAGTTGGAATGGGCACCAATACAGATCTCTTCCAGATAATTGTCTTCCAAATTTCTTGTCATAGATAAGTGAGTGCCTCATGTGCTGCATCAGTTTGTTGAAAGATTTCAGTTTGTATTCTATCAATTCCTGGTGCCTTGTTCTTGGCCAATGCCTTCAGTGCACCTAGGATTTCTTCCTTCAGGATCCTTGGCTGTTGATCATATGCTACATCTTGGAACGGTTGCGCATCAACCATTTCTTTTTGGTACAGTGACTCTGTATTCCTTCCATCTTCTTTTGATGCTTTTTGCATCATGCAATAATTTGCTTCAATATTGCAGTGGAGGTTTGAATTTTTTCTTCAGTTCCCTCAGCTTGAGAAATGCTGAGTGTGTTCTTCCTTTTTGGTTTTCTAACTCCAGGTCTTTGCCTATTTCGTTATAATATTTAACTTTGTCCTCTCGAGCTGACCTCTGAAATGTCTGTTCATCTTTTGTACTTCTTCACTTCTTCCATTTGCTTTAGCATCTCTACGCTGGTGAGCAAGCTTCAGATTCTCTTCTACATCCATTTTGGTCTTTTCCTTTCTTGTCTTCTCAGTGGCCTTTTGCTTTCTTCCTGTATGATGTTCTTAATGTCATCCCACAATTCTTCTGGTCTTCGATCTTTAGTGTCTAATGTATAAAATCTATCACAGGATCTCTAAATTCAGGTGGGATATATTCAAGGTCATATTTTGGCTCATGTGGACTTGTTTTCATTTTCTTAGTTTCAGCCTAAATTTACATATGAGCAGTGGGTAGTCTGTTCCACAGTCTGACCCTGACCTTGTTTTGACTGATGCCATGGAACTCTTCCACCGTCTCTTTCCACAGATGTAGTCAGTTTGATTTCTGTATATTCTATCTGATGGGGTTCATGTGTGTAGTTTTCTTTTATGTTGTCTTAAAAAGATATTCTCAATGAAGAAGTCATTGGTCTTGCAAAATTCTATCATGCGATCTCCAGTATCATTTCTGCCACCAAGGCCATATTTTCCAACTACTAATCCTTCCTCTTTGTTTCCAACCTTTGCATTCCAATTGTTGGCAATTATCAGTGCATCATGATTGCATGTTTGATCAATTTCAGACTGAAGAAGTTAGTAGAATTCTTCAGTTCCATCCTCACTGTCTTTAGTGGTTGCTGCGTAAATTTGACTAACAGTGGTATTAGCTGGTCTTCCTTGGAGGTGTATGGATATTATCCTATCACAGACAGCATTGTACTTCAAGACAGATCTTGATATGTTCTTTTTGATGATGAATGCAACGTCATACTGCTTCAATATGTCATTCCCAGCATAGTAAACCATGGAATTGTTGGATTCTAAATGGCCAATACCAGTCCATTTCAGTTCACTAATGCCTAGAATATCAATGTTTATGTGTTCCATTTCATTTTTTTAAGGTAATAGGAAGACAATAATTTATTGAAGTAAGTGTAGTAACATAATCAGAGTTGAAGTTTGAAACATCACTGTAGAGAATTAAATGGTGAAGGGAAAGAGTGTTGTTTTTAGGTGCCATAGATTTGGTATGGCTGCAGACTGCAAGGTCAGCAGTTCTAAACTACCAACTGTTCCGTGGGAGAAAGATGAGGCTTTCTGCTCCCGTAAGATTTACAGCCTCGGAAATCCTGTACAGGATCGCTATGAGTCAGAACTGACTCCACGGCACATAGCCACCAACCATAGTGACCTTATATACAACATAATGAAACACAGCCCCAGTCCTATCCTATCCTCACAGATCTTGCTATATATTTCAGTCCACTGATGCAGCCACTCTGTCAGTCTTATATTGAGGATCTTCCTCTTTTTCGCTGACCCTCTACTTTACCAAGCACGATGTCCTCCTTCAAGGACTGGTTCTGCTTAATAAGATGCTCAAAGTATCTGAGATACAGTCTTAATCATTCTCACTTCTAAGGAGCATTCTGGCTGTACTTCTTTCAATATAGATTTGTTTATTTTTCGGGCAGTTCATGGTATATTGAATATTTTTCTCCCAGGTGATATTTCAAAGGGATCAATTCTTCTTCAGTCTCCCGTATTCATTACCCAATTTTTTCATGCTTATGAGGCATGGATCAGGCACACCTTAGTCCTCCAAGTGACATATTTTTTTAAAAAACACTTTAAAGAGGTCTTTTGCAGCAGATTTGCTCAATGCAATATGTCCTTTGGTTTTCTGCAGGCTGCTTCCGTGGGCATTGATTGTAGATCCAAGTCAAATTATTATTTTTTTTTTCCTGTTTACCATAATGTTGCTTGTTGACCTAGTTGTGAGGATCTTTGGTTTCTTGATGTTGAGATGTAGTCCATATTAAAGGCTGTAATCTTTGATCTATATCAGTGAGCATTTCAAGTCCTTTTCACTTTCATCAATCAAAGCTGTGTCATACGCATATTACAGTTTTACTCCAATCCTGATGCTGCATTCTTCTTCAAATAGTCCAGCTTCTTGTATTATTTGCTCAGCATACATATTAAATAAGCACAGTGAAAGGATACAACCTGATACACATCTCCTGATTTTAAATCACTCAATGTTCTGTTTGAACAGTTGCCTCTGTCTATGTACAGGTTCATGTTAGTACAATTAAGTGTGACCTACAACTTCTTATGATTCACACAGTTAAATGCCTATGCATAGTGCATAGTCAATGAAACACAGGTAAACTTTCTTGTTTTCTTTGTTTTCAGACAAGATCTATCAGATATCTACAGTGATATTGCTTGTTCCATGCCCTCTTCTGAATCTGGTTTGCATTTCTGGTAGTTTCCTGTGGATGCACTGCTGTAACTATTTTTGATTCTCTTCGGCAAAATTTTACTTACATATGGTACTAATGATATTGTTCAATAATTTTCGCTTTCCATTGGGTCACCTTTCTTTGGAATGGGCACAAATATGGATCTCTTCCAATTGGTTGGCAAGGTTACTGTCTTCCAAATTTCTTGGCTTTCATTGAAACATTTCAGCTGATATTTCATCAATTTCTGGAGCCTTGTTTTCCACCAATGCCTTCAATGCAGCTTGTATTTATTCCTTAAGGGCCATGAAGTAGGCATGCGCAATTGCACCAAGCCCCAGGACTTCAAGGGCGAGCCACGTGCCTATGCAGTGCACAAGCTGTCTGTGCTGCTGGTCCTGGGCACCCTCAAAAGGGTTCCGTCGCAGTGGCTGAATGCCAGGCTGGTGGTGTGCGGCACCAAGTGCAACATTTTTTTTTGTGGTAGACGTGTACTTGGGCCAGATCACTCACATTCCTCTCCCAGTTCATTTTTGACAATTTTCCTAGATTCATACTTCGTACATTCCATGTTTGAATTATTAGTGGATGTTTACAGCTGTTTCTCTTCATTTTGAGTTATGCCTCATCAGCAAATTTTGTTTTTAGGTGCCATAGATTTGGTATGGCACCTAAAAAGGACTTTACTCCATTCGCATCATCACAGTCAACTCTACTTTGAGGAGGCAGCTCTTCCCCAGTCTTATATTGAGTACCTTCCAACCTGAGGAGCTCATCTTCCGGCACTTTATTGGACAACATTCGGGTGCTCTTCATCATGTTCCAGTATTCAGTCATCTGGTGCTGACCATGTTTCACTGCTGTTCATAAGTATTTCATTGACTAAATTTTCATCAGTAGTCCGTCTCTCCTTCCTTCTACTCTGCCTTCCTTTAGCAGCTTATCTGAAACTTGTCTAACGTGGGTGCCCTTGGTGGTATTCAAAATACCCAAGGCATCGCTTCCAGGATCACAGCAACATACACACAGGCCACCACAGTACGACAAACTGACAGACCAGTGGTGGGTCTTGTCTTAGTTTTTACTTTATATTAAATCATTGATGTGTTTAAAACATGACGTGATGGTTTCAGACCTTGTCTAGCTTCATACGGGAAAGGAGAGAGAATCAAGATCTTTAGCCCAAGGCTGATTCCAAAGTGGACATCAGATGTGCCTCTCCCCTTCAAACTTTTGACCATTTCTAATACCAGCTGTCCCTCTTACAGCACTCGACTTCTCTGCTGGTTTTGAGAATTTGTTGCAGTGGTTACAAAGAACTCACAGACCATACAAACTTTTACAGGCTTAATTTGGAAAGTAACTGGCCAGGAACCACCCAGAGTACAATTCTTGGGTCAGGACATCTCTGCTGTACCTGGGAGCAAACGTCTGTTTTGGATTTCAGTCCTTTGGCTACTCAGCCCCAATGGCCCTTTGACCCCCTTGTCCCCTCAGGTCTTCAGCCCTTGTGTTGGCCTCTGTCCTACTCCGGAAAATGTTACAAAACTCTTTAGCTCCACTAATAAGTGCCCAGAGGCACCCTACTCTATCATTGTAAGCCTTGGCTTGAAGCTGCTTGCTCAGCTGTCTTGCTTTTTGGGGTCAACCCATCCACTATTGTTGGCTCACTCCAGGAAACTCATTGTGCCGTCTCATGCCAGTCTCCTGATTCTGCTGCTGCTGTTTCTCTGCTGTCCCTTATCACCCTGCACCATCTCCAATGTTACAGTGTTGACCACCTCTTTTTTTTTTTTTTTTTGGCAGTCCAGTGCATTAACCCACAGTGCCACAGGAGGACTCCAAAGACTGTGATAGAGGCATCATATTAAGTAATTACAGTTCAGAGTTCTTTGCAAAATACAAATATGGTTACCTTAAGCCGTTATCATGCATTAGCACGCTACTCACAGTGCTTTCTCAGATTAACTGCCCTACCAAGACTGTGAGGAAATGAAAAGTTGGAGCAGATAAAAATATTTTTTAAATTAAAAGTACATATGTCGTTGTTCTTAATGTGCCGTGGAGTTGGTTCCGAATCATAGCGACCCTGTACAGGGTTTCCGAGGCTGTAAATCTTTATGGGAGCAGAAAGTCTCATCTTTCTCCCGTGTTTTCCAAATTATGCCACCGTTAGAAACGCACCAGCTGCTCCTTGGAAATTCTGTGCAGGGTTGCTGGGAGTCAGAGCTGACTGGACAGTACTTAATAACAAAAACAACAATGAACTACTGGAGTCTTGTGTGGGTAGGATAAGCACTGGACTGCTGACCACAAGGTTGGTGGTTCAAACGCACTAGCTGTTTCTCAGAAACCCTATACAGGGTCGCTGTAAGTTGGAACCAACTCAACAGCACTTTGTAGCATTAACTAACTCTCCTCTAAGCTTCTCATTTCATGTTTTGAGATGCAGTTGTCACCTTGATCTCATATAGATAATTCTTTAAGAGTGCATAACGCCCAAGCAGACATGCTTTACTAATTAAGCTAAACTGTTGCTTGGTTTGAGGAGCCTTGGTGGCACAGTGGTTAAGTGTTTGGCTGCTAATCAAAAGGTCCGTGGTTCGAATCCACCACCAATGTCACGGAAGAAAAAGACTTGGCAATCTGCTCTCGTAAAGAGTATGTATAATCAAGGAAACAGGACAGGACAGTTCAGGGTCTCTGTGAGGCAGCACTTAACAACCACAGCAGCTCTGTCCTGGAGAGTGGCTGCGGGTTGGAATTGATTTGATAGCAATAGGTTTGGTATTGTTTGGTTTGGAGATTACTTTAGGGAGGTTTGAAGACTAGCATTGGGCATTAGTTTTGGAGGAAGGGGATCATCTAGTCTCAGTGGTTCCAGAAAGTGGATTCTCTGAGAATTTGAAATTCTTTTCCATTCTCCCTCTCCTCTTTCCATTTTGATGAAGAATCTTTTATAGAATCTTGGAGCAAATTGTTCAGTAATGATAGCTGGGCGCCATCCTTCTGGTCACCAGTTTTTCTGATCTCCTGGCAAGGAGGCCATTGTTCATGGAGGCAGTTAATCACACATTCCATAGCCTCCTGTTCCTGCCTCTGCTGCTCCTGGTGCCTAGAGACCAGTGGTACCTTCAGTGGCTGTGGAGCACATCTGTTTTGTTTGGTGCTGAGGAGAGGCCAAGAAAAGCTGGAAGCTTATACTGGTGGGGGGCAGAGGGTGTATGTATTGGAAACCCTGGTCTGTGGAGGGAAGAACTCGGAACAGAAAGGCACTGGGGTAACCCTGAAGATAAACTTCATGATTTTGCATGGCTTTGCCCATGAGAAATTCTATAAATAACACTTCAGAGACTTAATAGTTATACATGAGGCCCCTGGTACTAAAACAAAGGCTTAGTAGCTGGTACCAGTTAGGATTAAGTGTCCTAGAAAATAAAGTCAAAGACAGGTCCTTCTTCTCATAAGAAAGCATGGAGGGAAAGAGTGAAAACCATCCAAGAGAGCAACAGTGAAAACTGCCGAGTCAGGCTGATTACTCCCACCCCCAACACACACACACACACACACACACACACACACACACCGCTCCCATTCACGAGTGTCTGACTCCATCCTAGAAGTGTGTCAGAATCTCTGAGCGAATGTTCTAAAGCAGACCTGCTGGAGCATGCTAGACTGCCAGCCTCACGTCCCAGATAGGGCCAGGAGGTGGTTTGATGAAGGTGTCTAGAGGATTCCACTTTGTACACCCTGGTTATGGACCATATCTGTGGTTGGTGAATTGAGGCATAGTCGTTGCTCTCTGGGTGTGTGTGTCAGTCTCTTCTGTCAGGGTACTAATTTGAATAAATGCCCCTGACTGGATGAAGAGGCATGACCCCGGAGCCATTCCACTGGCCCTTCCCCTGAGGGAGCCTTCTTATTTCCCAGCACACCTCACCTCTCACCTAGGGAACTTCTGAAGAGTTGAGCACGAGTTTTTTTTGCAGTTAGAAATCTCGTGTGTTGCAACTGCACGTGGGGGTCCAGTACTTAAGCAGCTGCCATATCACATTTACGACATTAAAGAGAGGCCTTCAGTTAATACGGTGATCATTGGTTATGAATGTAGTCTTTACAGTTAGACTCGCTAGTTAATGGTAATATTAAGGAGCCCTGGTGGCACAACAGTTAAGCATTTGACTGCTAACTGAAAAGTTGGTTCGAACCCATCTGTCGACTCCGCTAGAGAAAGAACTTGCAGTCTGTTCCCATAAAGATGATAACCTAGAAGACCTCACTGGGGCAGCTGTACTCTGTAGAGCTCTTGGTAGCATAGTGGGTTATGAGTTGGGCTGCTAACCATAAGGTCAGCAGTTTGAATCTACCAGCCACTTTGAGGGAGACAGATGAGGCTTTCTGCTTCTGTAAAAATTTACAGCCTCAGAAACCCTAGGGTCACTCTGTCCCAGGATCGCTATGAATCACCATGGTTACTATCAGCCAAATGCCATCAAGTAAGTCTGACTCATAGCGACCCTGTATAGGGTTTCTGAGGAGCAGCTGGTTAAGTTCAAACCGCTGACCTTGCAGCTCAAACTGACCTTGTGGTCCGGTGCATTATCCTGCAGTGCTACAGTAGGACTCCAATCATAACATTAAGTAAAGAAAAGTTTGATTAGAAATTAATACACTTCTTCACTTCATGCTAGAGAAACGCTTTTATTGCTAACTAGAAAAGTTGGTGAATGTGACATTAAGGTAGTTTGGGAAATGTAAATTTAACCTTTATGAGAATCCGAATGGTAGGAAACTGACATCATGGATACATTTATAAAAGTGTTGGAAACTTCTCTAAAAATATCCTTGCTTTCCTGATAATACTGGGTAAAATATGGTAGATGTTCTTGCTGGCTGCGGGTCAGTTCTTACACTGCACCTTAGGCAGGGGTCTTGGTTTCTTAGTGCCGTTGTAACAGAACAACCATAAGGGGTGCTTTAAGAAGCAGTGCTGTATTGTCTCACAGTTGAGGAAGCTAGAATTCCTAATTCAGGCCACTGGCTGTTGACCCTGGGGGAAACGGCCCCTGCTTCTCTAGCTTCCTTGGCAGTCCCCCTCATTTGTAATTGCTTTTGTGTGTAGTTTGCTTTTTTATAACTCAGAAATGATTCCATTAGGACACACACTACTCTGAGAGAGCCTCGTTAACATAAGAAAGAAAACCAGGTTTCCAAGTGGGACCAGGTGTAGGGCTTTAGGGAACTCCGCGGCTCTAGGGGACTGGACTGCAGTTCGAGCCCACTAGCACTGTGGCTCTAGAGACAACCACAAGGTTGATGGTTTGAGCCCACCAACCTCTCCACAGGAGAAAGATGAGGCTTTCTGATCCGGCAAAGATTTCCTCTCAGAAATCATGTTACAGGGTCGCTGAGTCGGAGGTCTCCTGGTATGGCACTGTGGACTAATGCTCTGGACTGCAAAGCTGGTTTGAACCACAAGGTCGCCGGTTCAAGCTGTTCCTTGGAAACCCCATACAGGGTCCCTATGGGTTGGAATGGATTCGATGGCACTTAATAACAACATGAGTTAGAACTGACTCAATGGCACTCAGCAATGACAATCACAGTAGAGATTTAGGATGCCAGTGCGTACTTTGTTGTTGTTATTGTTAGGTGTACTATTGAGTCCCTTTTGACTCATAGTGACGCCATGTGACAGAGTGGAATTGCTCAGTAAGGTCAGCTGGGATCTAACTTCTGTGGCAGCAGATCACCAGGTCTTTCTCCTTCAGAGCACTAGGTGAGTTGGAAGTGCTTACCATTGCGCCGCTAGAACTCCTTCATTGCTCTGGTCTTCTTACATCTGCATAAGGGGTGGAGGGCACACAATTCAGGCCAGAATATTGGTATGTGCATAGAGAGAAACTATGCCTGCCATTTGTTTTAAAGAAGAAAACCCTTATTCTTTCCATCCATCTGTCTACTTTTTTTCTCATCCTTCTCAAGATTGTGAAGTGAGACTGTTGAATCTCTCGGATAGTATGACAAAGAAGGCCAGCTATCAAATTAATGAGCGAATCCATGTGGGAAGCAACCCTCATGGAAG
Source organism: Chrysochloris asiatica (assembly GCF_000296735.1). Classification (NCBI taxonomy): domain Eukaryota; kingdom Metazoa; phylum Chordata; class Mammalia; order Afrosoricida; family Chrysochloridae; genus Chrysochloris; species Chrysochloris asiatica. The sequence continues at coordinate 398,957 of NW_006408741.1, forward strand.
ATTCTCAATGAAAAGCGTGTTTTAATATTTACTTTTCAACATTATTCATGGCATACACTATCATTCTAGCTACTTATTGATTTCCTTGTTCCTTGTAATTTTCCTATGTCACTAGCTTTAAGGCCTCAAAAATGCACCAACAGGGATTTGGCTGAGATCCGCGTACCTGGCGGCTACTGGAAAAAAATGCCACATCTGGAAGTCATCGAGGCAGAGCCGTGATGTTCCAGAATCGAAAGTCTAGCGCCAAAGCGGGACCCGGAGGAAATGAAACAGAAGATGCACGAGGATGTGGTCTCCTCCATACGGAACTTTCTACGAGTCGCTCCGTTTATCTTTAAGAAACTGGGTAGCATATGAAGATTTGGCATCGCTTGTGAATGTATAATATAAAGAACGTGGCTCCGGTTTCTCTTCCCATCTGCAAATGAAAGATATGAGATGATGGAATGGACCTAACAATTCTATTTGTTGAAGAATTATTTTGCTCTGGTGACTGACTAAAGATAGCTAAAATATAAAGCTGGGAAGTATGAAGATTTCTTGTGACCGCATTGCAGCCTTAGACCTCCATGAATGTTGGTATAATTTGTAAATAATGTTAAACGTCATTTTCTAACAAGTATTAGTTATAAGAGAATTGTGTCTGAAAGAAAACAAAAATGCACTAACAATGTTCCACCTTACTTGGGTTTCTTCTTTGATGAAATCGCTGTGAACCCTTAAGATACTGCTGCTGAAGAATGCAAAATCCAAAGTAAAATTTTAGAACCACGAGCATAAAAGAAGTATAGTTTAACAATTGGATTTCCAGTTACCTTGAGATACTAAATGAAGAAGCTTGATTTCTAAGGATAAGTTAAAAAGATTTTACTGTTATATTTTTTATCTTTTTATTGTGTATTGAGTGAAGGTTTACCGACAAGATCATCAGTTTTATATTCAACAAAGCATACAGTATATTTTAGAAGAGCAGTTCTTACCTGGACTGGTTTCGGCAAGTCTTTACAGCCCCCAGATCTCCTGCCAAATGTTTTATGCGTGTGTGTTTTTTCCTGGGAGGAGGCGGTTTCATGAAATTCTCAGATGATCTCATGATCTAAAAATGGTTATGAACATTGCTTTAGATTCTAACATTTAGAAGGCCTTTCCCCCTTCATAACACACCTTCAGTTGTCTGTCTTTTAGATTTGGGGTTGCTATATTTAAGTCTGAGAGTCCTGGTGTGGCACTATAGGATAAACACTGGACTGCTGATTGCTAGGTTGATGGTTCAAACCCACCAGCTGCTCCTTGGCAACCCTATACAGGGTTGCTATGAGTTGGAACTGACTCAATGGCACTTAACAACTACAAGAACATATTTAAGTTAGATTTGATAGCAAAAACATTAATTCTATTCAGCCTTTTTGGTTTTGTTCTGATTTTTATCAAAGCACATTGTGATGATCACACCCAGATTTCTCAAAAATAGCATTGTGATTGGAATTGTCGCTTGCTAAATCTTTTAGAAAATCAGTCTTAATGGTAAGCAAATGCAAGCCTATATCATGCCTTTAGACAATCAATCTTAATGGTATGCAAATGCAAGCCTACTTTATGCCTAGCACACAGCCACTGTACAATAAATACGTGTTTTATTTGATGTTGAAAATACAAAACTGGTAAAGCCAGTAGAATGTTCAGATCAAAACAGAAGTGAAATCAAGTATCAATCCTGTCACCTCTGTATACAGAGTTGATAGGGATGGGCAACTTAGATATTGGTTACTGAAAATGGGAGGTTATAAAGGTACAAAGTGACTGGCTTACAAGTTTTCAAGAGGAAGCTTAGCTTCAGAGTGTGCGGAGGAACGTAGAATCTTCACTGAATAGTTTGATCTTGTCTAGACGGATCTGGTGAAAGGAGAAGGGATAAGATTCTCATGATTCAATAGTGGCTGTCACAACTGTAAAGGTAGAAGTTTTCTAACAAAACTGGGGGAGTAGCTAATCTTCCAGTTCAGGAACAGAGGACCCTAAGACCATCTAGGGAGAAGAGCATGAGTGGAATGCGAGACCTTATCCAGAGAAAGAGAGACACAAAAGATGGAGGCAGAGAAGAGGGCATGGGAGAGAGAGAGCTGCTGAGGACTCTAGACTCATGAAAGAGAAAGACTGTGTGCTGGTGGCCAGGAGGCAGGCTTGCAGATTGTGCCCTTTGGTTTATATATTTCTGAGTGTTTTTGTGTACACTCCCCCCCCAAAAACAACAACAACAACAACAACAACAGGAAATAGAAGCAAATACTGTTGAATGATGCACAGAGGAGATTGTAATCATTGCAATGAAACGATGAGTGTAAAACCGATGTTCTACCAAGTAAACGATCACTCAATTCACAATAAAAACTTAAAAAACAACAACCAAAGTGAAACTATATACTGATCAAGAAAAAAAAAAAAAAAGAGGAGTATTGGCAAAGCTGTTTAAGGATTATGTTTTAAGGATGACCAGTAGTTTTACATTTTTCATTCATAACAGTAGAATTCAGGTTGGGAAAACATAAACTTCTTATACAGAGGTGTGTGTTGAATTAAATTATATGATACATTGAGACACATAGTATGGCTATTTGATAATATGAAATAATGTGAAAAGTTTTTGGGTGATTATGATATTGTGGCTTTTTTTTCTTTTCTTTTTTTTTTTAAAAGACTTGTCCTGTAAAGTATTTATGGGGGAAATTATGTGATGCCTGGGATCTGTTTTAAAATAATTGAAATTCAATGGAGGGAATAGGAATGTGTCAGACAAGACTGGCTGTGTGTAATAATGGCTCTGGTGGTGCAGGAGTGGTACATGGATGGCTTCATTATTCTACTTTGTTTATGTTTGTGTATGTTGTAAAATTTGCATCACAGAAAAGAAAAAAATTACCTGAAATTATATCTGTTTGGAATTTGGAGGAGTCACAGAAAGGCACCTTTTAGTTGTAGAAAGTGTGATTTTGTTCCCTACAGAATGTGCTTGCCACCCATATTTTAATGCTCTATACCACACCCATCAAGATGTAGGCAGGGGCTGTTTACTCATCAGTGTTGCCTCACTGGAACCCCTTGTAGTCTCAATAAAGATGGGTGGGTGGATGCATGGGAAGAAGGAAAGGAAGGAAGAAGGAAAAAAGGAAAAACAAACAAAATACACTCTTCCTTGGATTCTCCTCAGCTGAACTTTCAGGGCAGAAGGGCACAGCCTGTGTGCAGTAGAAAGAAGCCTTCTAAACCGTAGGTCTCAATTCAGTCTGACTGTCATTATATACAAGAGCCAAGTCTCCCTTCTCCTTCAAACCTCCACCCCCCCCACCCCCACTGGCTTCTCTTTGCATCAAACTTTGGGTATGGCGCTGTGGGGTAATGCACTAGACTACAAGTTTGGTATGAACTGCAAGGTTAACTGTTCAAATTCACCAGCCGCTCCTCGGATACCCTATACAGGGTTGCTATGAGTCAGAACTGACTCTAAGGCACTTAACAACACCCAAGGCTGAACATCAGTTTGTTTACCTTCGCTTACCTCTCTGGTCCATCTCTTACCTACTCAGTTCACCTTGTCTCTCTCAGACTGGTCTGCTTGTAGTTGTTAAATACCATCAAGTCAATTTCAACTCATTACAAGCCTGTATAGGGTTTCCGAGCTTGAACCAATGACCCTGTGGTTCAAACCGTCCAGTGCTTATCCTATAACACACAGTTAGTTCTTCAGATACATGGTCAGTCTGTAGCTTGATTAATGGTGTGCCCGTACCCAGGCGACTGCGACTGCTCCCTCTGGTGGGAGAGGTGGGTAGTGCGTGCCTTCGCCAAGGAGCCCATTCCAGTGTGCAATAGACAGACAGGGGCTCTTGGCAGATAACCATTCTCACTTGTCAAATATGTCAGTCCTTACACTCAGTGAAGTCTATGGTAGTACACGCTAGGGAAGTGCTTGGGAGTGAAAACTGAATAAAATACTTACAAGAAAGGTTTCTGTTGACTATTCAAAAGATTAATTGTTCATTTGCTTAATTTAAGGGTTTATTTTACCCTAAAATGGGATTTTTTTCTTTTAAAAATCGCTCTTTTCTGTCACTAAACACGAAGGATAAAATGGGTCTCTGTAGTGTCTGAAGACCCTAGGGCCTTCCTTCAGCTGTATCTTTAGGAAGATGATAATGTGAAGGTTGTCATGGGAACGAATCCCCAAGCCTCTCCAGTCTCCTCACTTGTGATTTTCTGCACTCACAGTTATTGCGGTTACCTCAGGAAAAGTCTTTATCGAGCAGCTGTGTGGCAGACACATAGTCGTGCTTTCATTCATGGGACTTAAATCCTCACGATGACTGCGTGAGATTGGTACCGTTTCCAAGTTACAGTCGAAGAAACAGGTGCAGGTGTTTAACTGATTTTCTCTTAAGACAGCTAGTCGTAAGCAGAATTTGTCTGCAGAATCCTGTCTGATTCCAGTGTCCCTGTCTTTTCTACCTTACTGCATCAGGTGCTTTGAAAGCTTTGCAACAGCTTCCCATTATCTAAAGAATGAAGAAAATTTCTTGGCGTAACTTACAAAAGGATCAGATCCCCCTTTCCAGCTGTACCTCCGTATACTCTTATCATCGTAAATCGTGGTCTTGCTAGTTCCAGAATGGGCCATATACTTTTTTTTTTTTTTTTTTAGGCCATATACTTTTATACCTTTGTACTTTATATCTTGTTTTAAATTTTGCTTAAACTACTTCCACACCTTCAAGAAACTTGCTATCCTTCTAAAAATATCCTTGTGGGTCTCCACGTCTACTTCTGGTGGTCCTTAGAGATAGTTCTGGCTCTCTCTTCCATGCAGCTTGTTGTCAGGTGCCATCGAGTCAG
>NW_006408741.1:406927-412374 GCF_000296735.1 Chrysochloris asiatica
TGGGAGAGAAGAAGAAACAATATGAGATTTTAAACATATTCAGTGCATATCATCTTTCAACAAAAGGCCAGCCAACACCGATTACCGATTACATACACTGCTCCTTTAGGAATGAGTGAGGCTTTCTTTCAAAGCCTGGTAGTTTGGAGCATTCAGGGAAAGACACTTACAGCCTGCCACCTAGTGGCCAAAACGGAGTCCTGGTGTGACGCTGGAGAATAAGCCCTGGACCTCAAGATTGGTTTGAATACAAGGCCAGTGATTCAAACCCACCTACTGATCCCCGGAAACCCTCCACAGGGTTGTTAGGAGTCCTGTAGGATGAGCACTGGACCACAAAATCGGTTTGAACTGCAAGGCTGGGGGTTCAAACAGGCCATCTGCTCCTCTATACAAGGTCACTATAAATTGGAACCCACTTGACGACACTTAACACCAACAGCAACTAGTGACCGAAAGAATAATAAGGTCCCTCCCACCCCGCCCCCACTGCTGTACTGTCGATTCTGACTTGATGGTAAAAGTTAAATCTACAAACACAACATGTAATATCATCTGGTGTTTACTGGTGAAATGCCCAGTCTCTTAAAGGGCTTGTAAGATTCATGTTTAGAAACAGATTTTAATTTATAGGTGAATAGGAGAAGCACCATACTGATAGCTACAAAGTCAGCAGTTCGAGCCCACCAGCTGCTTCTCAGGAGAAAGATGAGATTTTCTGCTCCTGCAGAGATTTATAAGCCTCACAAACCTTATTCAGGGTTGCTTTGAGCCAGAGCTGAGTAGCCTGCACTTCACAATGACAACATATTAGATGGGGTGAACAATGGTACTGGGTGGACATCAAGGCTTCAGTCGCCTGCAGACATTGGAGCCAACCTGCCAGTTCTGTAACCTGTGTGACCTGGTCAGTAGGCCTCCAGACTTCAGTTGTGCTAGGGAGACAAAAGTTTCATATTTTAAATTAACCTTGAAGTCGACTTTTGTATTCTTTTAATCTTGATATTGAAATATTTTGGAGTTTCTAATGATCAAAATCTATCACCACAAAAACAACGCTAATTATATTCTCAAATAATGAATTGGTGTTATTGTTAAGTACCAGTGGAATCGGTTCCGACTCATAGCGACCCTGTATAGGATTTCTGAGGAGCATCTGTTGAGTTTGAACAAATCGACCTTTCAGTCCAGCGCATTATCCTGTAGTGTCACACCAAGACTCGAAAAATAGGGGCACTGGTGATGCAGTAATTAAAAGTGTGCAGTTGTCAACCAAAAGGTGATTGGTTCGAACCCATCAGCTGCTCTATGGGAGACACATGTGACAGTCTGCATCCGTAAAAATGATAGCTCTGCCAACCCTGTTGGACAGTTGTACTCTGTATTATGAGCCGGAATCATCTTGATGGATTTGGTTTGAATATTGTTTTTTTTCTAAATCCCATATATATTGTACACTTACAGAATCTGTTTGTCAGCTTTTGATATATTCCATTATTTCAAATTAATGATATATCGGTTGAAATGTAGTGGGTATTTGAGCCTGACTCAGGTTTAGGGTTTTTATTTTTTTATTTTAATGATCTAAAAATGAGACAGATACAGTCTTCTCAGCATGAGGGACACTTTTATAGCCAAAAGTCTCTCTCTTTATTTAGGATTTTTTTTTTTTTTTTTGGATGACTGTGGAAACATCAATAACATTATTTCTATAAATGTTTTATAATGCACATTGAATGCGATGAAATATTAAAAATACCATGCATTAAATATTCAAAAGTTCAGTCTTTGGAACTCGACAGACCTCTTCAATCTGCTGCCAGTTTAAAGGAGCAATTTGGAAATTGTGAATTATGAAACAAGAAGGATGGGAAAAATAAAGTAGCTGGGATTAGGTCTATAAAATTTTTTTTTCTCCTTGAGCCATCAGCCGTTTTTAGCTGCGGGCCTTTCCATTTGTTGTTGTTGTTATGTGCCGTGGAGTCGGTTCCGACTCATAGCGACCCTGTACAGGGTTTCCGAGGCTGTAAATCTTTATGGGAGCAGAAAGCCTCATCTTTCTCCCACGAAACAGCTGGTAGTTTTGAACTGCCGACCTTGTGGTTCGCAGCCCGATTCGTAACCACTACGCTACCAGAAGCTGCGGGCCTTTCCATTAGGGGAGCAGAAATAAAATGGTTTGTTAAAACACCAGTTCATCCATAACTCATGGCAGTATTCCAGCCTACTCCTGGATTGTTTAAAACATACCCGGACTGGGAGCTTGGCTTTCAGCTGTGAGGTAAGGTGTTCACCCTGATCTTTTGTATTCGGTGGGACTGTCTGAGACTCCAGGTTAGAATGAATGGTTTGTGAGGCACACAGGCAACTCTATCACTTGGCACGTAGTGTGGGGGAGTTTCTGAAGGGGAGGCACAGGTGTGTTGTGACCACCTGGGGTCTCTTTACTAGCTGTCTTGTCCCAAGGAGAGAAGTCACATTTCAGAAGCACTTTTAATTTTTGGTCTCTGGGTTTGATTGATTGCATGGTGTGTGTGGCGTTGTAGGGTAAACACTGGACTGCTAACCGCAAGGTTGGTGGTTCAGACCCACCTGCTCCCCTTGGAAAACCTATACAGGGTTGATACGAGACAGAACCGACTCGACAGCACTTAACAACAACATGCTCTGGGTTTGATTTCATGATAGGTCCTTCCATAATCTAACTTTAACTTACCTTTTCCAGACTCCTCTCTGAGTGCTTTTTAATTCACTCTTGGTGCACCTCTGGATTTTCTAGCCTCCTTGCTTGGAACTTGGCCACAGACAAACAAACAAACAAAATACCTTCCCAGTGTCTAACAGCCCAAATCATACATACTTGTTTTTCAACTCCCAAGTCATAACTTATCTTCTCTATGGGAGATTTCAAATCAGGACACAAACATAGTTTGTCCTCTGTGTTGTAAAAGAGCCCTGTGCTGTAGGGTCACTAGGAGTTACAATTGACTCGATGGCAATATTAAAAAAAACAAAGTCTGTGCTATTGATGTTAGCTGTCATCTGGTCAGCCACCTACTCATGGTGACTCCTTGCATAATAGAATAAAATGCTTGTCAGTAGTACTCCATCCCCTCCATCTGTTTTAGATTAGCCCTCTGTGATCCACAGGATTTTCATTGGCTGGTTCTTAGAAGTAGATCTCCAGGTCTTTCTTCCTTATCTCTCTTAGTCTGGAAACTCCATTGAAACCTGTTCAGCATCATAGCAACATACAAGCTTCTATTGATAGACAGGTAGCTGCTGCACGTGAGGTTGCATTGTCCAAGAACTGAACTTGAATCTCCCACGTGGAAGGCGAGACTTCTACCATTGCTTCTTCTTATCAGCAAGTTGAAGCCTTGCCGTCTATGCATCTAAGGAATATTCGGTTGTATGCCTTCATGCTATGATGTCGCTGCTGCTGTTAGATGCTATCAGGTCGGCTGAGACTTTGATTGTCCCTGTGTACAACAGAATGAAACACCGCCTGGTCCTGTGCCGTCGGCACAATTGTTGCTCATTGCTGCAGCCTCTGTGTCGTTCCATCTTGTTGAGGGTCTTCTCTTTTTTGTTCATCCTCTACTTTACCAAGCACGATGTATCATGTAATGATAGATTCTACTAAAGAAGGTGTAACGTCTGGATTGACTTATGGGAAGTAGGCACCATATACTTGGAAATAAAATATTCATATCATTCCTTTCATCCTTTCCAGATGAGTTTGAGTATCCACACATTATGATATGAGATGTTAGTAATCTTAAGGTGAAAAGAAAAAGAAACTGGAAAGTGTTGACCTGAGTGAGATGAAGTGGAGCCCCCAAATATGCCAGGGGTGATTGGGAGCTCCTGCGGAGAGGAGGTAGTATATTAGTTACTGAGCAGTATCTGGGGGAGTCCAGGAATAGGTCCCTGTGAGCAAAACCCCGGACAAAGCAAAATGGACAGGAACTAGGCATTTATTCTATCAGCTCAGTGAGAAAAAGAACTTCGGTAGCCATCGAGAAGGTGAGAAAATTGCTTCTCCAGCGGTGTGCACTTGCCCTGTGATGCGGATAGTGATGGTGACCTTGGATTTCAAGTGAGGAAACCGAGAATCAGAGAATCAAGGTCACACTAACCATACAGGGAAGCTGGAATTGAATCCCAAGTTGGCCTGACTCCACAGGGGTGGTATTAAGCACTCTGTGTTTCAAATCAAGTTTTTTTTTTAGATCTTTGGCATTTTGTATACATTTTTTAAAGTGGTAGTTGAAAATAGTTAATTTTTAAAAAAATTGTGATTCAGGTGAAAGTTTATAGAGCGTATTAATTTCCCATTGAACAGTTCATACACATTTTGTTCTGTACCGTTGGTCTTAATCCTCCCAGTGTAACAGTGCTCTTCTCCTTTCCACCCTGGGGTTCTTTTCGGCCCTTTCCTGCCTTCTGAGCTTTGTTTTTGGTCAAATGCTTCCCTTTTGGTCTCGTATAGCGGATGACTCTTGAGTACTGGACCCATCTTTGGGGATCACCTTGCAGCCAAACAACAGACCTATAAAGTGAATATTTCATACTTCATGGCCATAATTTTACATTAAAAATACCAACTTTAATTTAGCTCTGGTAGCGTAGTGGTTACGAATCGGGCTGTGAACCTTAAGGTCAGCAGTTCGAAACTACCAGCCGCTCCGCGGGAGAAAGATGAGGCGTTCTGTTCCCGTAAAGATTTACAGCCTTGGAAACCCTGTACAGGGTCGCTATGGGTCGGAACTGACTCGATGGCACTTAACAACAACAACAACAACAATGTCAGTTTTAGGAGCTCTGGTAGCGTAGCGGTTACGAATCGGGCTGCGAACCTTAAGGCCAGCAGTTCAAAACTACCAGCCGCTCCGCGGGAGAAAGATGAGGCGTTCTGTTCCCGTAAAGATTTACAGCCTTGGAAACCCTGTACAGGGTCGCTATGGGTCGGAACTGACTCGATGGCACTTAACAACAATGTCAGTTTTAAACAGCGAGGCAATATCTATTGTTATTTTTTTAAATGACGGTGTGTTTTTCTTGGTAGTTTGTTTTGGGCCCAGACAGCGTGACTTTACTTACAGCCGTAGGTCTTTTTCTCTTGATTTGTTGTTGTTGTTCGGGGTCCTGAAGTCAGTTCTAATTCTAGTGACCCTATGCGTGTGTAGCAGACCTAAACACTGCCTGGTAACCTCACAATCATTGTTAAGTTTGAGCCCACTTCTGCTGCCACTGTGCCAGTCCATCTCATTGTAGGACTTGCTCTTTTTCACTGACATTCCACTTTACAAAGCATGATGTCCTTCTCCAGGAATTGGTGCCTCCTGATAATATGTCCGAAATAGGAGAATTGAAGTCTGGCCAGCCTGGCTTCTAAGGATCATTCTGGCTGTACTTCTTCCAACACAGATTTGTTTGTGCTT
>NW_006408741.1:413349-431993 GCF_000296735.1 Chrysochloris asiatica
TCTGCATCTGGCTTGAACCTCTGGTAATTTCCTCTCAATGTCCTGTTGGAGCTGTTTTTGAATGATTTCACTTGCATGTGCTAGTAATAATATTGTCTGATGATTTCCACATTCCTTTCTCTTTGGAATGGGCCCAAATATGGATGTATTCCAACCCCTTGACCTGGTAGCTGTCTTCCAGATATCTTGTCATAGATGAGTTCCTCCAATGCTGCATCAGTTTGTTGAAAGATTTCAATTTGTATTCCATCAGTTTCCAAGGCCTTGTTCTTTGCCAATGTCTTCAGTGCACCTTGGACTTTAATTCCTTCAGTACCACTGGCTCTTGATCCTATGCTGTCTCTTGAAATTGTTGAACATCGTCCACTTCTTTTTGGTGCAGTGTCTCGGTATATTTCTTCCATCTTCTTTTGATGCTTTCTACATCATTCAATGTTTTCCACATAGAATCCTTCAGTATTTCAAGTTGAGGCTTGAATTCTTACTTCAGTTCTTTCAACTTGAGAAATGCTGAGTACTGGTCTTCCCTTTTGGTTTTCTTAACTCAAGGTCATTGCACATTTCATTATAATATTTGACTTTGTCACCTGAAGCTGCCTTTTGAAAACTTCTGTTCAGCTCTTCTACCTCCTCATTTCTTCCATTTGCTTTAGCATCTCTATTCTGAAGAGCAAGTTTCAGAGTCTCTTCTGACATCCATTTTGGTCTTTTCCTTCTTTCTTACCTTCTTGATGACCTTTTACTTTCTTCTTGTATAATTTTCTTTAGTTATTAGTGTCTAATGCATCAAATGTGTTCTTGAGATGGTCTTTAAATGCATATGGGATATGTTCAAGGTCAAAGTTTTGCTCATGTGGACTTCTTTTAATTTTTTTTTTTTGCTTCAACTTGAACTTGCACATGAGCAATTGATCATCTGTTCTCTTCCACAGTCTGCCTCTTACCTTGTTTGGGCTGATGATATGGAGCATTTCCACTGTCATTTATCACAGAGATGGTTAATTTGATTTCTGTGTATTCTATCTGGTGAGGTCCATGTGCATAATTGTCTTTTAGGCTTCTTCAAAAAGGTATTTGCAATGAAGAAGTCATTGGTCTTGCAAAATTCTATCATATGACCCCCAGCATCCGTTTAGAGCAATTTACTTCTGATGTCTGGTTGCTTTATGGGCTCAGCTGATTTATACAATTGGGCTGCTAATCTCAAGTGTAGCAGTTTGAAACTATCAGCAGTTCCACAGGAGAAAGATGAGGCTTTCTGCTCCCGTAAAGATTTACAGCCTTGGAAACCCTGTACAGGGTCTCTCCAAGGCACATAACAACAGTTTTAGAATTAAGGGACACTGTGGGCTAGGTGTTGGGCTGCTTGTCTCAAGATGTGGCAGTTCAAACCCACCAGCCCCTCTGTGGGAGTTGAGGCTGTCTGCTTTCATACAGATTTACAGTCTTGGGGTCTCTAAGGAGCCGTAACACACTGTCCCATGGGATCACTGTGAGTCGGAATTGACTAGATGGTATTGGTGGGTTAATACTACTATTTCATTACATTTGGGCCTTGATTAAAAACTTTGCAACAAAAGATGTAAGACAAATGAGAGTTTTATTTCAATACTATAACTGAACAGATTGTTTTTTCATAAAAAGCAGTAATGAGTTTAAAATGATAATTCTAACCTTGTATATTTTCTTTCTTTTCTCTCCCCAATACAGTTAATAAACATAAACCATGGCTTGAGCCCACCTATCATGGTATCATTACAGAAAACGATAACACAGTCCTCCTGGACCCTCCTCTGATTGCCCTGGATAAAGACGCCCCTCTACGCTTCGCAGGTACCAGAATGGTTGTTATTTACTCCTGATGAATTCAGACGGGATGGGAAATGCTGTATGCAGCCCATTTCTGAACCTCTGTGGAAACGTCTTGGTAGCAAAGTGTTATCCGTGGCTCCTGTGCACCAGATGTTTTCCTTTTCATTTTGACAGTAGAGACAGCTGACCAAATGTGACTCTCTGCATTCCTGGTCTTGGTGGAGCCAGGTAGATCCTATCCAGGTCCATGTGTCTCAAAGTTGAGTGTGGGCACATAGTACCTAGGGGATCTGGGGAAAACAGAGATGAACTAGGCCTGGAGGAACCTCAGACTTCGTCTGTAACTTGGTCCCAGGTGATGCTAACACTGCTGTCTTTGGGCAGAGATTTAGATAACTAGATAATTATGCTGCTGGTCTCTTCATGGCAAAGAATTAGCTTATTACAGCACAAGATTTTCTTTATGCTTCCTAGATTTCAGGTGTCTGAAAAAAAAGTTTAAAACAAAACAAAAAAAAGCATTAAGCGCTCTTTATAGAGGAATCCTTTTGGCTTAGATTTTATTTCTAATACATTTTTAACCTGACCTCTTTCATGAAACTTTAACACCTAAGTCTTTTGTAGAGACAAATCTCTAGGATTACTTTGGAAATTTTCATAATGTGTAATAGGTTTCCACTTCGCTAGAATTTAATCATACTTTCTAGATCAAAATTGGTTTTGATTCCTATCAGATATTCATATCTGTGTCCTGAATTGATGAAGGGCATTTGCTGTTTACCTCTTTCTTTGCCCTAGAATGGGGATTGATATTGTAAAATTAAGTTTTAAAGGATGGTTTTTGCATGCTAGAATACAGCTTCGTTAACTAAAGAGTGTGTTTTGTTTGCAAACATGGACTAAGAGAAATAACATCATCCATACATTTTTGCGACAGTTAAGCAAGGAAATGAACATGGGGTTGTTTCTGAGGAGTTATTTTGAAAAAGAAATTTGTGCTTCATTCTGCTCAAGTGCCACATCGTATTTTCCGAAACGTGGCCTGAAAAATTAGCATGTGCTGTTCGAGAGAGCGATGGAGACAGACCTTTCCAGTTCATTGTATTTATTCATCTAAAATCCTATTAGATGGACAATAGAGGAAGTAGTCTGTGCTGTGAACACACACAGAGCACTTATTCAGCAGCTGAGGTGATTTGTGGTTTTCCCCCAGATTGAAAATCATTTTTAGCATTGCATGTTGGTTTCCTCTGTCCTAACTAGTTTTTTTTTCCTTAGCATTTGTGCATGACCATATATATACACACACAGCCCTGCACACACCATACTTGCTTATTATATAGTTTCTCCTTATGAGTATGATGCTTAATGCTATATAAATCATTTTAAAGGGCTATCTCCCTTGTGTTTTGAGTGGACGTAGATGCGTTTCTGACACCTCATGCATTTTAAGAAGTGATTGAAGCCAAGAGTTCATGTTTACTCCCTAAAATCTTTCTTTACCGTGTGAAGGGTCAGCTGCACACAGTCCCCTAGCATTTGTGGAACACTAGCTCCTACATTAAGGAGCCTTGAGGGACAACAGTTAAGTGCTTGGCTGCTAACCGCAAGGTCAGCAGTTCGAACTCACCCAGCAACTCTGCGGAAGAAAGATGTGGCAGTCTGCTTCCATAAAGATTGTTGTTGTTGGTGTGTGCTGTGGAGTTGGTTCTGACTCATAGCGACCCTGCACAGGGTTTCCAAGGCTGTAAATAAATCTTTACGGGAGCAGAATGCCCCATCTTTCTCCCGCAGAACCACTGGTAGTTTCGAACTGCTGACCTTGCGGTTCACAGCTCAATTCGTAATCACTATGCTACCAGAGCTACAGCCTAGGAAACCCTATGAGACAGTTCTGCTTTGTCCTTTGGGATTGATGTGAGTCAGAATGGACTCATATCATCTGTATTGTTAATCATGCACAACACTTTAAAAAGCATCTACAGTGTTTCAGGCATTATTCCAAGTGCTTTCCAGATTTGGATTTAATGCGCACAACAGTCTCATTAGGTAAGTGCTGTTTGTAGCCACCTCCATTTTAAAGACAAGGAAGCAGAGGCCTGTTACCTGCTCTGGGTCATACAGCTAGTATGTGAGTATGTGGCAGAGACAGGAAGTTTCGAAAGGGAGGAGGAATTGAAGTGTGCATGGCGAGGAGTAACTTGAAGAAAAAAACCATAGCAATAAAGCAGCACTTATATTTTTCTTTGTCATTTCATTTTATGGTATTGTTTATCCAAAGTTAATGTCCTATCACAAATTTAATATTAGTTAAAAATAGTTTTATAGCGTGATTTTCATTGATGTTACATATTGACTTTTTTTTTTTTTTTTTAACTATAAAGAGAAGCAGTTTAGAACTAAGTAAGACATAGTGATAACTTGATTATATTTGTCATGGTGGTGGTGTGCCGTGAAGTTGGTTCTGACTCTTAGTGACCCTGCATAGGGTTTCCAAGGCTATAAATCTTTATGGGAGCAGAAAGCCTCATCTTTCTCCTGCAGAACGGCTGATAGGTCTGAACTGCTGACCTTGAGGTTACCAGCCCAACTCGTGACCATTATGCTTCCAGAGGTCTTTATATTTGTCATGTTGTTGTTGTTGTTGTTGTTAGTACTGTGGAGTCAGTTCCGACACACAGTGACCCTGCACAGGGTTTCCGAGGCTGCAAATCTTTACAGAAGCAGAAAGTCTGATCTTTCATAGTGGGCAGATAAGCGAATATTTTTCTTTTGGAGATTTTTCACGGGGGAGCCCAGCAACGCACCACACATACACATGAGCGTAAGTCAAAATGTATTGCTACAAAATTATAGAAACCTTTTAAACAAAAATATCAAAATGTGAAGCTATTGTTTTTTGACATGCCCTCCATCTAGGTCTACACACTCCTGAAGACAGTGTTTCCAGCTCTCTAACTCTCCTCGGAAGAAATCTCCCCTCTTTGATTTATACCAGGACAAAACGGCCAGTTTGGGCATCATTGAGGAATTCAAATTATGTTCCTTTTAAATGCTCTTTGAGTATGGGGAATAAAAAGAAGTCTGAAAGGGCAAGATTAGGGCTGTAGGATAAAGTTTCCCAATCAAATTCTTGTAGGACAGCCCTTGCTAACCCTCCAAGAATGAATGAATGTATTGTTGTGATCAGAAACAATTCCTTAGTGCAACTTTTCTGGTCTTTTCTCACCAAAGCGGTTTTCAGTTTTCTAAAATTCTTCACAGTAAGCCCTCATGATTCTCCTGTGCCCTTCTAGGAAGTCTGTCAAGATTACGTCTTTGAAATTCTCAAAAACAGTCATGGTAACATTCTGAGCGGCCCTCTTTGCCTTGATCTGAACTGGCCAGCAGATCCCCTCCAGCACCATGGTTTGATTGTTGTTGTTAAGTGCTGTCGATTTGGTTCCAACTCATAGCTAGGACCTCATTTTTGAGACCTCTCGGTGTGATGCTGTAGGATAAATCCTGGACTGCTAACCACAAAGTAGAATATTCAAACCCATTGGCCGCACCTTGGAAACCCTATGTGGGGCTGCTACGAGTTGGAACCGACTTACCGGCGCTTAACAACAACAACAACAAAACAAGACTAAGACAGTATTACTTACTGAGAAAACATTTCTGTCTCCATCTACTGGTTGCAGAGACATGTTTAAGCACGTTTTATTGGGAATAAACTGAAATAGAAACATAGTAGCAATACTTTTTGATGGAGCCTAATGCTTATATATATATATATATATATATATATTCCTCCCGATATAATTCATATACTATAAAATTCATCCTATTTAAGTCTAGAATTCAGTGGTTCATAGTACATTCATGGAGCTGTGCACTAATTCCAGAACATTTTCTTGCCTGTCCCCTTTAGCATTGTCTCCCCATTCCCTTCGCACTAGCCCCAGCCAACCAGTAATATGCTTTCTGACTCTGTAAGTTTGTCTATTTTAGATATTTCAGACGAATGCAATAATATAATATGTGGTCTTTTGTGACTATTTCCACTCAGTATGTTTTCAAGATTCATCCATATTTTATAGCATGTATTAGGCCTTCATTCCTTTTTATGGCTTGGTAATATTCCATTGTATGGATGCCTACCACCATGTGTGTATCTATCACTTGGAGTCTGGTGTGGCACTGTGGGTTAAGGCGCTAGGCTGCAAAGTTGGTTTGAACCACAAGGTCGGCAGTTTAAGCTCACCATCTACTCCTTGGAAACTCTACTCAGGATTGCTGTAGGTCAGAACTGACTCGACAACACTTAACAGCAACAGCAGTTTATCACTGGTGGACATTTGGGTTGCCTCCACTTTTTTGGCTATTCTGAATAATGCTGCTATGAGCATTTGTGTACAAGTTGTTGACAAGACAAAGGTTTTCATTTCTCATGGGAATATACCTAGGGGTGAAATTGATATTCATATATTCTCGACTGACACATGGTCCTTCCTCTTCTCTGCCCGAGGAGGGAGGGAGCAGCTGTATGAAGTAGAGAAGGGGACATCGCCCATGTCACTTTCCTTTCTTTGTTCTTCTGTTGCTCTGGT
The DNA here is from genome assembly GCF_000296735.1 of Chrysochloris asiatica. Taxonomy (NCBI): domain Eukaryota; kingdom Metazoa; phylum Chordata; class Mammalia; order Afrosoricida; family Chrysochloridae; genus Chrysochloris; species Chrysochloris asiatica. The sequence goes on from NW_006408741.1 coordinate 419,754, forward strand.
ATGAATCCAACCACAGCTCAGAATAATGTCTTCCTGAGGCCATAACAGACAGGCAGGAACACAGACTCTCGACCCACTGGCCTGCATTGGAATCCTACTTGTTGGCTGTGTGGCTTATACCAAATTTCTTAACCACTCCATGCCTAACTTTCATCATTCATACAATGGGGAGGATAATGTTACGTATTTCATAAATAGTAACTTATTTATTTGTATATGTAGAGAGTTTGAAACAATGCTTTCTCATGTTGCTCTTGTTGCTAATAATAACACACTGCCATGGAGTTGGTTCTGACTCATAACAACCCTATAGGACAAAGCCGAACTACTCCTTAGGGTTTCTGAGGCTGTAAATCTTTATAGGCGCAGACAGCCTCATTGTTCTTCTCTGGAGCAGCTGGTGGGTTTGAACCGCTGACCTTGTGGTTAGTAAGTAGCCCAGTGCTTAACCTACCGTTCCACCAGGGCTCCTTTTATAATCCTGTAATCTTTAAAAATATTTTTTCACTTAAGGTTCTGTGAAAAATGCTTTTTCATCTTGCCCTACATAGTATCTCTGGTGTTCTGTTGTCTCACAGAGTTTTAAAGGTGATTTTCCTGGGTAAGACAGGCCGTAGCTGGAGCCTGATTTTGATCTTTGATTGGTTTTGGTGGCGGTGGTGGTGTATTGGCGGCTGCAACAGCCTGTTCCATCAGTGGGGCAGTGGCGGATCTCTGTCCTTCACGGGGGCTATTTGCTCGAATTCTTGTCACCATTCTCATGGGGTTGTCATTCTGCTATCCCTGTTTCCCAGTTGAGGAAACTCAGAATTCCCATCTACCTGGGTTTCCACTGAATTGCTCATTCCTAGAGCAGTGCCTGGGATGAGTAGACACTCCAGAAATGTTTTAGCTGGTGCAGCTGTGGGTGACCAAGGTCACAATCACACAGCTCATAAACAAGAGTGCTGCCTCCCACCCTGTAGCCTAACTTTCCAGCCTGAGTTCTTAGACTCCCTATGTTGACTCCCATGACGTTATTACTAAAAAACTTGAACATTCTGGTTTGTAGTCTGATCCCATGATGATGCCTGTGTGTGGGCAGCCCCTGGAGTTTGCTTGTCAGAAAGACATGAATGTGTCATGTGAGAAGCTCAGTGTCGGGGATTTGTGGGGAGGAGTTTGCTGGCTTGTCATTGGGCAGACATTGACCTTGAGTGTACAGGGACTAACCCAGAGTGCTTTCTTGGGGTAAAACTGTGAGAGTAAAGTCTTGGTACTCAACGTGTATTTTAGGAAGTTGTTGTTGTTATTTGTTACCACTGAGTCAGTTCGGATTCACAGCAACCCCGTGTGTTTCAGGGAACTGCTCCGTAGGGTTTTTGAGGCTGTGACATTGGAAGCAGGTCACCAGGCCTGTCTTTTAAGGTCCCTCGGGTGGGTTCAAACAGCCAACCTTTTGGTTAATAACCTTTTGAGACACCCAATTAAAATGAGTTTCTCTGCTTCTTTTCATCAGCCTGCTAGAAGCCAGTTTTAATGTGTGTAAGAAGTGTAGAAGTTTGGTGGGACGGTGGTTAAAATCCAGCCGTGAAATAATGAGCTATTTTCAAGATCAGTTTACTTAATCTGCTTGTGTTAGGCCTATTCTGATAGTAAAATGGCATGATTTTTGTTTTCAGTAAGAGAGTAAAATGTAAATCAAGTTTATAGGGCAGAAAGTGTCTTTTCATTTTTGATTAGAAGATGATTACGTAAGCAGGGACTTTTGAGATGAGCTAAGACGGCATTCCATTTAATGCATGATATTGCTCGTAAGCCAACTGTCATCATACTGTGCGGTCTTCCAAGCACCTGTGTGCTCGGCATTCCATTTAATGCATGATACGGCTCGTAAGCCAACTGTCATCATACTGTGAGGTCTTCTAAGCACCTGTGTGCTCCGTTAGCAAAAGTTTGAGATTTGTGGGCTAGTATGCCACTCTTGTTGAATGCTTGCTATGTAGTTTCCTGTGCATTGACAATTTGTCTTGACACCTGACGTAGGTTTCTAGCAATTATTCAGATATTAGACAATTATAAGTATAAAACACAAAGCAAATTTTACATATTGTGTGTTTAGTGGTAATTTAAAGTGCCGTGGTGATGCATTGGTTAAAGCACTTGGCTGCCAACCAAAAAGGTCGGTGGTTCAAACCCCCCAGCTGCTCCATGGGAGTCTGTAAATCTTCTGTAAAGTCTTACAGTCTTGGAAACCTTCCAAGGCAATTCGCCTCTGTTCTACAGAGTCGCTACTAGTCAGGACCAATTTGATGGTGATGAGTACGTGGATGGCACAGTGATTAAGCACTCAGCTGCTTACTAGAAAGGTTGACAGTTCAGACTTTCCAAGAGGCTCTGTAGAAGAAAGTCCTCAGCAATCTGCTCTTACAAAGATTTTCACTGTTGAAAACTGTATGAGACCGTTCTTCTCTGTCACAAGGTGTCGCTGTGAGTTGGAAAAAAAAAAAAAAAAGACTCAACAGTACCTAATGACAACAACAATGGAGATTTAAAAGCTTTTGAGCCATGTATACAGGTCTCGTTGTTGCAACTTTTTAGAGTTGTGTTCTCTGCACTGTGCTCATTAGAAGGCTGAGCACTTCCTTTTCTGTTTGAGTATTGGTGCTTCTATTCCAGGGTTCATTTTCCTTAACCTTCCTGGACAGAATGCAGAAAGTTTTACAAGATTTGGTTAAATGATTGTGGTATGAACAGAATCCAAAAGAAATGTCCGGGCAAGGATGGGAACTTTATTTTTTCATAGATGCTTCATGAGAAACACACTCAGAAAATCTGTGATAGCTTTTCTCCAGATTCTTTGCAATTTATGTGATTCAAATTCCCTAAGGATGACTGATGAGTTTAAGCATGCAAAGTCATTGCCCAATCTTATATTTTTAGCGTATGCAACTGGGCTGACATGCTCACAGTAATGGGGGGAGGGGCTGTATTAGGTTTTGCCATGTGAAACTGGCTTTTTTTGTAATGTTGGAAATGATCACGTGGTGAAAATTTCACACAGTCCAACCTAGTATAAGTCAGTCATCCATTGAGTAGCAATTTTAAATAAGTATCTAGGTGTTAGAACAGAAACCTCATTTTATCAGTTAATGGTTAGAATGAAGCAGTTGCCCCTCAGGAAAGGTTCAGCCTCCTCCTGGTGTGGTGCTATGGGTTAATGAGCTGGACTGCAAAGTCGGGTTTGAACTACAAGGTCAGCAGTTCAAGCTCACCAGCTGTTCCTTGGAAACCCTATATAGGGTCGCTATGGGTCCTAACTGACTCGACGGCTCGACGGCACTTAACAACAACAACAATGCTGGCTCCTTTAGAGAACATTAACAAAGCATGGATAACCTAGATGAAAAGGTAAACCCAGCACTGACAGAGAGTTATCCGCGAAGACTAGGAAGGTTATCATTCAGAGCAGAGTAAGAGAGGCAACTTGGGAGTTTGTAATTTATACGTAGGAAAAAGTGATGTGATTGAGAAGGCAAGGAAGGGACTCCATAAGGCAAAGCTTGAGTTTCCATAAAAGCATGGGTAGAATGTGCTAGGCAGCGAAAGTCAGGGGAAAGGTAGGAACAGAAATGGGAAGTGGCAAGGCTTCCAGGGAACAAGTGAATAGATGAGCTTGTGTGGCATGCAGTATGGAGAGCAGAAGGTTGGACTTACTCAGCTTGGGACCTAATGGTTTCCACCAGGAAGTGGAATGGATGGGGCGTTCTCTCTTTCTCTCTTTTTTTTCTTCCCAGTTTTTATTGTAAACTGAGTGATAGTTTATATGGGAGAACATCAGCTTTACACCATCGTTTCACTGCAATGATTACAATCTCCTCTGTGCATCATCATACAACAGTATTTGCTTCCATTCCCTTTGCTGGTGTTTTTTTTTTTTTTGGTGTAGGGGGATGCACACAAAAACACTCAAGAATATATAATCTATATAATCACTTAAACAACCAAAGGGCACAGTCTGCAAGCCTGCCTCCTGGTTGTCAGCACTCAGTCCTTCTCTTTTCATGAGTCTAGAGTCCTTAGCTGCTCCCTCTCTTCATGTCCCCGTCTCTGTCCCCCATCTCTGGTGTCGCTGCTTCTCTGGATAGGGTTCCGCATTCTGCCTGTGCTCCTCTCCCTTGATGGTCCTAGGGTTCTCTGTTTCTGGACTGTAAGATTAACTACTCCCCTGTTTTTGTTACAAAACTTCTACCTTTACAGTTGTGACCGTTGTAATTAGTCATGATAACAATTACTCACTGTTGAGCAATAAGAATCTTATCCCCATCTCTATTCACCAGACCCATCTAGACAATATGTAAACTATTCAGTGCAGTCTCTGCTTTCCTCACACACTCTTAAGCGAAACTCCCTCTTGAAAACTTGTAAGCCAGTCACTTGGTGCCTTTATCATTGGGTGTTCTCTTGCATGTGGTTTTCCAGTACTGCAGCCAACATTTCATCCAACTCTGCACCCACTTAGGTCCCTTGTGTAGACTTCCCAACTCTACTCTCGGCCGCCTGAGTTTGTTTCCACAGGGCTACAGCCTAAGAATCCCTGACAGACAGACAGGTTTGGAAACCACTGATAGATAAGTTTTCTCAAAGCACAGTCTTCAGTCTGTTTGTATCAGAACCATCTAAGAGTGCTCATTAAGAATATAGATTACTGGACTCCTCTCCAGAGCTGCTAACTCAAGATTTTCTAGCAGGTGGGATTTGGCAAAACGTATTTTAAACACGTTTTCCAAGTGGTTCTTGGCACACAAAAATTTGAGACCTGCTGCAGTTAATGGATGAGCTTGTGAGAGCATAGCCCAGGTAGTGAAGGAATCTTGAACAACTCTGCTGATGATTCCCACAAGTGAGCTTGGCCAGAAACTAGGCAGGATCAGAAAGCAAGGGAACCAGCTCAGTTTAGGACCAACATAGACATCCCAGCTGGGCATGGGCACCAAGGCTGAACAGGGCAGAGAGAAGGGGGCTAGAGAGGACTTATCAGGGCTAGTGCATTGGGCCTTTGTTAAGTCAGCAGATGTCCCTTTCCTTTCTAAACAGACCCTTGATCTCTTTCCCAATGGGTGCAGAGCGCAGAGGGTCTGCAATTTGTAACCTGCCTCCCTGAGCAAAATGTGTGCCCAACCCTGTTCCTTCCTTGGGATTTGGATACTGATCAGAGAAATGACGACATTAAAAGTGGTTAGTATCCAATTTGGTCTCGGTAGTGGTGAGCACTGTCCAGGCTGGTTTGCTCTGGGACCATTGTGAGTCCCATTTCCTGTCTTCTGAGTTGCCTTGGGAGGCTTGTTTCCAAGTCTCTTTCTTTAGTCTACCATCAAGTCCATGAGTTCCCAAGAACTTTTTGTAAATTCCCTTTTATTTGAGTTAGCTAGAATGGATTTCTGTTGCTTGCAACCAAAGAACCTTACCTGTTAGAGCCAGCACTAATGACCTCAGTAAGGTATGAAGAAACTATATAGAGGCAAAGAGACTCTTAAGAGTTAGAGATTACCCTTCTCATTTGTGGAAGGAGACATAGAAAACAGCAGGACCAGCTCAGCTATAGAGAAACATCTATACATGGGTAGGTAGCGTCAGGCATGGACCCAAGTGCTTATTGGAACATTATTTATAATAGCAAAAAAAAAACAAAAAAAAAACGAATTCAGACATATTCACTCAGTGAAAGATAATCATTGTAATTAATAGTGAACATCCCCTGAGTACTGTCTTTGTGCCAGGCAGTGTTTATACATTACATATTACATGTTGTGAGTGCTGTCGAGTCAGTTCCAACTCATAGTAACCCCGTATGGGGTTTCTGAGGGTTTTTTATCTTCGTGGGAGCAGAAAGCCTCATATTTCTCCCATGGCGGGTTCGAACCTCGCGGCTGGCGGGCTCGAACCTTAGATCTTGTGTCACAGTCCAGTGCTTATCGTATGGAGCCATTGTGCACCCTGTGTTACACACTACTTATATTAATTTATTGGATTCACATGACTACGTCGTAATGTAAGCAAATAATCTAGGTGTATACGTCAACAAGGGTGAGTGAATCTTAGATAGATATGCAAGGTTGTATGAAAAAAGCAAGCCACAGAAATTGCACACCATGGGATACTAGTTTTTAAACTTAAAAAAGCAAGGAAAGCAAAACAAATTGTTCAGGAATACTCAAACCATTAAGAAAAGCCAAGAAACTCAAAATATGTGTCCTTGTGGGAAGAGAAGGATACAATTGGGCAGGTCAGGCAAGTCTGCTGAGAGGCAGCTAGGCCTTTGTCTTCTCATGTTTCTATTGTAGAGTAGTTATACAACATGAAGCAGAATCCAGTTTGACTTGTTAGGACCATGCTCTCATGTAATAAAAAACCGTGATTACTGTAGCATTGCTGGTTTCAGTTCATAAGGAGCAGTGGGTTAAGCATTGGGCTCACTGCAAGGTCGGTGGTTCAAACCCACCAACCACTCCACAGAGCAAGATGAGACTCTCTGCTCCCATAAAGGTTTATAGTCTTGGAAACCCAGGGAGTACTTGTATTCTCTCCAGTAGGTTGCTGTGAGTGTTGATGGCAGTCGGTTTGGTCAGTTCACATTTGAGCAAATGTTCCTTTGTTGTTGTTAGTGCCTTCGAGTCAATTCTTACTCGTAGAGATCCTGTGTATTACAGATAATGCACTAGACCGCAAGGTCAACTTGAACTGCAAGATAGGTGGTTCAGACTCACCAACTGCTCCTCGGAAGCCCTGTACAGGATTGCTGTGAGTCAGATTCGACTGAACAGCACTTACAGCAACAATGGCAGCAACATAGGGTTCCCAAGGAGCGGCTGGCTGGTGAGTTTGAACCACCGATCTTGTGGTTAGCAGCCCCAGTGCTTGTGCCACAGCATCACACCAGGGCTCCAGTGTTGCATTAGATGAGTGATTAGTCATGATTGGGTGCTTCGATAAGAAAAAACAACATTGTTATTCAATTGAAGAACAAAGAGGTTGTTAGAACCTTATGCTACAAATTTCTGTTTCAGTAAACGTAATAATGAGGTGAATGTTACTAGACTCTAAGGGAATTTAGCATGAAAATGAAAACTGCAAACTGTAAAAGAATAAAAATAAAATACTATTCTCACCCAAATGTTCATTAAAAAATGATGAGTGAGTCAAATGGTGTCTTATGGTATAATGGAGCATTATGGCAGCATTTCATCCCCAAGTGGCTGCCATGTCAAAGCTGGGCAGTCTTCCATGGTAAGTTGGGTTCAAAGTGGCATTTCGTTATTGGGACTGTACCTTTGCTGTAGCAATTCTAGCAGCTAACTGCAGAGCTCCTTGTTAAGTTATATGTCAAGCTTTTCTCTGTAATATGTACGCCTTTTAACTTTTTTTCCTTGTTGTTCCGTCTTCATTCTTTCCTGTATGACTGACATGGGTTTATCTTTTCTCCCTTTAGAGAGTTTTGAGGTGACAGTCACCAAAGAAGGTGATGAAGGGTTCTTTCTATCCCTCTTATGAATCTTAACCCACTAACTTTGTTGATAAAATTGGGAATCAGCCCTTGAAGAGAAGATATTGTCATGTTCTTTTGCCCCAATTTATTCTCCTATTTGTTTCTATTTTTAAATATATTGATGGAAATTGTATGTAACCAAACCCTTGGTTAGAAATATCTGGAAATCAGACATCCATTTGAACTATATGGATAGTAACCATGCATCAGAAAATAAAGAAAAAGTTGAAAATTTAAAAGAATTTTTGCTTTGTAACGACAGTTTCCTATTTGTGAGTTCAATCATAATTTCTGTATGCGATACATTTTGTGACATTTTATATGTACACCAAAACATTGATACATGTACTCCCTGGGCAAGAGTGGAAGAATAGATTTTCACTCCTAGTAAAGTTTGTAAATCCACTTTGCAGTAGCTAAGTTCTGAGGCAGGTTTATCTTTCAGGTATGATAGGACAGACTGAGCAAAGGAAAGTGCATAGTTTGTAAATCCACTTTGCAGTAGGTAAGTTCTGAGGCAGGTTTATCTTTCAGGTGTGATAGGACAGACTGAGCAAAGGAAAGTGCAGCCAACCTCCCCTTCCCCACAGCAGTAATGGCCCTAGCAGTATGTGTTAGCTGTTGAAATGGATGCCTGAAGAGTTGGTATTTCTACCTGTTTCATTTAGTACTTTGTTTTGATTCCCTAATTTTAGCCAGGCTCATTGCACAGGAAGACTTGCTTCTTCTGATTTTTTTTTTTTCTCTTTTCTTTTTTGGGGGTGGTGGTGGTGGGAGGGTGGGGGACACAGAATTTCTGTAATTCTGGTGCTGAACCTATATCTCATGCTGCCTCCTCTCTCAACACTTAACTGTGTGTTTTAGCCTTCTCCCTGGTCTAAACCAAAACAAAAAACAAAAAAACCACGCTGCCCGGCTCTCCCCAGTAGGTGGGCAGTCTCTGGGCATTAACCAGGCCTTGGCTGTTTGCTAATGAGACCGACTTTGCCCCTGGATCCATCCTAAGTACTCCTGTGAAATGCCTGTCTATATTTTCTCTTTCTCTCTTTTGTACTCCTGCATGAATGGATGCAAAGTAAACGAGTTGCTTGGAAAGCCAGAACTTGCTTCTTTTTACTAAAGCCCCTGGAACTTACCCATGTTAAAGCACAGCGCCCTCGCTTTGTCCACAGCCCTCCAAATCCCTGGCTGCCAAATTGTTGTCATTTGTTTTCCTTTGGGGACGGAGGGTGGGTAGAGGGATGTGCGGAAGGGTCTATGTGGCAGAAATCCTAACTGTTTCTGCTTTGACTCCCCAGGTGAGATTTGTGAATTTAAAATTCACGGGCAGAGCGTCCCCTTTGATGCAGTGGTAGTGGATAAATCCACAGGTGAGGGACTGATTCGCTCCAAAGAGAAACTGGACTGTGAGCTGCAGAAAGATTACACGTTCACTATCCAGGCCTACGACTGTGGGAAGGGGCCCGATGGCAGCAACGTGAAAAAGTCTCATAAGTAAGTAAGCTGGACAAAGAGTGGAAGCAACTTACCAGGGAAGTGTGTGTCTGGATAGAAAGAATATAACAGTCACCTTTGCCCATGTCCCCAAGACTTTTCTTTGTGTTTGAAAGATAAGACAGCCGATGGCTCTCAACTGTCTACAGTTAGATTGTAAGCTCTTTGAGGGCAAGAACCATGTCTGTTTGTTTACTCTCTTGTGTATTGCTCCTAGCAAGAGTCTGACACATCTGAGGTGCTGAATTAATAATGATTGAATGTTTATCCCATCAAATATTCTATTGAAGAATATAAGACCCTACACTGAAAATTCGTAAAGCCCGCTTTTCTCCCCAAGGAAACTATTCTGTAGTTGCATGTATCTTTCACTGTGAATTCTAAGGGCTTAGTATTCATTTGTGCTGCTGAGAGTTCACTGACCTTTACACCCTGTCCTGGGTGTGTTCGTATGCTTCCTGTCAGGTGGGAATGGCGGGTGGGTGGAGAACAGGCTGGGCAAGACAGATTGAGAGTTATAATCCCTTCTCCACCACTTAACGAGCCTTTTGACATTAGGCAGATAATGTATTTTACTGAGTCTCCGAGGAGCTCTGGTAGCGTAGTGGTTACGAATCGGGCTGCGAACCACAAGGTCAGCAGTTCGAAACTACCAGCTGTTCCGCGGGAGAAAGATGAGGCTTTCTACTCCCGTAAAGATTTACACCCTCGGAAACCCTGTACAGGGTCGCTATGAGTCGGAACCGACTGTAAGGCACTTAACAACAACAACAACAAGGAAGGGAGCATGTGGTGAGATGACCTCTTGTAGGGTCACACCCAGTGGATTGATCTGTTGTGGGCTCTTGGTGGATGTACAGGTGCTGTGTGCTACTGGATCACCTGTCCTCCTTTCCCAGAGTGTGATATTATTACTGTTTTCTCTGAAAAGTATCGGTACCTTTTCTGAAGTCTGCCAGCTATTTTTATGTGTAGTCTGTTTTGATGAGGGACAAGAATGCCCATGTGTGGTCATTTCCATGCATAGTTATTCTCAAAGAGTCTGGAAAGCAAGTTAACACTACCAGTATAAACTAGCCCCTTACTGCTACCTGAAAAGGTGTGGAGCAGCCCACTTGGTTCTTTTGGTGTAGAGGAAGAGATCATGGTAATCTGATGACACCTATCTAAAGTCAGTGTGGGTAATAAGTGTGTACCCCATACCCAAGGGGAGGAGCTGAGGTAGCAGTAAAGGCTTGACCTCCCCAAAGTCCTTTATTTATGGGATCAGTAATGGATGAAGCTCTTAATGAAGCCGTCCCATGCTTTCTCCTTTGCTTACGCAATCTTCCTTTGGATATGTTTTGTATATTTTGCAACAACATATCCATTCTTAACTTTGTGATTAGAGAGGAGACTGATGACTGATATGTTTACCTCTCTTACGCGTGTCCTGATATAGTATTCCGCATATTGCTAAGGAAAATCCCTTTGTTGTTGTTGTTGTTGTTGTTGTTGTTGTTACGTGCCATTGAGTAGGTACCGACTCATAGTGACCTTACACACAGCAGAACGAAACACTGCCCGATCCTGGGCCAACCTCACTACTATTGCCACGCTTGAGTCCATCGATGCTGCCACTTGGCCAGTCCATCTCGTTGGGGGTTTTCCTGTTTTTCACTTACCCTCCACCTTACCAAACGTGATATCCTTGTCCAGCGACTAAAATCCCTAGTTTCTTCTATATTCCCACTTTTTCACCAGTTGGTGTATTCTTAGGACCTGGATGAATCAACCCAAATCTCTATTTCAGCTTTTGTCGTTTTCACTTTGAGTTAAAAACAGTCAACAGTTTGCTTGTCACTTATGAATTTCATGCAATAAGATGTTGGACAATGGACGTTTTAAAACGGGGCAGAATGGGTGTTGTTTGCGTAGAGAAAACCAGGTTTTTTCCCTTCTTTTCCACCAGAGCCGCTGTCCACATTCAGGTGAACGACGTGAACGAGTATGCACCTGTGTTCAGGGAGAAGTCCTACAAGGCGACAGTCATCGAGGGGAAGCAGTACGACAGCATTCTGAGGGTGGAGGCCGTGGACGCGGACTGCTCCCCGCAGTTCAGCCAGATTTGCAGCTATGAAGTCGTCACTCCAGATGTGCCATTTACTATCGACAAAGATGGTAAGCACAGAGGAGCATGTTTCACCATCCTGGGGCAGGCACAGTTCCTCCCAACCCTCCAGTGCTGAGGCCCTGTTTCTATACGGGACACTTTTTGCGGGAGCCCCATGGATTGGAGACTTGGCTTGGCGTGTGCACGTCTTCGAATTTAGATTTTCACTCTGTCCCCGACCCCCTGTTTTCCAGCACCCTGATAATCCTGTGTTCTCTTGTGAAGGTTTTTTCTTTTCTTTTTCCTTCCCACCAAAATCAAATGAAGACCACTCACTTAATGCATGTTTTATCTTTTAATCATCCCAGCTTCCAGGCCCCTCGAATCTGAATAAGACAAGTCATCTGTTCGTTGTCGTCCCCCAATTGAAGATGTGTACCTTACTGCTAGTGCTCGGTCCACCTCCAGCCTTAGTCATTGAACAGAATCAACTCCTTGTAGAGCTCCCTTCTTGGTTACAGTTGTAGCTTACTCTAGTGATCATACAGAAAGGGCACGGTCGTGGGTGCAATTATGGACATTGTCTATCTGTACCCTTTCACAAAAAACAAGCCTCTGCTCTAAGGGGATGGGTAGGAAATCTCTCTTTTTCTTGAACAAAGTAAATCTTTTAGCAAGAGTAGTTAGTGCAGATGTTGTTTGGATGATAGAATGTGTGCCTGTTTATAGTCTCTTATATGGACCCCAAAGGAGCTCTGGTAGTGTAGTGGTTACGAGTCCACCTACTAATCTTAAGGTCAGCAGTTCGAAACTACCAGTGGTTCCATGGGAGAAAGATGAGGCTTTCTGCTCCCATAAAGATTTACAGCCTCAGAAACCTTATACAGGGTCACTATGAGTCGAAACTGACCCCACGGCACATCACCACCACCACCATATGGACCACAAGGTCGGTTTGAACCAAAAAAGGTCAGTGGTTCAAAGTCATCAACTGCTCCTTGGAAACCCTATGCAAGGGCGCTGTTAGTAGGAGCCTACTCGATGGCACTTAGCAACAACAACAAAATATGTACAGTGTTAAGTGTTTAATAGAAAACCCAGTGTAGAACTCTAAGAATAAATGCAGGTT
>NW_006408741.1:433276-438445 GCF_000296735.1 Chrysochloris asiatica
GGGAATTTCCCATCTCTGGAGATCTGGATGTGGTTCAGGCTTCCACCTATAGTCTTATGTATTGCAGAGGCTCCGCAGGAAGCCTCCTTCACTGGGCATGTTGTAGCCCCATTTTAGGTATTCCAATCAGTTATAGGCAGAAGACGGACTTACAAGCTTTCTATGGTGATGCTTCTCTTTATCTTTGATTTTACTTATTTTGTTGTTGTTGAGAATATACACAGTAAAGCATACACCAGTTCATCAGTTCCTACAGGTACCATTCAGTGACATTGATTGCATTCTTTGAATTGTGTAAGCATTCTCTCTCACCCTCTTCTTCTGCATGATTTCTTCCCCATTGACATACCTTAAGGTTCCTATGCTGAAACATAAAACACACATCATATGTAAAATTAACACTGACTACATTCTTTGAGTTGTGTAACCATTCTTCCTCTCTTCTCCTGAGTGATTTCTCCTCCATTAATGTACTGTAAGGTTCTTATGCTGAAACAAACTGCATGTGCGGTAGCCTATAAATAGTAACAGACACAAAACTTATGCTTGAGACAGTTAGCACTCAGTCGGGTTTACATGTGTTTTGAGCACACACTAAATCCATCTTTGAGAATTGTATGAACATGCCTCCATGAATAACACCTTTACCACGAGACCAGGACTACATGGTACCTGGTTGTCACTAGAGAGCATTCTGATCAGTCTGTGGAAGAATCCTGACCAAAAAGAAGAAAACGAAGAGCAGAATTTTAGCTTATCATGGAATCCAATCTTCTTGGAGCCGTGATGGTTGGATGGACCCCCTGAAACTTTGCCCTGAGATAATGTTTCACATTTCCTCTGAAGTCTTCTTAAAACCAAATCGTAGTGAAGCTTAACTAGTAAAAACAACAAAAAACAGTCTGCCTTCGATGGAGCAGTTGGAGACTTTAGAACCAGAGAGGGAGAGCGACTGTATACTGAAGACCTGGGGGATAAGGGGGAAGGATTGCATGGAAGGGATTGTAACCATGGCAATGAGATGATATATGATAGAATGAATGTAAAACTAATGTTCTCCCATGTAAAGTATCACATAATTCACAATAAAACATTTAAGAAAAAAAACAGTCTGCCTTGAGTACTATGCTGTTTTAAGAGCTATCTGTGGGATCAGATTAACTACAGCAATATGAAAGACTAAATGTGAACTCTGTGGTTGTTCGATGCCAGCGAGTTGGCACAACAGAATGAAACACTGCCTCTTCTTGTGTCAGGACCAACTTGATGGCACCTAACAACTACAAGGTTCCTATGTAGTCTTTCAAGTTGCTCTTGTCAATTGGATCCCACATACATAGTTCTTAAAAGAGCACAGTGCTCAAAGCAGACTTTTTTTTTTTTTAAGCTAAACTATTATTTGGTTTTAAGACGATTTTAAGGAATATTTTTGGTTTTCAGTTTTAAAGACTATCTCATATCTCAGGGCAGCAGTTTCATGGCTCCAGGAAGTGTGGGTTCCATGATGCTAGTCAGGTACTCTGTAGTTCTGGTCCCACGACAGAGGCATGTTTCAACAGTTCTTAAAAGATGGCTTCTCAAAGCACGTTTATACCAGATTGAGTATTAATATTAATATCTCAGGGCTAAGGTTTTTGGTTTTAAGTTTTTATTGTGAATTGAGTGATAGTTTGAATGGGAAAACATCGGTTTCACACTCACCGTTTCATTGCAATGATTACAATCTCCTCTGTGCATAGTCATTCAACAGTATTTGCTTCTATTCCCTTGGATTTTTTTTTTTTTTTTTTTGGTGGGGGAGGGTGTGGTGGAGGTGAATATACACCAAAACACTCAGGACTATATAATCCTTTAATTAAACAACCAAAGGACACATTCTGCAAGCCAGCCTCCTTGCCGCCAGCACACAGCTTTTCTCTTTCCATGAATCTAGAGTCCTCAGCTGCTCCCTTTCTCCATGTCATCATCTCTGCCTCTATCTCTGGTGTCGCTGCTTCTCTGGATAGGGTCCCACATTCCGCTCATGCTCTTCTCCCTTGATGGTCCTAGGGTTCTGTGTTTCTGGACTGTAAGGTTAACTGCTCCCTATTTTTGTTAACAAAACTTCTACCTTTACAATTGTGACAGTCGCAGTTAGTCATGATGACAATTACTCACTATTGAATCGTAAGAATCTTATCCCCATTTCCCTTCACCAGGCTCATCTAGACAAGATGAAAACTATTCAATGGGGATTCTGCCTTCCCCTGCATACTCTTACACTAAACTCCCTCTTGAAAACTTGTAAGCCAGTCACTTTGTGCTTTTATAGCCCCCCATTTTAGGTAGCCAATGTCTAAGTTGCCCATCCCCATCAACCCTGTATATAGAGGGGATAGGATTGATAGCGAGCCCAAGTTTTTGTGTCTACTAAGTTTATAGCACATATATTTTATATTTCAGCGTAAGACTACGAATGTAAAAAGCAGTGTTAAGTTTTTTGTCCTCATGGTTGTTTCTTTCCTCGGTAAGGGTATATCAAAAACACAGAGAAGTTGAACTACGGGAAAGAGCATCAGTACAAACTGACAGTCACTGCCTATGATTGTGGGAAGAAAAGAGCCACCGAAGATGTTTTGGTAAAGATCAACATCAAACCCACATGCAGCCCAGGGTGGCAAGGTGAGCACCATTCTGTTTTCTGGTTCCATAGCTGTTATAAGAATTTATATGCCACAGAAACCTAAAATGTGAGTTTTTCTTCTTTTCTCCACCCCAATTTGTGGGCAATACAGGATGGAACAATAGGATTGAATATGAACCTGGCACCGGTGCTTTGGTCCTCTTCCCCAGCGTCAATCTAGAGACTTGTGACGAGCCCATTGCCTCTGTCCAGGCCACAGTGGAACTGGAGACCAGTCATATAGGGAAAGGCTGTGACCGAGACACCTACTCTGAGAAATCCCTTCACCAGCTCTGTGGTAAGGAGACCCTGAGCCACTCAGTCTCCCGTGCAGGCAGGAGACACACACTCATGCCAAGTGGTCAGCGGAGTTTGTGTGCATGGGTAGTTCGTCATGATCAGAAAGAACAGAGGCTCTTTGAAGCTATGATATCACTGTCACTGTCCTGCTGCGAATCTTCAGACGGGTTGGGCTTCAGGGTTACATAAATCCCTAAAAACTGTCTAAAATGTTAGGTATATGTACATTTTTCTCCGGGGAGAGTGCCATAAATTTCAGCATATTCTTCTAGAGGTCTCTGAACAGTTAAATGCTTGGGTCCTAATTCTGAAGGTCAGCAGTTCAAACCAAATCAGCTGTTCCATGGGAGGAAAGATGACAGCCTAGGAGACCCTGTGGGGCTGCACTGCTCTGTCACATGGGATCAGTCGTTCTGAGTCGAAATGAACTCGACAGCACACAACAACAAATGACCCTCCCCTCTACCCCCAAATTAAGAACCACTGATTTGAAGAAAGTAAATAGTCCTCTAAGGTACTGTGCAAGTCATGACGGAGTACTACACAGCATGGATGAACACCTCACAGCACGGATGAACCTGGAGGACAGTGTTGTTGGTTGTTAGTGCCATTCAGCCGATTCTGACTCATAGTGACCCTGTGTAGGGTTTTCGAGGAGTAGCTGATGTATTTGAACCTACATTTTGGTTAGCAGTCCAGTGCTTATCCTTCAGCGCCACACCAGGACTCCATGGAAGACATTATTCTCAGTGAAATTAGTTAATTCATAAAATGACAAATATTGTATGAGACCACTGTTGTAAAAAGTTAAGGTTTTCTTGCTAAAAGAAACATTCTATGATGCTTACTGTCGGCGGTGGGTGAGAGAGGGAAGGGAAAATTATTCAGGGGTAGAGGGTAGAAACATGTTAACATAGGTGACAGAACAGGCAATATACAACAAGAGGGAGGTCTGCAAAGGAAAGACGAAGGTAACCAGAGACACAAGGAGGAATGCAAGAGCATTAAAGTGAATAGAGGTGAATACTATTAACTGATGAAAGAGATTATAGTCATTGTAATGAAACAAAGTATATGATTTGGTGAACGTAAAATTGATGATCTGCACTGTAAACCTTCACTCAAATCATAAGAAAATATTAAAAAATAAATAGGGATCATATATGTGAGCTTTAGGAGAGTGAAATGAGATGTTTCGTTAAGGATTTATAAAAATATATAGGTAGTGCAATAGCTTTTGGCAAACATGTAGTAAAAACCAAAAACTGAGGATAGCCACGTCTACCTCAGACTCTCAACAGAATATGTTATAAACACAGTGTAAGGAAGTAGAGAGATGGAATTCTTAGGATTTTAACCCAAAAGACAGACTCTCTGGCTCCATTCAGTTGGGGGTATTTTTCTGGTGGTCTCAATGAGAGCAAGGTGAGGTGTGGGCTTCTCTCAGGGAAGATGCAAGGAAGAATGTTGTCCTTGACTGCTGATAAAATATCAGTGACTGCAGTGGGTTTTCTATAAGCAGGAATGGAGCATCTTTGTGTTTCAAGAGCTGCTGGGAAGAGCTTTGCAAAGAGCACTGTCCCACCTGATGTCTCTTCTCCCGATCCTGGTGACACTCTGCTTAAGCTTTTGGCTGCTAACCAAAAGGTCAGCAGCTCAAACCCACCAGCCATTCCTCAGGAGAAAGGTGTGATTGTCTGCCTGCTTCTGTAAAGATTCCCATCAACCCAAACCCACTACCACTGAGGCATTTCCGACTCCTGGTGTGGCACTCTGGCTTAATGCGCTGGACAGCAAGGTTGGCGGTTCAAGTTCACCAGCCACTCCTTGGAAACCCTATGCAGGGTCGCTATGAGTCGGAACCTACTCGATGGCACTCAACAGCAAGTGGCCCTATAGGACAAAGCAGAACTGCTTCATAGGGTTTCCGAGGCTGTACGTCTTTACAGAAACAGACTGTCTTATCTTTCTCCTGCAGAGCAGCTGGTGGGTTCAAACCCGTTGAAAGCTCAATGCTTAACCCACTGTGCCACAGGTGCTCCTACTGTAAAGGTCAGAGCCTTGGAGACTTTATGGGATAGTTTTACTCTAAAGCCCTATATGGTTGGAATTGACTCAACAGCAACAGGTTTGGTTTGGTTTCATCTATCTTTTCACTTGCTCTTGTTAAGTGCCATCGAGTTAATTCTGACTCATAGTGACCCTAT
>NW_006408741.1:438819-448431 GCF_000296735.1 Chrysochloris asiatica
ATGCTAGGAGGTTTTGTGGGGCTCACTCTAAATATTTATAATAATCGTGTACCCAAATAAATGTGAGTTTGGAGGGCTGGAGTATTTTCTCATTTTCTACACATAGAATTGTGTGTTAAACTGATTGTCTTCTCATACTACTATTACTTTTTTATGGTACTGAATGAGCATTCTCTCACAGAACAGTTTGACATTAGGAAGAAAATAAAGAATTTAGTATTTGAGTGCTGCCTGTATGCTAGGCACTTCCATATGAGTTATTACATTAAGTCTTCCCAACAGGCTCCCCGAGTAATTGGTTTTGAGCATGTTCTTACAGAGGGCTTAATTAAAGCTAAGAAGGGTAAGTAGCTTGCCCAAGGTCAGACTTTTAAGAAGAGCAGAACTGGGAGTTGAACTAAGGTCTTCTCTGATACTCGAGTACAGGCTGGTCCAACCAAGTCACGATTTCCCAAGGAATAGAGATGCTGAGGACCAGTGACCAAGAGAAGCAGCAGCATCTTTTTCTGTGGAAAACTTGAAAAAGAACATTTGAGTTTGGCAATACTTAACAAAAGTTGTAAGACATTTTCATGCTCTTTGACTTAGCAATTGGGTATCTGTTTCATCTAAGAAAATAATCCTGGAGACACACGAGGTTTATAATGGGGCCAAAAAACTAGGGACATCCTCAGTGTCCACCAAGGAGGCTGAGTAAATACGTTGTGATCTCTCTGTACAAGTATTAAATGCTAGTTAGGCTGTTTAGAATACGCTAGGAGCCACCTAATAAACAATTAACAGAACCAAAAGGCGGGAGATTTGAGTCCACCCCGAGGCACCTGGGAAGAAATGACCAATGTGATCTACTTACAAACGTCAGTCATTGAAAACCTGTGGAATCCAGTTCTGATCTGACACACCTGGGTCCACTTATGAGTCAACATCAACTCGAGGGTAACCTGTTTTGTCTTTTGGTTGTTGTTGTTAAGTGCTGTCAAGTCAGCTCTGACTCACAGCAACCCTGCATAAGGTTTCTGAGGAGTGACTGGTGAGTTTGAACCGCTGACCTTGCACTCCAGTGCATTATCCTGCAGTGCCACACCAGAACTCTTTTTGATTAGTGTTGTTGTTGTTAAGTGCCATCGAGTCGGTTCTGACCCATAGCAACCCTGCGTAGGGTTTCGGAGGAGTGGCTGGTGAGCTTGAACCTTTGACCCTGTGGTGGTTCCAACCGACCCTGCAGTTCAGTGCATTAACCCACAGTGCCACACCAGGTTATAGAAGACGATTCTTGGGAACATGTATATTTCTCACGACTTCACTTGTACAAATAAATACAGTGTTTCTGTACATGTATTCCCAGAGAAAGGTCTAGAAATGTTTATATCTAATTGTGAATAATGGATGCATTTGTCTGGTAATATTTCTTTTTCTCTTCCTTGTTTTTTTTTTAACATCTCCATAATGCTTGTATTTTTTTGGTAATAAAAATCTCTCTCTCTTGTAAAAGTGAAACTGGAACCAGCACACTGTGTAGCCATAAGATAAGGGCACAGCCTTCGAGGACTTCACAGCTCTTAAGTTCTTCGTGCTGTTTGTCTCAGGCATCGTTTGTTTCAGGTGCTGCTTCTGGTACTGCTGAGCTGCTGCCCTCCCCAAGCAGCACCCTAAACTGGACCATTGGCCTCCCCACCGACAATGGCCATGATAGTGACCAGGTCTTCGAGTTCAATGGCACTCAAGCAGTGAGGATCCCGGACGGCGTCGTTACAGTCAACCCGAAAGAGCCTTTTATGGTTTCTGTGTGGATGCGGCACGGGCCTTTTGGCAGGAAGAAAGAGACCATTATTTGTAGTTCAGACAAAACAGGTAGATAAATTTCATTATGAAAGATGTCACACTTTTCCATGCTCTAACCCTGTGCCTGCCCAATGCAGTGGTCACTGGGGCCAGGATGGTGTTTCCTTCCCACTAGGACTTCACACAAGTTGGGTGGTGGTAGCCGCCATGTACTGGGGCCCACATACTAGAGAGCTTCCGTGTTTGCTACTTTAACTTTAGTCCATGAGATGTCTGTGGTGATCATGAGTGTAGATTCTAAACCCTGCCTTTGTCCAAATGGAGAGTTGATGTATGCAGATAAAATGGTGCCTTCAATACCCATTAAAGCAAATAGCTTTTATTTCTCCTTTGGGTCTTACGTTGGCCACTTACCAGTAGGCACTGTCTTTGCAGATCTGAACCGGCATCATTACTCACTCTATGTCCATGGTTGCCGGCTCATTTTCCTCCTCCGTCAGGACCCTTCCGAGGAGAAGAAGTACAAGCCTGCTGAATTCCACTGGAAGTTGAATCAGGTGAGTGAATGGAAAACTCACTTAAGTAGAATCTTTGAAGAAAGACAGTTAATTAGGCAACCTTCAGGGTGACTCCCTGTTGACACACATGTCTGTTTGTGACTTTATGCTTCTGGGTAGTAGGTTAGCAGATTCCATCCTCATGCCGTTCCACAAAAAGTCTCAGTTTGGCATGTGTGTATTTTAAGCATTCAATATTAACATAGCTAAATTGTGTATTTTAAATTTTTAAATTTAAAACGGTTATAGTTTATTGAAGTTAGCCCCTTAGCTTGAAAGTTGAGGTCGAGACATTTGTATTTATTTATTCATTATTTAAAGGCTTGGCTCCCCAATGTGTGCCGAGATGCCCTAGACATCTTAGCAATGCAGGGGCAGGCACCATGGGATTTTAGGGTGGTTTTTTTTAGGGTGTTTTTAAGGAGCCAGCATGATACAGAACTACTTGGTGTAGTTCGTTCACACTTGTTGCATTAGAACACACACTATGCCTTATTGCAGTGTCATCTATGTACAAAGCTGTTTATTTCTTCGTAGTTGCCACAATTGAAAATATGTATCTCAAATAC
Organism: Chrysochloris asiatica; assembly: GCF_000296735.1. NCBI lineage: Eukaryota > Metazoa > Chordata > Mammalia > Afrosoricida > Chrysochloridae > Chrysochloris > Chrysochloris asiatica. Next base: position 441,728 of record NW_006408741.1, read on the forward strand.
TGCTGTATTAGAGGAAATGGGGTATCCCCTGGGGGTGTTGTAAACCAAGGAAGCATCCTCATGAAAACCAGGACAAATCACACTCTCAGTGTAGAGTTGGGATAGGAAAGGAGCTTCTGGCCTTAGCTCATGGGGTCAGTGCGCAAATGCTGACATACTGCTGCGTACAATCTGTAGTTGCTAACCTAGAATGAAAGTAAGTTGTCTGAAACTGTGACAAAATAGGTAAAAATGTAGCAACATCAATGAGGATGGCAAACCCTGTGACCAAAGGAAGACAAAGTGAGTGTCTCTTATGAATGGAATTTTTATTTACATGAGTAAGTTCTTGCTCGGAAAAATTTGCTATGCCCTCCTGCCCCGCCCCCCCCTCAAGAAATCAAAGAAAAGTACAGATCAGAAAAGCCTTTTTTTGTGTGTGTGGTGTAGGCTGACCTTTTTTAGGTGTTCTTTTACAGTAACCATAATCTGTATTTCGAATCTTACATTAAATAAACAACAGCAACTTTGTGACAGAAACTTTTAGGTACATGTAAAAGTAGACAGATGACTATAAATGAGAACTCCATGGACTCGTTACCCAGCTGGTAACAGTGATCAAACCCTATCCATCTTGTTTCACCTTTACTTCTACCTGCTCACCCCTCTGTTCATAATATTTAGTACTTCTTTAGTGTCTAGTATCCAGTTGGGGTTTAAATTTTAAATGATCTCATGAATTTTTTGTTTTTTTTTTTAAACAATTTGTTTGAGTTGGGGTCCAAGTAAGAGCCACCATTGTGATTGTTGGTAATAAGCCTTTTGAATATGCTTGCTGTTTTCATAGTGGGTGGGTTCTCTCCCCCGCCCCCCCATCTTTGTTCCTGACACTTAATCTGGTGAGGCAGTGAGGTGTTTTTGTTCCCATAGAGTCTGATTGTACCCTTTATGGTGCCATTTGACGTGGTCCTTTGTCCTCTTGACATCCTTGAGAATATTTGCTGTTGTTTAGTGCTGTCGAGTCAGTTCCAACTCATGGCAACCCTGTATAGGGTTTCCACGAAGTGGCTGGCTGATGGGTTTGAACCACTGACCTTGAGGTCAGCAGTCCAGTGCTTATCCTACAGCACCACACCAGGACTCCTCTAAAATAGTGGTGGTGGTGATTATGTGCCGTGGAGTCGGTTCCGACTCATAGCGACCCTGTACGGGGTTTCCGAGGCTGTAAATCTTTACGGGAGCAGAAAGCCTCATCTTTCTCCCACGGGACAGCTGGTAGTTTCGAACTGCTGTTAGTAGGAGGCTATAAAATTCTGGTTCGAGTCAGGTTTGTGTGTGGCAAGACTGCTTCGAGGAAGATGTTTTGTTCTTCCATCACGAGGCACATGTGTTTGGGTACTTCTCTTTGGTGATTGAAGCAGCTCTTTTCTGGCGGTATGTCCAGTCATACGGCTGTATAAAGTGGGATATCAGGGAGGGCTCATGGGGACAGTCACTCTTGAACTCTCCTACGTGTTTGTAATAGTAGGCCTTTATACTGAAGGCCAATGTGGTTAGATATAGAATCCCTGGTTCACATTTTAAGACTTATACAAGAAATGAGACTGTATTTCTCCATCATTTTCTGACATGTAATGGGAGTTAAGCAATACTCTGAGTAATTCTTTCCCTTCTAAGGGAGTAGGTCTGTGCGTTTGGATGCCCAAAGACTGTGTCTTGGTGGTTCTGAGATTGTTTTCCCAGATGTCCTTTAAGTATGCAGCTTCAAGCTTTTTATTTCAGGGACGTTTTTATGAATAATAATAACATTCTTCAGGTTTTTAGTGTTCTCTTCCATTGGTTTGGTTTTCTGCTTTGGGAAGTCTTTGTTTTTAAGTTGGCTGTTCTCCTTACCTGTCATTTTCTGTTTAATTCTTTTCTGTGTTCCGTCACCTCATTTTTGAGTTGCTCTAATTATAAGCTATGTTCTTTTAAGCTTTGTGTCATTTCTTAATGCCTTTTAGGACATTTTGAAATACTAGATTATAGTTTTAAATTCTTCTGTAGGCATGTCTTCCATTGTCTTCACGGATATTTTTTGTTCCCATAGAGTTTCCGATAGTCTGATAGCATCTCTTAAGGAAAATAGATGCATTATCTTCCTTAATTTTCTTACAAAAAGTTTATATGGGATTTACCTATAAGCCCCTGTGGCCCCATCTTTACATGAAATTATGATGCTGTAGGATAAGCACTGAACTGCTAACAAGAAGTTTGGCAATTCAAACCCACCAGCTGCTCCATGGAAGACATATGAGGCTTTCTGCTCCACAAAGATGTACAGTCTCGGAAACCTTATATAGGGTCGCTATGAGTCACAATCCATTTGAAGGCTGTGTGTTTGGTTTGGGGTTTGGGTTTATACTTTCTGAAGAGACGTGGGTCGGTCATGATAGCTTTTCTAACTTTTTGGCTCTTGAGCTCCCTCTTCTGTTGTTTTCAAGAAGTATTTCAGAAAATATGGCTTCACATCCTTTGCTAGTGCTTCTCTTCTCTCTAGACCTTTTCTTTGATTCTAGTGCCCATGTCCTGCTCTGTCTGATTCTGTTTTGAACACTTTCTCCTATTTCAACCTTTATCTTAGAAGGAAGCTTTGACTAGGTGTTGGTAGTGGCTGAACCAAAGGGTTGAGAATATGTCACTCGTGGAAATATGAAAACCATTTGACTAATAAAATGGAGCCACTTATTTTTAGGATATTGATTATCCAGAGTTCCTGGAAAATTGGCTAGCCAATTTTGGTTATGAATCGGGCTGCAAGACGCAAGGTCAGCAGTTCGAAACTACCAGCTGTTCCGCAGGAGAAAGATGTGGCTTTCTGCTCCCGTAAAGATTTACAGCCTCGGAAACCCTGTACAGGGTCGCTATGAATCGGAATCAACTCCATGGCACATAACAACAAAAATTTGCCAGTCAGGAGAGAACTGCCAGAGCCATCCTTGTTGGGTTTTATTAAAGGGGGTCATAATATGAAAGGAGCTCTGGTAGCGTAGTGGTTACGAATCGGGCTGTGAACCTCAAGGTCAGCAGTTTGAAACTACCAGCTGTTCCGCAGGAGAAAGATGAGGCTTTCTGCTCCCCTAAAGATTTGCAGCCTCAGAAACCCTGTGCAGTGTCACTATGAACCTAAACCAACTCCACAGTACTTAACAACAACAATAATATTATCTGGTTCATGTGCCAATAATTGGACAGTTCTGATTCTGGCCTCAGCAATCATGGAAGCCACCAAGGTATGGAAGGGAGTTGTAAGCTTTTCTCAGCATTACTCATGTGCAGCCATTCCATTATGCCTTCTTCCTGCCACAGGACACTGGTGGGAGTGTGTGATGTTGGAAAAATTAAAACTTGTAAAGTCTTCATGGGATCAACCCTTTGTAACTGAGCCAGCTGCAATGAAGAGTCCACCTTAATTAGAACTTGCCCAGCCTCAGGAGTTAGTACACGGAGGGGGAGGACGGGGAAGGATCACCTTGTAAAATAGTAAACAGTGGTTGCAAGTCATGCGTAGTGAGTTTTAAGGTGGGTTGCGGCCAATTAATGCTCCTTGGAAACCCTATACAGGGTCACTATGGGTTGGAACCGACTCAACGGCACTTAACAACAACAACAATAATCTTTGAAAATCATTTAACATTTTCAAGACATCTCGTCTTATAGCTACTGCTTGTGGTCTAATAGCCCTGCCTTCTGTAACGCTGCCAAGATACTGAAAAGGTGATGTTTTTTTCAGAGGCAATGCACAGTGCTGCTTGCTGCAGAGCTAATTGCATATCCCCCCAAATCAGTAGTAATGTAGCTTCCATAGGGTGGCTCAAGAGAATGTCATTCATATAGTGAATCATGTAAGCCTCAGGATACTTGGCCCTTATCTGAGCATTGCAGAAGCTACAAATTCCTGACATAAGCAAGGACTATTAGTCATACCTTGGGGCAAACATTTCCAATGGAAGCTTAAATGATGTTCCCTATTATTAATAGTTGGGACACTGAAAGTAAATCTTTTTCTATCATCTGGATGCAAAGGGATAGTATAAAAGCAATCTTTAAGATCTATTGCAATCAACTGGTAAGTTAAAGGGATACCTGTAGGACTTGGGAGACCAGGTTGTAGAGGTCCCATGGTCTCCATAGTCTTATTCACAGCTCTAAGATCGTGCAGCAGTTGCCATTTTCCTGATTCCTTCTTTACAGTAAATTTGGGTGCATTCCAAGGGCTATGAGTGGGCTCTATATACCCTGCATTCAATTGTTCTTGGACTACGGCCTTAGTGGCAATCAATTTCTCCTCAGTTAGGGGTCATTGGTCTACCCATACTGGGTAACCAGACCAGCCAAGTGATCTTTGCTGCGTTTTTCTGGGTAGGAGAAGCAACCAAGGCCTTTAGGAAAAATCCTGAGCAGATTCAAATCCCAAACCTTGTTTACCAAAACAGGATCTAGTCTGTAAGGGTTCATGTCTCCCTTGTTGATAGTGACCCAGTCCTTTTCTTGGGTCAAATCCTTGTTGCAGCATTTGTGCTGTAACAGTTGAACTAGGGTTGAACTAATAAAAGTCCATATTTTCTAGAGTATCTCGATTTTCTGAACCACAACTGTTCAGTTGCAATCCTTCGGTTAAATTGCCCCCAAGTCTGAGAACTTTGGTTCAGCTGCTCCCAACACCTAGGTAGCTTTGAGGCTTCAGTCCCTTCAAATGTTATCACATACCGTTGGTGTTGTTGTTGTTGTTGGCTGCTGTCAGGTTGATTTGAAGTCATAGTGACCCCACGTGATAGAGAAGAAGCTGCCCCATAGGGCTTCTAGGCTGCGATCTTTATGGAAACAGCTGGCCACATCTTTGTCCTGTGCAGCAGTTGGTGGATTTGAACTGCCTACCTTTCTGGTAGCAGTTGAATGCTTAAGCACTGCATCACCAGGGCTCCTTTGGATCTTTTTGCTGTTGTTAAAGTGCCGTCAAATCGGTTGCGAATCATAGTGACCCTGTATCAGGGTTCTAAAGAGTGGCTGGTGCGTTTGGACCGCAGACCTTGCGTTTTAAACCCACCTTGCGGTCCAGTACATTAACCTGCAGCATCACACCAGGAGTTGTTGTTGTTATACGCCATGGTGTCAGTTCCAACTCATAGCGACCCTGTGTAGGGTTTCTGAGGCTGTAAATCTTTACGGGAGCAGAAAGCCTCATCTTTCTCCCACGTAACAGCTGGTAGTTTCGAACTGCTGGCCGTGATATTAGCAGCCCGATTCGTAACCACTACACTACCAGAGCTAGTACTCACCATAAAGTCGAGTGCACAGATTGCTTCCAGCTTCAGCTGCTGCCTCAGATTAGTGTGGCATTTCCCCTTGAGTTACATGGTGGCTCTATTTTTTGGTGGGTGGGGAGAGGTTTCCTTTTCAGATCCATTGCTGTTGTTAGTCTTGGTTCTAACTCTGTAGTGACCCTGTATAGGATTTCTGAGGCTGTAAATCTTTGCAGAGTGGCTGGGGGGCTTGAACTGCCAACCTTGTGGTTTACAGCCCAGTATTTATCCTACAGAGCCGCCATGTGTCCCCCTCAGGTCCGTTGTTGTTGTTGTTTAGTGCTGTCAAGTTGGTTCCAACCCATAGCGACCCTGTATAGGGTTTCCAGGGAGCAGCTGATGAGCTTGAACTGCCAACCTTGAAATTTAAACGGCTTTGCAGTCTGGTGCATTAACCCACAGCGCCACACCAGGACTCCCTCAGGTCCATTAGGAGCTACCTTTTCCTTGAAACTCTGCTTTCAGAGTTCATGGGGCTGCCAAGTCTAGATGTCTGTGGGTTTAGGTTTTGCTACCCTAATCAGTCATCCTGTCTTTAAAATTTAGAGAAAGTAAAAAGCTATATTGGTTCTACCACTAGTTTTGCAGAATACGCATGTAGATTTTCACCAAACACTGCTGGTATTTGACTACATTACTAATCCCCAGGTGTTGTTATTGTTAAGTGCCATCAAGTTGGTTCTGACTTAGCAACCCTGTACAGGGTTTCCAAGGAGCAGCTGGTGAGTTTGAACCACTGACCTTGTGGTTCAAACTGGACTTGCGATCCAGCGCTTTATCCTACAGTGCCACACCGGGACTCCCATAGAAACCTACAATTCTTTAAAAACAGGAGATGTGGTATAAATAGCTTTCTGAAAGAGCTTACTTACAGAGCTTGTTTTAAATAGAAACTGCAGCTAAAACTGAGGTTTTATCTGTCTTGAAAGTGAATTTGTGTGTGATTTCTTTATTTAGAAATATTTACTAGTATTAGAATTATTTGTTCCTTCAAGGTGTGAGGATTTTTCCTAGCTCATCAGGAGTAGCTGCTCTTTGGGAATATTCGTTTGGTAATTTCTTCATGCATTTTGATGTACTTGGCTATTTGAGCTCTCAATTCTCATTGGAATTTAAATATAAATATAAATATGGCAAAGAGACCTGGTACGGCACCATGGGCTAATGCCTCAGACTGCAAAGTTGTTTGAACTGCAAGGTCGGTGGTTCAAGTTCACCAACTGCTCCTTGGAAACCCTATACAGGGTGGCTATGGGTTGGAATCGTCTCGATGGCACTTAATAACAATGGCAAAGAGTATCTTTAAAATAATATGTTGTTTTAGAACTATATTGAAAGGAGTTTAGATAAGATGGCAGAGTTAGCAGGTGCTCTGAATCAAAC
>NW_006408741.1:448590-450463 GCF_000296735.1 Chrysochloris asiatica
GTGGCCATCTTGAGATTTTGCGAGTGGCGGTTGATACAGCAACCTGCAGACACTCAAGATTGACAGCTGTTGTTGTTAGGTGCCATTGAGTTAGGATTGACTCACAGTGACCCCGTGAACAACAGAACAAAACACTGCCTGGGCCTGCGCCAAACTCATAATCACTGCTATGCTTGAGCCCATTGCTGCTGTCACTCTGCCAGGCCATCTCATTAGGGATCTTCGTCTTTCTCTGACCCTCTACTTCATGAAGCATGATGTCTTCCTCTAGGGACTGGTCCCTCTTGATAATAAGTCTGAAGTATGAGAGATGAAGTCTAGCCATCCAGGGAGCACTCTGTGTGTACTTCTACCAACACAGATTGGTTTGTTCTTTGGGCAGTCCATGGTACTTTTCATGTTTTCCAACACCGTAACTGAAATGCATCAATTCTTCTACAGTCTTCCTTAGTCACTGTCCAACTTTCGCATGCATATGAGGTTATTGAAAATACCATGGCTTGGGTCAGGCACACCTTAGTCCTCAAGCAAAGGCACACCTTTGCTCTTCAACACTTTAAAGAAGTCTTGTACAGCAGGTATGCCTAATGCAATAAATACATCATTTGATTTCTTGACTGCTGCTTCCATGAGTGTTGATGGTTGGTTCAAGCAAAATGCAATCTGACAATTTCCATTTTTTCTCCATTTATATGGATGTTGTTTATCGGTCTAATTGTCAAGACTTACTTTCTTTACATTGAGGTGCAACCCATACCCATACCGAAGTCTGTGGTCTTTGATCTTCATCAGTAAGTATTTTAAGTCTTTTTCACTTTGAGCAAGCAAGACTGTATCATCTGCATATCTCAGGTTGTTAATGAGTCTTTCTCCAATCTTGATGCCATGTTTTTTCTTCATATAATCCATCTTCTTGGATTATTTGCTCAGTATACAGATTGAATAAGTGTGGCGAAAGAATACAATTGTGGTGCAGACCTTTTCTAATTTTAAACCATTCAATGTTCCCTTGTTCTATTTGAAAAGCTGCCTCTTGGTCCATGTACAGATTCCTCATGAGCACAATTAAGTGTTCCAGAATACTCATACTTCGCAATGCTGTCCATAGCTTGTCATGATCCATGCAGTTGTAAGACTTTACATAGTCAGTAAAGCACAGGTAAATATCTTTTTGGTATTCTCTGCTTTTCAGCCAAGATCCATCTGACATCAACAATGGTATCTCTTCTGAATCTGGCTTGATTCTCTGGAAGTTCTCTGTCAGAGTATGGTTGCAGCCATTTTTGCATTATCTTTAGCAAAATTTTACTTGTATGCAGTATTAATGATTATTTTATGATGATTTCCCCATTCTTTTGGGTCACCTCTGTTTGGAATGGGCACAGATTTGGATCTCTTCCAGTCATTTTACCAGGTAGCAGTGTTCCAAATTTCTTGGCATAGATGAGTGAATGCCTCCAGTGCTGCTTAAGTTCGTTGAAGGATTTCAATGTTTATTCCATCAGTTCCTGGTGCTTTGTTCTTTGCCTATGCCTTCAATGCACCTTGGACTTCTTCTTTCAGTATCACTGGGTCTTGATCCTATGCTACCTTGTGAAATGGTTGAACATCGACCATTTCTTTTCCGTATGGTGACTCTGTATTCCTTCCATCTTCTTTTGATGCTTTCTTCATCTTTCAATATTTTGCCCATAGAAACCTTTAATATTGCAAGTCGAGGCTTGAATTTTGTCTTCAGGTCCCTCAACTTGTGAGCTGCTGAGCGTGTTCTTCCCTTTTGGTTTTCTAATTCCAGGTCATTGCATATTTCATTATAATACTTTGTCTTCTCAAGCTGCCCTTTGAGATTTTCTATTCAGCTCTTTTGCCTCCT
>NW_006408741.1:452715-483771 GCF_000296735.1 Chrysochloris asiatica
ACTCGATGGCACCTAACAACAACAGCAATACTTTGTATATTCCATGTTCTGATTATTAATGGATGTTTAGTTGTTTCTTTTCATTTTGAGCTGTGCCGCATCAGCAAATGAAGGTCCCAGTGCTTTACTCCATTTGTGTCATCACGGTCAACTTTACCTTTAGGAATCAGCTCTTCTCCAGTCTTATTTTGAGTGTCTTCCAACTTGAGGGGCTCATCTTCTGCCACTATATATTTGACAATATTCGGGTGTGCTTTATCGTGTTTCAAAGTCAATGTTCTGGTGCTGACAGTGTTCCACTGCTAATCATAAGGTTTTGTGTGTGATGAAATATTTGTAAGATCTCTGTCTCTTCTTCTTAGTCTGACTTCTGGTAGCTCAGCTGAAACCTGTCCATCGTGGGTTACCTTGCTGGTATTTGAAGTATCCATGGCATAGCTTTTAGAATCACAACAACACACAAGCCACCACAGCATGACAAACTGACAGATGAGTGGTGGGGAGACTGACAGCAAGGGAGTGCAGGTCCCTTGTTCCCATCCCCTCCTGGTAGCCGGGGTGTGGCACCCCTCCTGCTCAGCCTCTGCTCTGCCTAGGGTAGGCACCTGGTATGGCATCCTTGTTTTTGGAGGTGCGTGAACCCACTACAATACACAAATAGTGAACAAAGAACTAACAGCGTTCACACTTCATGTCTCTACCACATCTACCAAGAGACACGTGATTAAATGCCTGAGAACACATCAATATACAGGCATTAGCTAAACATAAAGATGACACCATAATGTCTCAGTGAAAACAGACAATTTCAGCTTACTCAAGGAAACAAGACAGAGTGCCTTAAACAAGTGACCAAAACACAGAATCAGAAAATGCGACAATAGAGATGCTATCAAATAAGGAATTTAAAAGAATGCAAATTAGACAACTTCAGCAGATAGAGAAAAAAAATCGAGAAAACTGCAGATGAATTCAAGGGAAACAGAGAAAACTATGGGAAAATTCAAGAAACCAACTGACAAAATAATTGAAAAGCTGCGAACCATACAAAAGTGGCAGGTAGAAAGTCTGAAGATTAATACTAAGACTTCAGAAATAGATATTACACTGGGAGGACAAAGAAGTGTAAACCAAATTACTGAGGTTAAAGAAAGATCTCTCAGTGCTCATCTGCTAGAGTAACAATCAGAAAAAAGAACAAGAAAATACAAAGAAAGCCTAAGATTTATGTGGGAGACTGCAAGAGGAATAACTTACATATGATAGGAATTCCAGAATAGGAAGAGACAAAAAATAAACCCATAGAGAAGATTGCCCAAGAGTTGTTGGAAGAAAACTTCCCTAACATCATGAAAGACAAGAAGATAGCCATTTAAGAAGTTGAGTGCACTCCAAACAGGATAGACCCCCCAAAGAAAAACACCAAAGCATATTATAAATCAAACTCTTCAAAACCAAAAACAAGGAAAGAATCCTTAGAGCAGCTCAGGAAAAAACAAAGTTATCTACAAAGGAGAACTAACAAGACTAAGCTCTGATTTCTCAGCAGAAACCAGGCAAGGCAAGAAGATAGTAGAATGGTATATATAATACTCTGAAAGAAAAATAATTTTGCCATCTGAGAATCATATATACAACAATGTTGCCCATCAAATGTAATAGTGAAGTTAGGTCATATTCAGGCAAACAGAAATTAAAATAATTTTAAAAACCAGACCAGTCTTAAAATACTCAAGTTCTTTGGACAGAGAACCAGCAACAGCATACAGCGAACTGAGATTAAACTACAATACAGTAACGTATCCCCTGACTCAACCCAGATATAAAGGGCATGCCAAGTGAAATGGCAGTCCTATCAGACTGAAAACAGAGAACCAGAGATACAGTTGCAACAACAATAAAGCCATAAGGTAAAAAGAGGGAATAATATAGTTACAGAACTTCTGAATGAAGAGGAAACCAAAGAGATTTCAAGAAAAATAAATAACTCTAACCCTCACCCCTAACACTAACCACAAGAAGAAAGGAGTACATTGAAAGGGATCGCATCACACGCAATCTCCTTTACTGTCCTTTCTCTGGAGTGTCTGCCTGGTCCTCTAAAACCCCAAATCGGGAGATGACAGAGCTGAAAGGGGCCTTAGAGACTGCCGCTCAATCATCTCATTTAACAGCTCAGGAAATAAATATTAGTGAGATGCTCATTCATGATAGGAAAGTAACTCTGCTTACTTGTCATGCTATCTGAGCTATATGGTCATATTTACTTAAATCTGCAATTTTGAATTAAAAACTAAAAAGGGCATGTCCAACAGTGTGCCACATTCTGAGATTCGAGGTGCTTTTAGTTTTGATCCAGAAGAGGAACGGCCAGTCGGCAGGCTAAGTCTCCAGTCTGCTGACGGGAGAACGTTCTGCTGGCGGATGGGAATCGGACAGCTTCCTTTCTAGGGCCTCCATGATACGATGAACGAGCAGAGTGAGGCTGTGCAAAATGCCCTGGAGATGGTAGTGCTGTGTTGGCCCCTCCTGGTGAGATGTATTTGCACAATATTTTATTACTTTGAAAAAGAAACAAAAAAAAAAGCGTGAATCCTGTCAAGAAAACGGATGTCCATTAGGGGTGCTGCATTTATTTTCCCTTTGCTCTCCACAGTGCTGGTTTTATTGGGTCCCTGAATGAGAGGGAAGGTTGAAGGTTGCCCCCTCCTGCCCCTGACCCATGTCCCTTTGCCTCTCTTAGGTCTGCGATGAAGAATGGCATCACTATGTCCTCAATGTGGAATTCCCAAGTGTGACTCTCTACCTGGATGGTGTTTCTCATGAGCCCTTCTCTGTGATGGAAGATTACCCACTTCATTCATCCAAGATAGAGACCCAGCTCGTGGTTGGAGCGTGTTGGCAAGGTAATGTCATTGACTCCTTCCCCTCCCCCAAGGGCCAGGAAGTAAACCATGTATTTTCGCCATATGGTGGAAACTGGCTTTACCTCCTTTTCCTTTCTCTTCATCCCTTGTCTCGTGAGTAGGGTATTTGGGGTCACCGGTTCCACCCTGACCTAGTGTAGCTCGATTAATGGGCTCTCAGAAGGTGTGTCATGGGACTGAAATCCACCCACATCTTCCCCAGAAACCTGGGCGAGGAATATAACACAGAAGGAGACTGTAATTGGGGAACTGTTTTTATAAATTAATCTGTTTATTGAAAACTGTACAAGGGCAAAGAGGCAACAATCAAAAGGGCTTCTCTAAGGAACACAGAATGAGAACTTACATCAGACCTGGAGCGCTTATTAGCCTGGTGGGACCACTGTGAAGGAGCTGCTGGACTTCCAAAAATACTAATAACTTTAGAGAGGATGCCAATGAAATCTCTGCTGCAAAGATCATGTTACCAAACCTTCTAGAAAAACTCGTGTAAATGAGGAAACTCATTACCTTTTCCATGTGTGAGATACAGAGTTTGTAGGAGGCATGTATTTCAGAAAAATGCAAATGGAGATGCAATGCCAGCCACCGCCACCCCAGCACTGTTTATTCTGTGCTTACTAAATGGCAAAATATAAGTTGGCTGTATGTTGATTACTTTACATACGTTATCTTATTTAATCGTTTCAATAACTCTAGGAGATAGGGTTGCTATAAATCAGAATAAAGTTAGTGGTACATAATATGAAGAGCTAGAAACACTTCTTATTTCAGATTTTTACCTAAAGCAACGGGCTCAGAGAAGTGAGTCCCAGAGTTGGGATTGAACCACTGAGGCCTGTACTTTCACGGCCCCGCTCTAAATCACCAGGTCAGGGAGTTAGCATCCTCTTTATACTGTGGGTGTCTCCTTGGTCATCTGAGGAAGTGACTGGAAACCTTCTCAGAGCAACTTCTTTTTACTCTATATAATAAAACACATAGGAAGACAAAGGCAATGTAGTTACTGAAATAATAGAAGAATCAACCTGCGAAGTTGCAGTATACAGGGAGTCCCCGACTTATGATGGGATTTTGTTCTGACAATTCTGTTGTAAGTCGAATATCTTCTTAAAACAAACAAACAAACAAAAAACCTCATCTTTGAAAGTCTGTGAGGGAGTGCCTGAGAATGATAGCATCGGCAAATCACATCCTGCAGGATTGTATAAAGTGTATTGCTAGCAATAAGAAGTACAAAAAAGCAGTTATTGGTGGACTTTGTTGCAACTTGAGTATCCGTTGGTGCGGGGGCGCGGAGGGGGAGGAGGAGAGTCCACCTGTATGTGCTGCTTCATTTAGCATCAAGTCTAGTAACTACCTAAACTTTAAAAGTAATCAGCATGTGCCATGTTTTGTGATTTCTATAACAACTATGTAGCATGGTGTGAATGTAGCTGTCAGTTGCAGTTAATGCTAATACGACTGAGGTTTGTTGCTTATATTTATAACCGGAGGAAATTCTAAGTTTTAGAAGTTAGTGAAAATAAATATATCATTTTCCCCATCCAAATCCACAGACCCACTCTAGCCCCATCCTTGAGTATACAGATTCTATTGTTTCAAAGCCCTGACATGGGTTTGCTCACAGACTTTTTGAGTATTTTTTTCTCCCTGTGGAAGGGGTCTAACTTGAGTTAGGTTAGCAGTTTGTAAAAACCCCTGGTGTCTAAGATAGATATACTGATTTTAGTAGAATCTGGATTTTATCACTTTCCTGAGGAGTCTCTGAAATGAAAAGGAAATCAGTGTTTTAGAGTGACCCTTCTCAGCAGATTACCAGATCAGATCTGGGGACAGTTGATGTAGGAGAAGATGGAAGGTGAAACCAGAGAACCTAGGAGTTCCTCAGTTGGTGCTCTTCAGATTTCTACTCCAATTTGTTCACCAAATTAAACAGTATAATCTCTGAATCATTTTTTTTAAAAGACCAATGAGAAGAAAAATCTAAGCCTAAAAGTTGTTTTTATGTTCTGGGAACTTTGTTATTTGGTTTCTGTTCATGTCAGAATCTGCTGTCAAATAACATTGCCTCTTCATCTTCTTTCATTTTTTTCTACCTCCAAACCCAAACCACTGCTGTTCAGACTCATAGCCACCCTATAGGACAAAGCAGAGTTTCTGCAGCTGGAATCTTTACAGATGTAGATTGTTTTATCTTTCTCCCATTGAGCAGCTTGTGGGGTCAGACTGCCGACCTATCAGTTGTTAGCCCAACGCTTAACCCATGGCATCAGCAGGACTACTTTTTCTTCCTCAGCCTTCTTGATATCCCCATCCAGAAAAATCTGCCTGAATGCCCAAACCAACCAAACACAATTCTTTAAACGCAGTTAGCAGGCAGGAGAGCTTTATTCCTCTTGGTGGAAATGACATTTGTTGCTAAGTCCTCATGAAGTGCCTGGGCTAAAGACAGCAGCTTCATTTCCGTTGGACAGGAATGTCATTTCTAGTGGTGTGTTAGGAAGGAATCTCGCTGGGTTCGAAGGTAGACAGTGTACCACGCCCCCCACCTTACCTGAGGTGTGTCCTCCTCACAGCTGCAGGCCAGCAGGTACAGCAGCAGGCTGGGCAGCCTGTGCCTCAGGCCCTGAGAGGAGACGGGCTTGTCCTGAATCTCAATCCAGAAACAAGTCATTTTGAATGGGTGAGAGCAGATTGAGAGAAAGAAAACATTCCCATTGCAGAAGCCTGCCTGTAACTCACAGAGCCAAAGTTTTATTTCTTTGTCCTCCTTCTTTCTCTCTTGTGGTGGGAGTGTTTTCTCTTCTAACCTTACCCAACAGAAGATAGCAACTGTGGCCATACAGCCAAGCCACAGCCATACCCCTTACAGCCCCACCAGTCAGGCAAGAGCTAATACCAACTGCTCTACATCAGAGCAGTGACTACAACCAACATCTGCTAAATCCACTCTGAATTGAACGGTGTGTACAGTGAACAGAGAAGCTCGTCTCCTGATCGCATCCACCAGGAGGCAATTGGTGAGTGCATACATTGATCAACGTAATACAAATACAAGACCACATGCCTAGAAAGCAGCATGAAGAAATAAGACAGAGCAGCTTAAACAAACAACTAAGAAGAAGAGCTATAAGATGCTTTTAAGGAAGAAGAGGCACTGGGATTACCTGAATGTCTCATTGAAAAGGTCAAGGAAAACAAGGAAGAATTCAGAAAAGCGCTATAGGGAACAATCAAACAAAATAGATACAACATAGGAGACAATGCAGAACCTACAAACAAATCCAGATGAACAGTACTAAGATACCGGAAATAGACAATACACTGAAAGGGCAAAGGAGTAGAACTGAGTCACCGGAAGCCAGAATTTTCGAGTTTGAAGATAAATCTCTCAATAGTAGTAAGATAGAAGGACATCAGAAAAAAGAATGAAAAAATCTGGACAACCTAAGATAGATATGGGACAATATGAAGAATAATCTATGGGAATTCCAGAACAGGAAGAGACAAAACCACAGAAAACTATAGTCAGGAGCTGCTGGAAGAAAATTTCTCTTAACATCATGAAAGACAAGAAAAAAAGCATGCAAGAAGCTGAACGAACCTCAGGCAAGATAGATCCCAAAGGAAAATCACCAAGGCATATCATAATCCATCCAGAATCTAGCCTCTCCAATATTGTCTTGTACTTGGGACCCTGGCCTGGGACCACATCTGGTGAGGGCCCCTCCAGGAAAGGGCCTTAACCTTTGAGTCTCCCTTATGCTCCAGAGAAAGTTGTGAAAATGTCCGCTTTTCTCTTCAGTTAAAGATTTTGAGCTTTAAATACATACCTTTGTGTGGTTATCATACACCAAACTTTTTTAGGAATCTGCATGAGCTAGCCCACTTGTGTGTACCAGTGGCCTCCCTGCTGTGGGTCCAGGGTTTGATGGTTATAAAGGGTGCATGACGGCTCTCAGTAGTACAGGTTGTGAGACCAATGAATAGTCTTGTTGTTGTTAAGTACTGTCAAGTCAGTTCTGATTCATAGTGACCCTGTATAGGGTATCTGAGAAGCGGTTGGTGGGTTTGAACCTCTGACCTTGCAGTTAGCAGCCCAATGCTGATCCAATAGCACCACAGTGGTTTTTATGGGTCTGGTTTTGAATCTAGCATGTTGTGGTAAATGAAGGGAATAAGGTTTGTGCAGGACTGTAGCTCTCAGCATGTTGTGGTAAATGAAGGGAATAAGGTTTGTGCAGGACTGTAGCTCTCAGCAAATCATTGACATTTACCCAAAGTAGTGTTTTCATACGCTTTGTTAACTTTGATGGTAATCAGGATGGAGAGGAAAGAGTACAATTTCCTCTTAACCTAGTCACCCCTTGGCCTTCGTATGTGGCTGAGCTGACCAAGGAACCTCCTCTAAAGACCCATAGGCCTTCTGATGCATTGTAGATGAAAGACAGGGACAAAGGGACCTAGAGCTTACATACCAGAAGGGAGGGTCTACATGGTGGGATGCATAAGAAAAGAGGAAGGGGAGGAAGAAGGTGCTTCTTTATGCAGATTGGGTCATTGTCCCCAGCCTTGATGGCATCAAAGGAAGAACATTCCCTCCCCTTCTGAGATCTAGATTTTGGCAGCATGCAGTCAGATGGTTCATGACACATCTCCACACCAAAGGCACTAGGGCAGGGAGGGCCACAGTTTCAGTGTAAAGGTCAGGCAGACAGTGGGAGATGAAACTTGCCTTCTGCTGCCACTGCACCTAAGAAGGATGTGGACCAAAAGAAAATACAAGGTCGTTTGGGGATGGAAAATACTGCTTCTGGGAAGAGGTGAGCAATAACTAGCTTGCATCTGGGTGCAATCTGTCCTAGAGAGGGACAGGGCTGGGGGTGGGGGCATGTTTTATATCTGATGGCTTCTGAACCAATGTTTCCAGTCTAGTGCGAAAACCCTAACCTCTTGGCGCCTTTCTGTTGTCTTTGTCTTGCTTTCTACAGAGTATTCAGGACTTGAGAATGACAATGAGACTGAGCCTGTGGCTGTGACCTCTGCAGGTTTCTGGATTCCTTTCCCTACACTTCACTCTTAGGTTTCCTATAAAGAGACATTGACTCATTCCACTTTGCGCATGAAATGCCAGGGGTTGCAGTTTGACCACGACACCATTTGAGCTCTGTCTTGTGTCTCTCTGCATTGTGCTTTCCATTGCCCCCTGAGATCCTTTCTGCCCACTCGGATCCCCGCTAAAGTGAGGGCACATGACTCACTAATGCACTACACTAATGGGATGTTTTTGTGGGGTTTTTCCTCATATTTTGCCCTGATCCACTGCATGAGACTCTGCTGACATCTCAACAGGACATGTTGGGTGGTCACTTACCTCATGGTTCTCATGGGTCTGAACCCCTAGACAGAAAGAGGTTTATTAACAGATGGTCTCTCTTGATCGACGTTGATTTTAGATATATGTTTCACAGAAACCTTGACCCCTAGAGATGACTAGTAGTAATGTCCAGGGTCTAAGGTCCTGATCAGAACATGAGCCCAGCTGCTAGGGATTTGTCTCTCCTCCATCAGCTGAAGAACAAGGTTAAGGTTCACCTGTTTAGAACTCTCTGACATGGTTTGGCAAGATCCATTTTCTGGGTTTTCCTTGGAGCATCTCTGCTTCCCAGTTACGAGGATGCAGTTCAGCAAATTCATTGATGGTCTTCAAGGCCTTGATACCTTGCTGCTTCGTGCTGAAGAGTGGGGCATGATTTCAAGCAGCACTTTGGTCTTCGTATCATGATTGCGTAGGGTCATCTCCAAACTAGTGTACATCCTGCAAGTCTACTCAGCTAGAAAGAACAGCCATAGTGTGATGCAGCTGACGGAAAAGGAAGAGTGGGTGTCGAGGCTAGTAGTGGCAGAAGTGTCCATTCTGTACCAGGTGATGGGGGCTGGTGCAACTTATCCTTGCCAGGGGGTGACCAGACATGAGGGGACACTCATGGGACCTCTTGGATTCCAGGCATAGGTGAGAGACCCCGACTCCTCTTTTCTGCAGGCCATATGCATGATCATCCACGATTTAATTTCTTCATTGCGCTTCCATGTAGATTGCAAGGCTAACAGGGTTTGGTATGAACTAACCTGCATGTCCATACATCAAGCTGCCACCACTGGTAACACCTCGTTCAAAAGCAAAACAGAAGGCTCTGGCTACTCCTGTAACTTCTTGCTTTTTCCCCCATCCCAAAGGTGGTGACCTGCACATGACCCAGTTTTTCCGAGGTAATCTGGCTGGCCTAACGATCCGTTCTGGGAAACTCGCAGATAAGAAGGTGATCGATTGTCTGTATACCTGCAAAGAGGGGCTAGATCTGCAGATCCCTGAAGACGGCAGCAAAAGTGTGAAGGTAACACCAACCGGAGAGTCAATGACTCTTTCCCTAGCCTATCTGGACGGGGTAGTAATCTGTGCGTGCGACGTTTGCTCTTCAGAGATGGTTGCCATTGAGTTGACTCCATCTCATGGTGACCTATGGACAACAGAATGAAACAAGGCCTAGCCCAGCACCATTCTCGTGGGCCTTGGTATCTTTGAGTCCATTGTTGTGTCAGTCCACTTCATGGAAGGTTTCTCTCGTTTTCGTTGACCCTCTCCTCTGCCATCCATGATAGCCTTTCCTAGAGACTGATGTTTCCCAGTGACACATAAGCAAGCTGAAGTGTCATCGTCCTCACTTGGAAGGAGCATCTGGTTGTATTCCGTCTAAACTCTAGAGATGACCATCGTATCAAAGGAGGGTTTCATTCACTGGAATTTTACAAGCTATACTGTTTCAGGAGCTCTGGTAGCGTAGTGATTATGAGTTGAGCTGCTAACCTTAAAGTCAGCTAGTTAGAAACTACCAGTTGTTCCTCCGGAGAAAGAGGAGGCTTTCTGCTCCCATAAAGATTCGTAGCCTCAGAAACCCTATTCAGGGTTGCTGTGAGTCGAAACCGACTCCACAGCACATTACCACCATACTGTGTCAAGTTACCAGTGCAAATGGATCCCAAGCGAATCCTCTTTGCCAGAGCATTCACGGCTGTCAGCTTCCTGCAAATGAGACCTTACTCTTTTCTCTCTCTGCTTGGCCTTCTTTCAGGTCCAAGTCAACCCCAGTCAGTCTATGCTGACCTTGGAGGGAGAGGATGTTGGGGAGTTGGATAAGGCCATGCAACACATTTCCTACCTGAACTCACGCCAGTTCCCCACTCCTGGAATCCGGAGACTCAAAGTCACCAGCACGGTCAAGTATGTTCAGGTTCCTAATAATAAAGCTGTCCCACTACAGTGACACCCGAGAAGAAAACAGAAAACCTAGTCTTCCTTTTGTCAGAAAAGGTGGCCCCTTCCTCATCAGCACTGAGTTGGAGTGAGAGATTCGAATGCTGCTTGTGCCCTGTGGGTGTATATGTCCTGAGATGTCGTTTCTACCCCTAGGTGGTCCCCAAAACTGGCTCTTGAAGCCCTGAGCCTTCCCTTTCCCTCTGTTTCTGTGGGCAGGTGTTTCAATGAGGCCCCCTGCATCTCCATCCCCCCAGTGGATGGCTACGTGATGGTTTTGCAGCCAGAGGAGCCCAAGATCAGCCTGAGTGGGGTCCACCATTTTGCTCGGGCAGCATCGGAATTTGAAAGCTCGGAGGGGGTATTCCTGTTCCCCGAACTTCGGATCATCAGCACCATCACGAGAGAAGTGGAGCCTGAACGGGATGGTGACGAGGATCCCACAGGTAACAGCCCTTCAGGTGGGACTGGTGCCCTCTCCCGGCCCCTGACTGGAGACGACACAGTAGAAACCCCTGTCGCTGCCTCTTACTGCCTGGGCTCCTCTTCTCAGCAGGATTGGGGAGGGTTTAAATGTTCATCTTGCTATTTGGGGACCTATATCTGACCCATAAGGAGCTCTGCTAGCATAGTGGTTACAAATCAGGCTGCGATCCACAAGGTCAGCAATTCGAAACTACCAGCTATTCCACAGGAGAAAGATGAGGCTTTCTGCTCCCGTAAAGATTTACAGCCTCGGAAACCCTATACAGGGTCGCCATGAGTCGGAACCGACTCCACGACATATAACAACAAATCTGACCCATGGACTAGAACTCCATGTAGATCCCACCCTCTTTTCTTGGCTGAGTGCCAGGATCTGAGATTTAGCTTGAGAAGAGTGAAGAGGTGAGACGGTAGTAGGGAAATGTGGAGCTGTCATGCCTTCCCGCCCCTGGCAGTGTGCGCACTGCGGGCACAGGTCCCCACCACACTGGGGGCTCAGCCTTCTAGACACATAAGCATTCCCCAATTCCTGGAAGTGGCTCTTCCCCTACCATCCTCACTGGTTATTTGCAGAGCTTCATGGATCTGAGGATGAGCCAGTGTGACCAGCCCTACTTAGGGGCCATGTGATTTGAGTGTAAGCATGCACACTGGATGCAGTCTGTCATCACTTGCCATTTTTGCAGTTCAAGAGTCCCTGGTGTCTGAGGAGATTGTGCATGACCTGGATACCTGTGAGGTCATCGTGGAGGGAGAGGAACTGAACCAAGAGCAAGAGAGCCTAGAAGTGGACCTGACGCGCCTGCAGCAGAAGGGCATTGAGATGAGCAGCTCTGACCTGGGCATGGTCTTCACAGGTGAGGGGGACGCTGCTCACAGGTGAGGCGCTGGAGCAGGCCAGACAGGGAAGGTAAATGCTGAACACTCAGCCGGCTGCCTCCTTTCATCTAAGAACTTGGAGTGTGCCCCAGAGGAGATGGGATGAATACTGGCTGTGCGCCGA
Source organism: Chrysochloris asiatica (assembly GCF_000296735.1). NCBI lineage: Eukaryota > Metazoa > Chordata > Mammalia > Afrosoricida > Chrysochloridae > Chrysochloris > Chrysochloris asiatica. Next base: position 464,447 of record NW_006408741.1, read on the forward strand.
CACCCGTCTGTAGTGGGAGGCGGGGCATGTCCTTAGAAAGGGATAGGGTTCAGGTATGGGAGGTGTACCTTCCTCCAGAGGGAAAGATATCCAGCACACCTTGCTTTCAGAAAGACAAAACGTGACCCCTGGCTCAGCCAGTCCAAGTGCCTACTTTTGTCCACGATTCTCTTCCTACTGAGAAGCCCCAGGTAAACCTACTCTCCCCTTCCCCCTGCAGGCGTAGATACCATGGCCAACTACGAGGAGGTGCTGCATCTGCTGCGCTACCGCAATTGGCACACCAGGTCCTTGCTCGACCGCAAGTTCAAGCTCGTCTGTTCGGAGCTGAACGGTCGCTATGTCAGCAACGAATTCAAAGTAGAGGTGAGTGCGGGGCTAATGGAGCTCCTGGCTGTGGGCCCTAATGCTTGCAGACATGCTTTGTAGAGCCTTTGTTTGAGGTGTCAGCTGTGTAGACTCATGCCTGGGGCGTCAAGGTGCTGCAGGGCTGGGGTGGCAGATTCTGCAAGGGAAGCCTGGGGTCCTCAGGGGGCCTTTGAAGCCTTTAAGGGAGGGCAGGTGGCAGTTAAGTGCCTGTAGAGTAGGAACAAGGTTGTCTTGAGAGTTCACACCTGAGGGAGACATGAGGCTGCTACGGTATGTGCACCCAGAGAACAAGGCACTTTGTGGACCTGTCAGGTCGCTGGCCCTGTTCTCAGTAAAGATGGTCGCTGCCTGGGTGCTGGCATTGGGACCAACAACAGCAGGTGCACATCTGCTGAGGATGATCACAGTGACTCAGGCCACAGTGGCCAGTAGGCAGCTCATCTTGTTTTGAAATGATCTATAGACTTGCCCAGCTGCTGCCAAGTCATGATCTTGAGGTGGTGGGGGAAACTGCCCAGAGTTATCCCAGCAGGAGGGAACTTCAACAAGTTTGTGGGAAAATGGAATGAAAAAATAATGCCATTTTTGCATGAACTTTTTGAAGCCCCCCTCGTACGTTGTTTGGGCCAAAGGATGACTGATTTGAATGGAAATAAGTGGTTCCGTTTGGTCTGTCTGCCCCATGGCTGTGGATTTGAGGGGAAAGGGGCTTCCCTACCTCCCTGTGGCAAAGGCCCGAGGTGTTCTTGCCTTACCCCCACCCCAATCTATTGTGGAGGCATTCTTTTAGACAATAAGAATGAGTTACTAGACCCGTTTGATCTAGCCTCGATGGCTTGATGATCAGAACTCGATTAGAGGAAGATAAAAAAAACAATTTTTGATAAAGGAAACAAGTGTAAATTGCTACAATTTGTTGGACTTGACCTATACTAATGGAGGCTTGAAGTTGTCAAGGACTTCAGTCTTCTTGGATCAATCATCAACACTCATGGAAGTAGCAGTCAAGAAATCAAATGACATATTTCATTAGGCGAATCTGCTGCACAAGAGCTTTTTAAAGTGTTGAAGAGCAAAGATGTCAGCTTGAGGACTAAGGTGCGCCTGACCCAAGCCATGCTATTTTCAATAACCTCTTATGCATGTGAAAGCTGGACAGTGAATAAGGAAAACCAGAGAAGAATTGATGCATTTGAGTTATGATGTTGGAGGAGAATATTGAAAGTGCCACGGGCTGCCAAAAGAACCAATAGATCCGTTTTGGAAGAAGTGCAGCCAGAGTGCTCCTTGGAGGCCAAGATGGCCAAACTTCGTCTCTCATACTTGGGACATATTGTCAGGAGGGACCAGTCACTGGAGAAGGATACCATGTCTGGTAAGGTTGGGGGTCAGAGAAAAAGAGGAAGACCCCCCCAATGAGATGGATTGGCAAAGTGGCAGCATCAGTGAACCCAGGCGTGGCAATAATTGTGAGTTTGACCCAGGACCGGGCAGTGTTTCGTTCTGTTGTGCATAGGGTCGGTATGAGTTGGTGCCAAGTCGATGGCACTTAACAACAACATACTCATGGAGGTAGTAGCTCAGAATACCAACTGAGAGGGAAGGAGGGAGTCTTCACATCAAATATCAATCCTATCCCCTCTTTATACAGGGTTGATATGGACAGGCAACTTAGACATTGGCTACCTAAAATGTGGGGTTGATAAAGGCATGAAGTGACTGGCTTACAAGTTTTCAAGAGGGAGTTTAGTGTGCAGGGCAAAAAAAAAAAAGGAGTTACTAGAGAAGCGATGATGTTTTTCTGGGATGTTGTGGCAGCATCAACTTGTGACAGAAGTTTCCACAGGCTTCCACTCAATTCCTGTCCTCACATCACAGATGGTGCTATAGTGCACTGACCAGCCCTGGTCCATGTCAGTGTCTAGATTCCACTTGGACTCCTTGGCCAGTATCTTCTCCTCTTGCTGCTGCAGGTGAATGTGATACACACAGCTAACCCCATGGAGCATGCCAACCACATGGCCGCACAGCCGCAGTTCGTGCACCCTGAACACCACTCCTTCGTTGACCTGTCGGGACACAACCTGGCCAGCCCCCATCCCTTTGCAGGTAAGAGCTGGGAGGGCATCTTTGCTGATGCGCCTTCCCTCAGCCTTCCCTTGTTCCCTGATGATGGCAGGCCAGATGGGCCCTGCAGGAGCACATCACTGCCCCCAAAAGTATCAGTAGTCCCCGTGCAGAGGGCACATGGAGTCACCAAGGTCACAGAGTAGAACTTTAGAAACAGATTCACTTCCAGGCTCACTTGCTCTTGGTCCAGTTCCTCAGTGTTTCTAAGGTTCCTTCCTATCCTTGGGGATCAGACTGAGCATTGGGACAGCCCATTTTGAGTTCCTGTGGCTCAGCGACCTCTGGGTTAAATTGTGTGACTAGCCCGTCTCACCTTTTCCCTCTCAGCAGTCGTGCCCAGCACGGCAACTGTGGTCATTGTCGTGTGCGTCAGCTTCTTGGTTTTCATGATCATCCTGGGGGTGTTCCGGATCCGGGCTGCTCACCAGCGAACCATGCGGGACCAGGACACAGGGAAGGAGAATGAGATGGATTGGGATGACTCTGCCTTGACCATCACCGTGAACCCCATGGAGGTAGGAGTGGATGGGCGGCCCCATAGCCTTGGCCCCTTCCCTGTCCGCCCTGTTTACATACTTGAGCCTGTAACCCTCGGAACCATTTTGTGAGGTGGGCATCCTACTCTGTCAGACAGTAAACAGGCTCACTGTTGTAAAGTGCTCTGGAGTCACGTAGTGATCCCGGGTGGCAGAGTAGAACTGCCCCATAGGGTTTCCTAGGGTCCTGGTGTGACGCTGTAGGATAAGCATTGGACCACAAAGTCAGCTTGAACTACAAGGTCAGCAGTTCAAATTTACCAGCCACTCCTCAGAAACCCTATACCGGGTCACTATGAGTTGAAACCGTCTTCACAACACTTAACAACAACAGTCTTTATGGGAGCAGATTGTTAGGTCATTTCCCATCAGAACCGCTGGCAGGTGCAAATCACTAAATTTTCAGTTAGTAGTTAAGCGTGTAACCACCTAACTCAGGTTCCAAGGTGCCTTATGCCAGCTGATGTAGCATTGTCGGATAAGCACTTGACTGATGACTGTGAGGTCGGCAGTTCAAACCCACCAGCTGTTCTTGGAAACCTATATGGGGTGGCTGTGAGTCAAAATCTACTCAGTGACACACAACAACAACTAAGCAAAAGCAGTAAGTGTAGAGGCAGAGCCCACGAAGACTGCTGTCATCCACAGAGTGCTCTTTGTCTCCTCAGTTACCATGCTGGTCCCTGCTCACGTGAGACAGGTTCCTTGGGTGGGGAAACCAACGTGCCCTGGTACAGTTCTTCCCGTATCTCATAGGCTCATGCCCACGTGGTCGATGGCCAGACCTTTGGTTTTCTTTTCGCTCTGATAAGGCAACATCAGTCCCACTCGGGCCCCTCCTCAGTGTTGGGTGCTCGGGGTGCAGCCAGGGGGCCGGGGGCTGGACTCACTCGTGGTCTCTTTGTCAGACGTATGAGGACCAGCACAGCAGTGAGGAGGAAGAGGAAGAGGAGGAGGAGGAAGAGAGTGAGGAGGGTGAGGAGGACGATGACATTACTAGCGCCGAATCGGAGAGCAGCGAGGAGGAGGAAGGGGGGCATGGGGACCAGCCGGGCACCAGCAGACAGCAGCAGCTGGAGTGGGACGACTCCACCCTCAGCTACTGACCCCGTGGCTGGGCTGTAGTGGTGGCAACAGCGGCAGCTACATCTCCATGGCCATCTTCTTTTCTGCTTCCGAAGACTGCCGTCCCCCGCCCTACTCGCCCCCAAGGATCCATGATGTAAAAAATCATTCGGCCAGTAGGTCTGCAGACCCTCCCCGGTGCCGGTCGTCCACTCCCGCTTGGTATATAGGGCTTAGGCTCCCTCTTTCCTGCCTGGACCTTGACCTCCTTGCCCTCTGCCATCATCTCGCTCCTCGCAGTGGCCCTTGGTGCCTGGACACACAAACACGCTGTGTCCGCTGGTCCCTCCTCACTCACACCTCCGGGAGCCACGCCAAGGAACTAGCTGACCATGGGTAACATTGCTCACTTCCACCTGGTAACCTGTTTGGTTTTGGTTTCCTTTTTTTTTTTTTAAAAAAAGTCTTTATTTTTTTCCAAACTAGTGCATGTATAAAATGACAGGATGGGGGTTAATATGTAGATGATTAACTGACTTTTTAATATTTTGTAAATAAAGTGGAATTCTGTTGTGTTCTTTGTGCTAGTTATAATCAAGGACCGGAGTTTAAAGTGAAATTCCGCTAACTGCAGTGGAGGTCCCCAGGGGCTCGCTGCTCCCACTGGCCTGGCCCTCCAACCCTCAGGTCCTTCTTGTGACCCAAGCCTCACTCAGAACTCAGCCTCAGGGCTCTACTGGTGGGCACAGGCTTTGGTTGGGGGGTCCTTCCATGGGGGTGGGCTGCTGGACACAGCCAGATCTTCTTGGGGGGGTTCTACTTGTTTCTAATTTGGTGGGGGTTGGGGGGAGGGGGTTGCTGGGATCACTGGCCTCTTCCACACGCCTTGTACAGTCCCCGGGACTCTTGTGCAGCCTTGTTGCTTATATTCCATAAATGTATTTTCCCTGCTGACGCAATACTGTATAGATGATGCAGACTGACAACCATGGTGCAGACTGTTTGGGCAGCTTGGTCTAGGGCCAACAGCAGGCCTGAGCGAGTGGGACTCAGGACGGCCAAGGACCAGATGGGCTACTAAGAGCCTCCCCAGCCAAAGGCCACATGCTAGTCCACCCCCCACAACCGCTGTTGTCCCCGCTGACCTCCCCAGCCTGACACTTGCCCCATCAGCCACACTCAGTGGCAGGAGTAAAGGAGAGAACAAGATTGGAAACCCACACAGCCACTTAAAAATAAAAGTAAAATGTTAGATTTCTAAAGTGGGGAGGGGCAATTTTGAATACTGTCCTGTGGTCATAACGGCTTGTTTCAAGAAAACGGATGGTCGCCCTGTGTTCTCCGTTGCAGCCTTCCTCCCTACCCGCCACTGTAGCTGCTGCCTACGCCACCGGGAAGCCTACAGAGAGGGGCTGCCCTGGGTGTCACTCTTGAGATGTGTATATTGATCCTAGGTCAGAAAGTGTATCCGCTACAATAAAGTTCTGGTTCTAACTCCACTCCGAGAGGCTTTTTGGTGTTGAATTTGTTTCTCAGTTCTGCATTTCCCCCTGGCTGCTTTGGAGCCAAGACATAAAAACATGAAACAAGGCTTTTATTTCTTCTTTAATCTGCTTTCACCTTTCCTGCCAAGGTTTCACAGAGTGCTGGTCTTGGCCTCCATCGTCTTCCCCGAACAGAAACAGTAAATGATATAAAAAAATAGGAAATTATCTTCTCACCAAGCACACAGACTACACAGACAACCCCAATCTGCTGTGTATGTGCGAAGGATTGCTGTCCACACCGGGAGCACACACTGGCTTCAATAAATAATAGCATCTATATGTACACGGCCTTCCTGATTTCCAAACAGGCAGGGGTGGAGCTTACCATCTCATTATGTGGTTTGGAAGAGTGTAGTCATTTGGCAACTTTGCGTGAGCCAGATGTTGTAAGTAACATGGACTGACTGGAAGACAGCCAGCCACCTGCCTCTTTAAGCTAGGTGCTGAGCTTTTGAGAGGGCAACTACCTCAGCTTTGCCCAGCCCTAGCGGCCTTGGAGAGGTCAACAGTCTGCACATTAGAATCACCTGTGTGGGCTTCTAAAAACCCAGATTCCTGAGCAGCCCCTCAACTTCTGAAGGTGGGAAAGCCACCACCCCAGAATCTGCTTTTTTAAAGCTCCTGAATCTAAACAGTTGGGAACTGCTCTTAGAACTGAGGTCTAAAGGTAAGTACCATCAGAGGAAAAGACTCGGCCACACCCATCCTTGCACTATTGGGCTCGATGACTCACAGAAGGTTTTCCAAAGTGACCTTTTGGGAAAAGGAGCCCAGGCCCCAGCCCTTCATATATGCCTGCCCTCTGAGGCAGGTCCAAGTATTGCACAGAGTTCTCCGGAGCAGCCCTGATTCAGAACCAGGATGAACTCAAACAAGCTCGACGCTTTTTAACCCCTAACATTTTTAACACTTTTTGAGGACCCACCTATATTTTGTGGGGCGAGCTCAGTTTTTCCTAGCCATGGAGGTTTATCCACACATAAAATGGCCTTACAGTAGAGTTGAGAGGATCCCAGGCCCAAGAATTAACTTTAAAAGCAAAGTGCAGCATCCCTGAATCTCGGGGCACCAGGCATCCTCGGGGAGGGCACCCCAAATCACAGTCAGTGGGGTCTGTGCAGGGCTGGGCAGCACAGAGATGGGTAGAAGGGTTGAGGGCACCAGGGAACGGCTGGAGCCAGTACCCCACAGCCAGGGGTGGGAGGAGAGGAATCTGGCTGGGTCCAGGTCACCAGCTGGAAGACTGGGGCTGTGGCCCTCCACTGAGAGGCAGCCTGGGAGTGTGCCTGCCTCTTCCCCATCAAGCTCAGAGGCTGCGTTTCCTTGTATGGCTGTTTAGTCCTTTCAACGTTTCAAGTCATAAATAAATTACTGCAAGTATTTCTGTGTAAACAAAAGGCGAGTGTGTAGGTCTTTCCCACGAGGTGCTGTTCAGCCCTTTAGGGTAAAGGTCTCCACTCCAGACAGGAGGATTGAGAGTCAAGGGCACGCAGGGTCTGAGGGGCAGCTACTGCCTGTTGTCTTTGGTCACGTTGTGGGCCAGCCAGTTCACTTTGGTTTTCCAGCTTTCTCGAAGGGCTTCATTAAACTTGACCCGGAAGTGCTTGAGTGCCTCCTCTTCCGTTTTTCCCAGCGCCAGGGAATCCTGAGACCAAAGCAGCAAAGCAGCGTTAACACGAAGGTGGGTAGGGCCCTCCTGTCCCTCTGGGTAGCCTCAGTTCCCTCCTAACAGAACAACTCCAACAGGGTAGGCTACAGCCAGCCCCTCAGGGTGGCCCACCCACAAAGTAAAGGGCAGAGGGGAGACAGTAGCCCCACCTAGAGAGGTAGTTGTTGAGTACCGTGGAGTCGGTACCGACTCACAGTAACCCTGCACAGGGTTTCCAAGGCTGTAAATCTTTACAGGAACAGAACGCCTCATCTTTCTCCCGTGGAACCGCTGGTAGTTTCAAACTGCCGACCTTGAGGTTAGCAGCCCGATTCATAGAGGGCAAGAATTGGCACCAACAGGGCACCCCGGCTAGCATTCCGGGCTAGGCCCTTCTCACTAGTCACCCTCGCTTCTCACTATCTGAGAACATGCAGGAAACTGAACCTGGACCCAGCCCAGCCCAGCCTATCAATGAAAAGACCGTAGCCTAAGGAGGATAGTGGGTTGACCAAGGCATGGGGCAAAGCTGCAGCAGGTCACAGCCTAATGCCAGGAAGCATGAATCTTGCTTTGATCACTGCCCACTTGGAGGATACTGGGGATGGCCAGTGGGGTTCTTCCTTCGGAGACAGCGGAGTCTTGGGGAGTGACCCTCCTGACTGACTCACCTTGAGATACTGGATGTCTTTGGAGCAGCTGAGTTCAGGCAGGCCTGCCGCTCTCATAAGGGCGAAGAGGTGGAGGAAGAGCAGCCCGTGGCGCCGCAGGATGGTGTAGGCTCTCTCACAGTAGCCCCGGAACCTGCACAGGTGAAGGTGGAGACTGCAGCAAGTTCCCCAGAACACCTGCCCTTACCCTGAAGACAAGCCAGGTACACCAGTGCCCAATTCCTCGAACTGACCCTCCCCCCCCCCCCACAGCCTGACTCTTCCTATACATACATGGCCTACAACTGTCCCCCTACTGCCCCAGCAGGGCACTCCAGGACTGGGGTGGGGGTCCATCCTGCTGAGAAAGCAAGGACTTGATCCAAATCCCTCAGCACCCTGGGGTGAGGGCTGGAGTGGGGCTGCAAGGACCTCTGCTTCCTCACTGTGCCTCTGGAGACTGAGGGACCCTGGTGGGCCTAAGACACCCTCACCTTTCAAATTTCTCACTATTGTTCGTCTTTCCCTGCTGAATCACATGGACAAAGTCATAGGTGAGGATGAATGGGACTCGTTCACGGTTGATTCCAAACTTGGTCTTGAAATTCCCCAGGAAGTGGCCAAAATCAATGTGGAACAGCTAAGGGGAGGGAAGGGCAAAGGCTGAGGGCTGTCGGGAAGAAGAGCTGTCCGGTGCAGTGATCCCAAGGGGCGTGCAGGGGACTGTGTCCAGAAACTGTGTGCAGGGCAGAACCGCTAGGACCCCGGGTTGCCCGTGTGGTGGTTGCCTACCTGCCCACTTTCACGGATCATGATGTTGTCACTGTGCCGATCGCCGATGCCTAGCACATAGGTGGCCACACAGTAGCCAGCACAGGAGAGGGTGAACTCCTCAATGGCTTGGTCCAGGGCCTCCCTGGGTGGGGAAGATTGAAACCATGGTCCTTCTACCAAGGCCTGTGGGCTGTTCCCCTCCCCTCAAACCTGGCTGGCCTGGTGACCTGCTTTGGCCACAGTGGGGAGAAAATGATGTTGGGAGCCTTCCAGAGCCTAGGCTTTGAAACATCTCACAGCTCTCAGGCACTCCTGCCTATAGAAGAAAATCCCAGCTGGATTATCCAATGAGGAGGCCACAGGGAGAGGGATATGACTCAAAGTTAGCAGTAGGGCCCCAGACAAGTCAGTGGGGCCATCGTAGAATCCCCAGGTCCTGTCAAGCCACTAGAAGACAGCTATTGTTAGGTGCCATAGAATTAGTACCGACTCATAGGGACCCTATGCACAATAGAACGAAACACTGCGCGATCCTGGGCCAACCTCACAATCATTACTGTTTGAGCCCATTGATGCTGCCACTGTGCCAATCCATCTCGCTGGGGGTCTTCCTCTTTTTCTCTGATCCTCCATACTACCAAACATGATATTCTTCTCCAGTGACTGGTCCCTCCTGACAACATATCCCAAGTATAAGAGACGAAGTTTGGCCATCCTGGCCTCCAAGGAGCACTCTAGCTGCACTTCTTCCAACACAGACCTGTTTGCTCTTTTGGCAACCCATGGCACCTTCAATTTTCTCCTCCAACATCATAACTCAAAAGCATCAATTCTTCTACAGTTTTCCTTATTTACTGTTCAACTGTAGTGATCCCAAACCAGAGCAGCAGAAGAATCACAAAGCTGACCCCAGCCAGAACTTCCAATTCATGAGCAGTAAGTGGGTATTTAAGTCTCTAGGATCTGGGTGGTTGGCACACAGCAATAAATAACTGATATGCAGAGGAGCAGACATGAGGTGGCCCTCGGCCTGAATGTCACAGGCCCTTTCTCTTACCTGTGGCAGTAATGGGCCAGCCCCTCCCAAACCAACTTTCCTTGAACAGTAGAGGGCATCTGAGCCCCCGAAACCTACCCAGGGTTCTTGGACTTAAGCCAGTTGAGCAGGGCATCCTTGTTGAAGGCAGCGGTGGCCGCCATGTTGCTTTTGTTCAGCTGGATGTTAGCGATGGTGTCCGAGTGCAGCACCACTTCGATGAGGCCTGTGTGGTCCCCGGTGGAGAGGCAGCCGTAAGGTGTCATCCTATAGCAGTGCAGAATTAGGAGGCAATGGCCATGGTCAAGGTCCTAAAGAACTTGAAGTCCCCCAAAACACCACAGAAGGAGGTGGGAAGGAGTTCATGACTCTAAGGCCCCTTGGAGAGTCAGCCCTGGCACTGGAGACTCAGGGGAGAGCTCAGAAAAGAAAGCCACGATGGTTGGAAAAGGATGCTACTGCTTGCAAAGATGGGACAGGAAGCCAGGAACACTTGGGTGAAGAAAACAGGGAGTAAGGTGAGGAGATGCAAGCCTGGAATGCCTCCTCCAACACATGCTGTTGCCACCATCTCCTCCCTCACCCCGACTCGGAAAGCACCCCTACTTTTCTTACAACAGCCCTTTTTCAGCAGGGACAGGCAACCTCCTCCCCAAGGGACAGAGTCCCAGGTCTTGTGCAGACACAAATGGGTAAAAAGGGGCCCTCACCTCAGGTCCAGCCCCTCCTGCTTCCACAGAATGTCCATGAGCTGGATCATCTGCAGCGTCAGCATGTCCTGGCGGAGGTCTAGTTGGAAAGACAACATGAGTTTCCGCTGGGTTCTGCACTCTGAGCTAGGCCCAGGCCCTAAAGTCTCAGGACTGTCTTCTCCAGGCAGCCCCCAGGCTGGTACAGGTACAGAGGGGGCAGGTCTCAGTGGGGTCCCACCCAGGCCCTGCCTGCTCACCATCCCCGTTCTTGAAGATGATGCCCACGCTACCCTCGCTGCCTGCCTCCTCATTGCTGTACATGATCCACAGGGGCTTCATCTTGGAGTCCATGAAGGTGCACTGCTCCACGCTGCTGGACCAGAGATTGGTCAGTGGGCCTCTGCGGGGCGGGGGCAGTCAGGCAGGGCCCTGGCGGGACACGGGTGGGGCTCACCAGACGTCAGCCAGCAGCGTGCTGGGGTCAAGTGGGGACTGCAAGTGGGAAAGGGCCTCCAGGTAGGTTTCCTGCCGCATGCACACGTGCATCAGCTCCTTGGTCTGAGGCTTGGTGGTCTTCTGGGAGCTCACTTTGATGAAGTCATTCAGGGCCTTCAGCTTGCTCAGTGCTTCTCCCTAGCAGGAGAAGGGGAGGGTGGCAGGGGCAGGCACCAAGGGATCCCATTCTGGCCTTCAGCAGGCTGGGTGATTGGAAAGGGCCCTGCCTTGGGGAGGGGCTCAGGGTCGGAGTCTCACCTGCTTCATCAGCACCTTCATGTGGTGGGTGCTGCCCCTGCAGTAGGCCTCCATGATGAGACCAAAGCGCAGAGCCACGGCTGGAACGTGCATCTCGGAGCTGCAGGGGGAGAGAGGACTGAGCCCTGGGCAGGGCCACGTGGTTCCCAGATGGTCAGGACACCCAGGCCTGCTGGAAACTCCAAGCCAGAAGAGAAGGCCCTTCTCCCACCCATGCCCACCATGACCTTCCCGCCTGGGGGGACACAGAGACTGGGGGAGTCCAGCTACCGGAGGTGCCAGAAGAGGAAGTGACCGATCTTGCGGTTGGCCAGCGCCCGGTCCAGTAGGAACTTGGTGAGCTCACAGTCCAGGTAGGATTCGTACTTGAGCACCTGCACCAACTGCAACAGGTACTGGAAAAGCTCATCATCCCTGCAAGGAAGGGGGGCTGCTGGGGCCACTCCAGAGAGGGGGGGTCACAGGGTGGGGATAAGAGGCAGGACAGGACCAAGAGGCAGCCTTCCCACATGCCAGCAGGCCCCAGCCAAGGCTCAGTCCCCCTCCCCAGTTAGGTAGGGCAAAGTCACCCTCCAGTCCCACTGCTCCCTAGCTCCCAGAAGCCTACGGGACTCACGTGAGTTTTCGCAGGGACTTGATGGCAAAAGAGCCCACGTGACGGTCTGGGAAGCTGAAGTCCAGCAGCTCCAGGGCACTCAGCACGGGCAGCTCGGGCCACGAACACAGTAGGTAGATCATCTGCGAGTGAGAGGAGACCGCTAGGGAAGGAGGTTCTGGGAGGAGGCCCCTAGGGATGAGGGCTGTAAGGGGAGCGGCCACCAAGCTGACCCAAGCTCTGCCCACCCCCACCTTCTGCCCACCTGGGCCACATCCTCGTGCTTGTTCCACTTGGTGACCAGCAGCAGGCGGGCCAGCGCCTCGGGGAAGAGCTCCTGGACCTGGTGACGCATCTTCCACACCAGGTCCTTTTCATGCTCATACAGCTCCCCCGACCCACGTCGCTCCAGGATTTCCCGCAGCTGCAGCTGCTGAGGGGCGCAGGGGCATGAGGGACGCCCCCCTGCCACCACCTCATCCCGCCCAGCGCCCCCCGGTACCCAGCTTACCTCCTCCTCGGTGAAGCGCCCATGCTCCACGTGCCGTCCCAGCTCCAGGATCTGCAATGAGAGCAGCCTGCCCTCAGTGGGGCCACACCAGCCAGCCCTGGGCCACCCTACACAAGACTGAGACTCAGCCTGGGGTTCCAAGGTCAGCGCTGCTGACAGGTGCGGCCAGATGATTCTGTCCTGGGCTGTCCTGGACCTTGTAGGACGTTTAGGGTTATCCCAGCCTCTACCACCTAGATGGCAGGAGCTCAATCTCCTTCCACACCAGTTACGACGACAGAAAAGGTCTCTGGACATTGTGCAGTTGGCCCTGTTGCTGTTGTGTACTGTGGAGGTGATTCCAGCTCACAGTTACCCATGTGACAGAGTCGTTTTCTAGGCTGTACTCTTTATGGGGAGTCCTGGGGTGGCACTGTAGGATCAGCACTGGACCGCAAGGTTGGTTTGAAGCGCAAGGTTGGGGGTTCAAACTCACCAGCTGCTCCTTGGGAACCCTATACAGGGTCGTTATGAGTCAGACCTGACGCAATGGCACTTATCAATAACGACTATCTTTATGGGAGAGTATTTTCACCCCTTTCTCTCAAGGAGCTGCTGGCTAAGTTCTAACTGCCAACCTGTCCCAGTAACAGCCAGGCACCTGGGGGGTCAATACTGATGGAAAACCAATGCTCTAGGGCATGTGAGGATTCCAGATAGTCAAGGACACTCCCTATGTGCATGGCGACCTAGCCCCTGGCCCTGGGCAGCTCATGGAGTGGCCAGGCCCTTGTGCTGGGGAGTACCAGAGACAGGGTCTAGAAAGTTCCCCTCTGAGCAAGCTAGGTCCTAATGTCTAGGGGCCCAGTCCAGCCAGGTGATTGGATGCCCTGAACTGACCTTCTCCAGGGCAGGGTAGTACACAGGGTGGGGGGCCACCTCGGGGAGGCAGATGACCAGGGCGGCGGCACTCTCTGTGTTGGGGTTACTCCGCACAGTCCCTGTAGGGTTCAGCAGCTCCCCCTTTTCATCTGAACATGGACAGATGGAGTCAGGTCTGTGGGGAATGCCACCAGCCCTGGGGCCCCCAAGCCCCTGAAACCTCTGGATCTGGCCCAGGCAGACCTGGGACAGAGGGCCACATGTAGAGACAGTGTTCCCCAGTCTTCAGCTGGTCCTTGTAGTCAAACAACATGAGGTTGGCCCAGGCGATGGGGCAGTCCTGTGGAGGACAGAGCAGGTCAGGGCCTGAGGGGACTCCATTTACACATCTGTGGAGTGGAACCAGCCACCAGGCCAAGCTTCCCTTGCCCTCACCCAGACACCCCAAGGAAGGATGGAGATGATTCAGACCCCAACTGAGGATTCCCAATCAGACCCCAGATGATGGGTGTACCCACTGTGTCCTCTTCCCTGTCAGGACCCCAGTGAGGAAGGTCAGCCAAGTCATTATACCCTCTGCTCTTAGGGACACACCCCCAAGCCCCCTGTTTTCTCAAAACCCCCGGAAATCAATCACTTCAGCCTCTAGAGAGCAGGCCTTGCTCAGCTCTGCCTGAGTCAGCAGAGGTGAGTGGAGTCACATCCTGGGCCTCATGATTCAGAGCTCCAACATCACTGTTCCTAGAGCTGTGACTCAGGCAACTTTGTCCTCCACCCTGACTCCACAGGACCAAGGAGTCTGCTCACAACCCAGCATCCCAAGGGCTTCCTGAGGGCAGGGTGGAGGCAGGTCAGGGAGGGGGCTCCCTGGAGCCCCGCTCCCAGACTGGGTGCAGGATGAGGAGAGGCCTAGCTGCAGGGGTAAGACTGGGTACAGCAGGGGGCGCCCTGCCTTTCCCGACCCACCGCCTTCTTGGACTTCTTCTTGGTGGAGCGAGCCTTCCTGGCTTTCTCAATCACGGCATAAAGTGCGAGGCAGAGCCGGGCCATGCGGGGCAGGTCACAGATGTTGATGTCGAACTCCAGACGCTGGTTCCACACGGGCCCCGAACACACGCTCACCTCTGAGCTGGACACCATCTTGCACAGCATCTCATTGCCATGGAAAAGCCCCGCCTGTACCACCAGCTGAGAGAGGTGGCGGGATATGGTTGAGCAGAAGCAGGGTGAGAGGGCAAGCCAGACTCAGCCAGCAGGCTACCAGGACTGAGGTCTTCCCAGCCCTAAAGCCTAAATCTCCTCCTCCTCCTCATGGTTACTTGCCATGGAGTCAATTCTGACTCCTGCTGACCCCATATGTGCAGAGCAGAACTGTGTTTCCTAGGGCTTTCTACAGCTGTGACCCCTCAGAAGCAGACTGCTAGGTCTATCTTCCATGGCATCCCTAGGTGAGCTGCCGAGTGCTTAAGCCATTGCACCACCAGGGCTCCTTTTCTTCTCCTTGAATAGCCTCACTTAAGTTCCATAGGAACAAGGTGGTATGGCAGAGGGAGGGTCCGGCTGCCTGGGTAGGACAGGATCCTGTAGCTAGCGGGTGGGGAGAAGGGCGCCTGGTATTAGCTCCCTTGCTGGCTCTGTGGAACTCCAGGTCAGGTCCCTTCCCTGCTCTGAGCCTCAGTGTCCCCACGTAGACTCAGGAGATACCACATTTTGGGGATTCCTTCACTTCTTGGGGTCTCACAAGCCTCTGTGAACTGGGAAGGCTCCACTCCACATCTCCCACCCTCATCACTCTTTCTGAAGCTCGGCGCCTGCCAGCCCATCTAACCTAGTCTACCATAATCCTAGTGGGGGAGCTCAGACCTGCCTGCTGGTAAAAGTGTCCTACCAAAAAGTACCCACAGGCATGAGAGTCAACCTTGCTGAATCACAGGGCAGTTCTAAGGACAGAAAGGTTTGGGAGTGTCACGGTGTTTGGAAGCCGTTTGGAAGCGAGGACAGTGCAGTCTCCATATTGTCACTGCAGCAGTGGTGAGCCTAGACTCTATCACTAGCCCCCAGGGTGAGACAGGGATGGCTGCACCTGCCTGCAACTCCACCTTCAGGGCCCCTGGGAACACCCAGACTCCGCCCAGCTGGAGGCAACCTTCTTCTGTGCCTGCAGCTGCTCCCCCCTCAACACCCCCCCCCCCAACAGTACCACCATCACTCTGTGGTTCCTGCTTCTTAGGGCTGGGCCTGATTCCCACCACCTCCACTAAGCTCAATACCCAGAATCCGGCTGGGTCTAAGTTTCTGCGAATTGATCTCTTAGGCTGGCCAGCCTGGCTCCCCCACTCCACCCCCAGCTTCCTGTTTTGAAGCAGCTTTCAAACAACTCTGGGAAGGGAAGCTGGGTAATGTGGTCAGGAGGCTTTCGTGTGACCCCCCCCCCCCCCCCTTCTTCCTCTGCTGTCCCTCCAGCCACAGCCACCTGTGTGTGCAAACGCCCCTAGCTCTCCACCTGCCCCTGGAGTCCCTACCTTCATGCGTTCATCAGCATTCACTTTGCTGCCCTGGATCAGCTCAATGCAAAATGGCTGTTCCAGGAACCACAGGGACAAAGAGGAAGGCTGGGTGAGAAAGAAGCAGGACTGTGATGGTGCAGGCCATGGGCCACGTAGAACCAGAACTCTCTCACTGGGCACACTGCTCTGAACACTGTTTGGGGGTGGTGTACGGGTGTTGCAGGTTTGTGGCAAAACTCAGACACCGTCCTTTCCCAGAAAACGCGCTGTGTAGATGCCCCAGCGCCACTGCCTGAGCTCTACTGAAAGTATGGGATGCTGGCATCCGTGGGGCTGGGCAGCAGGTCAGCCAGCCCCGGCCCCATGAGCCTCTCAGGCTCAAAACCCCAACTCTCCACCTGGAGCAGCCATGGGACATGAGGCTGCAGGTCCTGGACCTATGGCTGACCCAGGATCTTCCCAACAGGCTTTGGGGTTGAGCACATGGTGAGCAGAGGGATGGGGGAGAGGTTGCGCAGGCTGCTAGCTCACCTTCTTGACAGGGATAGGGGGTGGTTTGCTGCGGGGCTTCTGGACCTGGGACGTGGGGTTGCTCTGCTCATCTCGCATGGCCAAGATGGAGGAGGAGTGCACCATGGTCAGGTGGGGGGTCAGCCCACTGTGCAGGCAGCTGCAGACATACTGAGAGGAACACAATTTGAGCTGATGATGGACAGCTTCCTCCTCACCCACCCCAGGGCCTCCGGGGTGCTCCCACCCCATCACCTCTTCAGGATGGCGTCTCTCCTTGTGTTTACAGAGAGGATCAGCCCAGTGAGGGATGCTTTGGCCATAACCCCCAAAGCCCTGGCTCATCAGGCTTAAGAAGGACCTAAGGACCAGCTCTCGTCATCCCCTGACCCCCGAGGTCCAGTGCAGGGCCGTGGGGAACAAGGCTCGGGCCCCCGGGCCTCACCTGGAACTGACAGAGAGGGTAGCTGCCATAGAGGTACTCTTGCTTCCCGTTCACCTGCAGCGTGTAGTCCTCCGGCCGCTCCACCAGTGGCTGCCGGAACACTGTGGCCTTCTTCCGGAGGGCACAGGCCATCAGCGCCAGGGGCATGTCCTTGGTGGACACCTGGAAGGTGAAGCTCTCCTGGGGGGAGAAGGGTGGGTCAGCCTTCTGTCCCATGGCAGACTGGGGCCCAGGGGACCCTGGTGTCTGTAGTAGGCAGCTCCATTCCCCACAGATGAGCTCCCTGAGGGTCTTAGTGACCACTGGTGAGGACATCAGACTAACACTCAGGCAGTTTTGGTTGAATGAATGAATAAACGAGTGGCCTACTACCACTGACCACTCTGTTTTACTGGGACCAGTGAGGCCTGGTCTAACTGGCCTGGTGAAACATCTAGTGGAGCCCTCGTGTGCAGGGATGTTCCTAGAGGGAGGTGGGTTTGGGGGGCCATGGGGAAACATCCCTCAGCAGAAACTACAGCAATGTCTAGGTGAGGGGAAGGAACAGGGCTCACCTCGCTGCCCTCGAACTTGACATTGACCAGGAGGACCCGGTTGGGGATGCGCAGGGTGCCAGCGCCCCAGCCCCTCGCTGCAGGCTCCAGTTGCAGGGGGAAGCTGTACTGCAGCCAAGCCTCCCAGCCCAGCTGCTGGCGGCGCAATGCAGCCTCCTCACAGAACTGGCGCATCTTGGTGCGGAAGTCGTTCACCTCTGGGTCTCTCAAGGAGTCGAACTCATGGAGTCCTGAGAGGCAGGAAGAGGTAGGGTCAGCTTGGGGCACTGGCAGACGGTACCCTGTGGCGGGACCTACCGGCAGGGGTACCTTTGCCGATGAGGAGGCTGATCTGTGAGTTGATGAGCTTCTTCACACGGTCGCCCTCTCGGGCCACGAGGCGCAGAACGGGCAGAAAGGGCTGGATGTCGCATAGTCGACGCTGCTCATCCTCTAGCTCCTGCTGCTCTGCTGTCTGGTTGACACAGGTGAACACATAGGCCTCGGGGTCACTGAGCATGTGGAAGAAGGGCTCATACTGGGCACGGTGCCACAGTACCTAGGAGAGACAAGACACAGGGGGAGTGTAGGTGTGGGGGAGGCCTGGCCAAGACAAGACTTCAAAGGCGAGACTAGCACCTTCTCCAAGCCCTTGATTCCTTGTGACTGGTCTTCTCACTGGGGCCTGGGGCTGAGCAGTAGGGCATGAGGGCCAACTTGAAGTTACTTAGGGAGACAGCAGCAAGGACACGACCTTCAGGCATCCCTGACCCCTCTCGTCACCTCATGGTTTTAGAGTTCCACACTCTGGCAATTCTATAAACTTGTTTTGAGTTTTAAATGTTGACAACTAAATCCGAAAAGGAGTCCCTGGGAGGTGCAAAGGGTTGATGCACTTTGTGGCTAATCAAAAGGTTGGCGGTTCAAGCCTACCTGGAAATGCCTTGAAAGAAGAGTCTGGCAA
This sequence comes from Chrysochloris asiatica, assembly GCF_000296735.1. Lineage (NCBI taxonomy): Eukaryota > Metazoa > Chordata > Mammalia > Afrosoricida > Chrysochloridae > Chrysochloris > Chrysochloris asiatica. The sequence continues at coordinate 482,573 of NW_006408741.1, forward strand.
TCTACTTTAGAAAAATCAGCCACTGTAGACCCTGTAGAACAGTTTTACTTTGACAAATGTGGGGTCACCATGTGTTAGATTTGACTCGATGGCAAAATCTTGTTTTGTTTTTAAAGTCAGAAAAGCTTAACACACAAAGTGAACCAGATAAAACACATTATAAACAGTCGTTCAAGGAGCCCTGGTGACACTGTGGGCTGAGCATTGGGCTGCTAACCAACCACAAGGCTGGTGGTTCAAACTTAGCAGCCACTCCTTGGGAGAAAGATAAGATTGTCTGCTCCCATAATGATCTACAGTCTAAGAACCCCTGAGGAGCAGTTCTACTTTGTCCTGTGGGGTCACAATGAGTTGGAATCAATCACTAGTCGGTGGGTATACACTCTTCAGTCCCAGAATGTGCTCCCAACATGAGGATTCCCCAGGAACACTCCAAGTTAAACTGGTCCAAAGGTCAAGCTTGAGTACAAAGGTGTTCACCACAGAGTATAGGAGAAGACAGAGAAAGAGGAGCTAGCTCAATGTTGCTGCTATAGAGAGCCACTAATTAAGGTCCATCAACACAACCAGATAGACACACCATGGACCAGACTCCGGGATTCTAGTACACGCAGGCATGGAGGGGTCTGAGACACATTGCTAAACTGAAAATAATCCCAGGTTGTAGAACAGCAAACCCACTTTCACAGCAATAAACCAGGGGTCAGTCAACTATTGTTTGTGTGCCAAATCTGTCTCACTACCTGCTTTCATAATAAAGTTTTATTGGAACACAGCTATACCCATTGGTTTACATATTGTCTATGGCTACTCTTGTTCTACAACAGCAGAGCTGAGTCATTGCTGACCCCTGGTATGTTGCTGTTATTGTCAAGTGCTGCCAAGTCAGTTTTGACTCACAGACAGTGACCCTGTATAGGGTTTACGATGAGCAGCTGGTGAGTTTGAACCGTCGACCTTCAGGTTCAAACCAACCTTATGGTCAAGTGCCTATCATACAGTGCCACATAAATACATAACAAAATTGAAGCCAATTGGTTAAATGTTTGAATGTCAATGAAATACATGCATAGCATCTGTAAGCAGAATACAATAACAATGAAGAAAGATGTCATAGTGTTAACTCAGAAAAAAAGAAAATAAAAGTTCAGAATGATCACAATTATGGAGGAAAAATAACACTCTATATAGAGTCCTAA
>NW_006408741.1:484036-522802 GCF_000296735.1 Chrysochloris asiatica
ATAGAGTCCTGGTGTGGTGCTGTAGGGTAATCACTGACCCATAAGGTCGGTTTGAACCTCAAGGTCAGCAGATCAAACTTACCACCTGCTCCTTGGACACTCTATACAGGGTCGCTATGAGTTAAAACCGACTCGATGGCACTTAACAACAACAACATAGAAGAAACAAACCAAACCAAATCCACCACTATCAAGTTGATTCGGACTCATGCCAACCCTCTATAGGGTTTCCGAAAATAGAAATCTAGTGGTGGGCTTGAAACGCTGGTCTTGCAGTTAGCACCCCTACACCTAACCCACCCCACCACCAAGGCACCTTCAATAAAAGAAAAGAAAACAGGAAACAGCCAAAGTGTAAATTATGGTGTCATATGTGGCTGGATTACAGAGCACGTTTTCTTCTACTTTTCCTTATTTTCTAAAATTTTTATTGTGGCTAAATTACTTTTTGCTGCTGTTGTTGTGATACATATATATATGCCACAAAATATATGCCATTTCAACATTGCTCACATGTACAGTTCAGTCCCATCAGTTACTGTTGACCATGTTGTTCAATTACTGTTTCTGTTAGGTGTCACTGAGTCAGTTCCAACTCAATAGCAACCCAATGTACGTTAGAAGGAAACACTGTCTGGTCCCGCACCAAGCTCACAATTAGTGCAGCCACTGTGTCAACCCCTCTTGTTGTGGGTCTTCCTCTTTTTCACTGACTCTCTACTTTACCAAGCATGATGTCCTTCTCCAGAGACTGGTCCCTTACCATATCCAATTACTCTTGTAACAGGAAAAGGTAGACTTAAGTTTTAAAAAAATACTTTTGGAAGGTTTTGTGTTAACTTGACTGGTCCTGGTTTCCCAGGGGTTTGGCAGTTGAGAGGTGCTTTTCCCCTCCATGGTGAAATCAAATACAAGCATAGTTAATTCTATTCTGATGATTGGCTCTGAGCAGGCATAGTTAACTTTATGATGATTGGCTATAAGCAGCCAATCAGTTGAAAGGTATGTGTGGCCTGTTCTCAATATAATGGACACACAGGACAAAATTTGCTGTCTTTTCTGCTTGGGGCTTGGGACTCTACAATTATGAGCAATTGCCTTGATATAAGCTTCTCTTTGTTATTGTTGTTAAGTGCCATCAAGTTGGTTCCAACCTATAGCAACACTGTATAGGGATTTCCAAGGAGTGGCTGGTGAGCTTGAACCACCGACCTTGCCGTTCAAACCGACTTTGCAGTCCACACACAGTGCCACATCAGGACTCCAACTTCTCTTTACATATATACACATAAGTTTCACTGGTTTTGCTTCTCTAGAGAACCTAGCCTAGGCCACAAGGAAAGATAAAAATTCATGGATGGCCCTTGGTCTCTCTTTTTTCTCTTCTGCTCCCAATGATCCCTTGTAAAGTTCTGAGATCAGCTCTTACTCTCTGGCAACACAAAGCAAGGCCCATTCAACTTCATACCTTGTAGGGCACAAACTCCTTGTATGGTAACATGACAATCTCAACCAAATACCATCCAGATTTTTTTTCCCCTTTACTCAATAATTCACAAAATTATTCAACAAAAACTCTTTCCAAAGATATTTACTATGGAGCCAGCACTACAGGCAAAGGCCAGTAAAACTCTTACGTAGGTAGCCATGGAGGGTGTGTGGTCCCAACAATGATGGCAACAGTGGAAGGCAAGACCACCACTGAAACCAGCACCTTGAAACTTCCATTGCAGTCGAGTTAGGAGAAATACACTGTTCAAGTAGAAAAGACTGAATTTGGAATGATATGCAGAAAACAACGGCAAGTTTTTAAACTATTCTTGGGTGTACTTTTGTAGCTCTTAAAATTCATATCTGAGGCTCCCAAATATGAGAAACAATGCACGTGAGTGGGAGGGTCTACTGTCTCTCTTTCTTGCTGAGTTTCAAGTTCTGAGGACCTAGTTTAAGGTAGAGGTCCTACCTGCTTGATGGTACTGAGGTTGGCATTGCGAGACACAGGGAAATTCAAATAGACACCCGTGGGCAGCAAGAAGTCAACTGCCACGCTCTGGGTCTCCTCCTTGGTCCAGAATTCCATAGGGCAGTCAACCCCGGGGGGCATTGTTTTACCTCTCAGGTGCCAGTTGCCCTGAAAAGGAAGGAAAGGCAGAATGAGAAACCACAGGTATTCTGGGCAAGTCAGGAATCCATGGCAGCCGAAGGTTCAGGACTGGTTCCAGCTCATATACACACAAAGCTGGCTTCCCTAGGGGCCGCATTTTGCCCCGGGTGGCTTTTGGCTCCTAATACCCCAGGCCATGCCCCAACTTAGCTGCCTCTCATCACATATGGGGCACTCTGTGTGTATCCCTCAAGGCAGTGCATCCAAACCAAGACGCCAACAAACACAACCACTCCTTTTTTCCCCGGATCATACACATCAGGGAGGTCCGGCCAAGGCTACCAGGTGGCAAGGCCAGGGGACATCAGGAACGCTGGTCAGATAATCCAGGGCATTAGAAGGTTGCAGTTTTTTTTGATACTTTATAGTCAGAAACCAGATGGTTTTAACAATAAGTTTAGGTATATTCTCAAGATACTTGAAACAAGTGACACATACAGTGTGGTGCTGCAGGATAATGCACTGGACTGCAAGGTAGGTTTGAACTGCAAGCTCAGCAGTTCAAACCCACCAGCCGCTCCTCGGAACTCCTATACAAGGTTGCTATGAGTCGAAACCAACTTGATGGCACTTACCAACAATGTTCATTGTAAACCCTGGTAGCTTAGTGGATTATAAACTGGGCTGTTAACGACAAGGTCAGTAGTTTGATTCTCCCAGTCGCTCTGCAGGAGAAAGATGGAGCTTTCTGCTCTCTTAAAGATGTACAGCCTTGGAAACCCTCCAGAGGGCTCTGTGAGTCAGAACTGACTGGGTGGCACGTAACCACTGCCGCCAATGTTCATGGTGGCACTTTTCATTAGAGCCAAAAAATGTGGAAACAGCCCAAATGTCCATCAACTAATAATTGGGTAAACAAAAGTGATCCATAAAGACAATGACTCAGTCATAAGGAGAAATGAAGCTCTGATACTGGCTAGGACATGGGTGAACCTTGAAAACAACACGCTGAGCAAAAGAAATCAGCTGCAAAAGGACAAATACTGTATGGTCTCACTTATACGAAGTAAGCAAATATAGAGCTCAAAACTAAAGATTATTAGTGATTACCAGGGGTGGGAGGACAGGGAAAGGAGAAGCTTAGAGGGCACTGAGTTGCTGTTAACATCAAGGCATTCAGCTTTATCCATGCCGATACATGTAGCTCTAGTTCATTCATTTTGATTCTTGTATGAAACTTCACTGTATAAATAAACCACACTGCCCCTCTCTTAAGGAGCTCTGGTACTGTAGTGGTTACGTGTGAGACTGCTAACCTTAAGGTCAGCAGTTCGAAACTGTCAGCCATTCTGCAGGAGAAAGGCGAGGATTTCTGCTCCCGTAAAGACTTACAGCCTCGGAAACCCTATACGGGGTCAATGAGTCGGAACTCACTCCATGGCACACCACGCCCTCTCTTGTTGAACCTGAAAGCATTCTTCTGTTTTCTGTGTGCTATTACAAACAATGCTACAATGTATATTTGTATCTTCTTGTGTTCAGTGAAAGTCAAGGTCAGTGTTGTTCAACTGAACTATGTGAACCACACATGCGAGGTCAAGACAATGGAAAAAGAAGGCTGAAGAACGGATGCATTCAGATTATGACGTTGGCGAAAATTGCTGGCTGCCAGAAGAATGAACTTATCAGTCTTGGAAGAAATACAGCCAGAATGTTTCCTTTATTAGTGAGACTCCAGCTCACTTATTTTGAACACGTCATTCAGGAATGACCAATCACTGGAGCAGGGCATCCTAGGTGATTGAGGGCCAACAAAAAAATGAGGGAAATTCTCTAGGATCTGGACTGACGCAGTAAGCAATGGGCTCAAAGCTATCAATAATAGCCCAGGACCAGGTAACACCTTGTTCTGTTAAATATGACGTCCTCACCAGTCACAGCTAATCAAGGGTAACTAGCAACAACAACACTTAAAAACAGTCAAAAGACACAGGTAAAAGTCATTTTAATAATGTATATCTTTCACCCAACATGTCCAAATTGTGGTTACTTAAGCTTCCTGTGAAGGAGCTCTGGTAGCGTAGTGGTTACAAATCGGGCTGCGAACCTTAAGGTCAGCAGTTCGAAACTACCAGCTGTTCTGTGGGAGAAAGATGAGGCGTTCTGCTCTTGTAAAGATTTACAGCCTCAGAAACCCTGTACAGGGTCGCTATGGGTCGGTTCCGACTCCACGGCACATAACCACCACCACCAAGCTTCTTGTGGCTCTGTGGGTTAACGCGCCCGACTGCAAAGTCGTTTGACCTGCAAGTTTGGCAGTTCACGCTCACCAGCTGCTCCTTGGAAACCCTATACAGGGTCTCTATGGGTCAGAACCGACTCCACAGTATTTAACAACAAAGCATGTAATCAATGTAGAAAACCCACACATGAAATGATTTTACATTCTTTTTTTCCCCTGAAATCCAGTGTGTATTTAACACACTGCAATTCAGATGCTGAGCTATCATCAGAAAGACTTGATTTGCATGTAGATTTCATACCATTTTCAGGTGAAAATGTTGGCTCACAGACCCAAGTTGTTCCAAACACACTCAAAAGCTTTCTAATAATGAGATTGAGAGTCAATTTTTTAATGGAAGTGTTTAATAGAGTATTTCAAAACTCCGCTTCCGCAGTTGTACTAGTCACATTCCAAGTGCTCCAGGGTCACACATGGCTGGTGTCTACAAAATTAAGACAGCATAGGTCCAGGGTTTATCTCTCAATTGTCAGGTCATAGGTTATGTTGTTGTTAATGCTGTCGAGTTGGTTCTGACTCATAGAGACCCTGTATAGGGTTTCCAAGGAGCACCTGATGAGTTTGAACCACCAACTTTGCAGCCCAGTGCATTCTCCTGCAGCGCCACAAACCTCATCTCACAGCAACACTATGTGCAGCAGAATGAAATGCTGTCTACACTCTTTTGACTCATTAGGTTTTCACTGGTTAATTTTCAGAAATAGATTTGCCAGGCCTTTCTTCCTAGTTGATCGTAACCTAAAAGCATCACTGAAACCTGTTCAGCATCATAGCAATATGCAGGAGTCCACCGACAGATGGGTGGTAGCTGCATACAAAGTGCATTGGCCAGGGATTGAACCCTGGTCTCCTCCAGGGAAGATGAGCACTCTACCACGGAAGCACTCTTGTTCCCATATTGTTGGTTCTACACGTCATGAACTGAACTCAGTACTGCCAAGCTGTCTTCCAAAGTGGTATCCTCCATTAGCAATTGTACCACTGTTGGACAGTGTTTAAAATTTCCCTAGCTCTGCCAGCACACTCTCTTACTTTTTGCTAATATGCTAGGTATAAAATAAATGGTCTCCTGTTGTTTTATTTGCATTTCCCTTATTATCTGTACACATTTATCTCTTGCAAATTGCTTGCTTTGCCCATTTTCCCATGGGTTGTCTTTTTCTTACTGGACTGTAGGATTTCCTTACGTATTCTGGATTCAATTCCTGTGTTGGAAGTGTCTTCTAGTCAGAGTCATCTTTTTACTTTGTTTATAGTGTCTTTGGGGAGTGTGGTGGCTCTGAAGGATAAGTACTGGACTTTGAAACACAAGGTCAGTGGTTCGCGCCCACCAGCAGTTCTGTGGGAAATAAGTGAGGCTTTCTGCTTCCGCTATGTACAGCCTTGGAAACCCTATACAGTGTCTCTACGAGTTAGAATGGACTCAATGACACGCAACATAACATGGTCTCTTTTAATTAATAGATGTTTTTCAGTGTCGATGCAGTCAAACCGATGAATCTTTTCTAAATTTAAATGACTTTTGAAAATCGTTGAAAGGAAATATCTAGTTTAAGAGAGAAGTAGCTTTGGTGGTTTCACCAGCTGGCCCAGGGTCTCTGAGCAGCGGGACCACACATCACCCAACATGATCAAGTCAGCACTGCTGGTATTTGCTTCCTCTGATTGTAAAACCACATCCTAGCTGGGTTCCTCTTTCTCAGTCTGGCCAGCCCGAAGACTTTCTTACTTGATTCAAAACTGAGAGCACAGTCAGGAATCCCAGAGAATCTACTTATAATCCTAACTATACTTTGACCAAGTTTGGGACGTTAAGGAGCACCTTTGAGCACCAATTCTATGAGACTGAGATGGCACGCTTTCCTAGGAACTCTTGCCAAAGCACTTGGGCTCTGGGGTATGCGCTCCTCTCTTCCCTGCCCCTTGTTATCGTTGTTAAGTACCATCCAGTCAGTTCTAACTCACAGTGACCCTCTCTCTGTACAATAGAGAGAAACACTCAGGTCCTATGCAGCCTCACAATTGTTATGTTTGAGGCCATTGTTGCAGGCACGGTGTCAGTCTATCTCATTGAGGGTCTTCCTCTTTTTCACTGAACTTCTACTTTACCAAGCATGATGTCCTTCTCAAGGGACTGGTTCCTCCTGATAACATGTCCAAAGTACGTAAAACTAAGTCTCACTATCCTGGCTTCTAAGGAGCATTCTGGCTGTGCTCCTTCTAAGACAGATTTGTTTGTTCTATGGGCATCCATGGCAGTTAAATATTCTTCTCCAGCACCATAATTCAAATGCATCAGTTGTTCTCTGATCTTTCTTATTTATTGTCCAGCTTTCTCATTCATATGAAATGATTGAAAATACCATGGATTGGGTCAGACACACCTTATTCCTCAAAGTGGCATCTTTGGTCTTTAACACTGCAATATGGTTGATTTCTTGACTGCTGCTTCCATGAGCACCACTTGTCTGTCTGTCGTGCTGTGGTGGCTTGAGTTGCTGTGATTCTGAGGGCTATGCCACTCTGAAATATAGGGACATAATTAGTTAGCACCTCATCCATCTGGGCCAAAGAACCAACAGATCTGTGTTGGAAGAAGTGCAGCCAGAGTGCTCCTTGGAGGCCAGGATGGCCAAACTTTGTCTTTCATACTTCGGACATATTTTCAGGAGGGACCAGTCGCTGGAGAAGGAAATCATGTTTGGTAAGGTGGAGGGTCAGAGAAAGAGAGGAAGACCCCCAGAAAGATGGATTGGCCAAGTGGCAGCATCAATGGGCTCAAGCATGGCAACAATTGTGAGATTGGCCCAGGACCAGGCAGTATTTTGTTCTGTAGTGCATAGGGTCGCTATGAGTTGATACTGATTTGATGACACCTAACAACAAGAAATTAGTTAGAATCAACTCACCAGCAGTGGGTTTTTAACATTTAGTCTGAGAACTTACAGGTCACACCTGTAAGAATTTGTGCTGGTGAGTGGGGGCTGGCTAGACCAGAACTGATTCACCTGGGAGGCCAATATCCACCTTGGGAGGCATGATTTAGCTTATCATGAAGGATTAGCAAATAGAAGCCCTGAACATGGAGACTCAGAGAACTTCCTGGTTGGTGAAAACAGCTGCTCTCGGATATTTTCCATGTTCCTTGGGACATGGAACTGCTGCACTGGGAATCCTGCCAGACTCTACCCTTCCCATCGCTTCATCTGTATCTTTTTGGGATATAATACATCAGTCATATGGTTGTTGTTGCTGTTAGGAACTGTCGAGTCAGTTCTAACTCACAGTGACCGTAGGCACAACAAGAATAAAACACTGTCTGGTCCTGCACCCCATCCTCACTATTGTTGTTATACTTGAGCCCATTGCTGCTGCCACTGTGACAATCCATCTCATTGGGGGTCTTCCTCTTTTTCGCTGATGCTCCACTTTACTAAGCATAATGTTCTTCTCCAGGGACTGATCCCTTCTGGTAATATGGTCAAAGCATGAGAGATGAAGTCTCCAAAGACCGTCTGGCTGTACCTCTTCCAACACAGACTTGTTTGTTCTTCTGGCAGTCCATGTTGTTGTTGTTGTTAAGTGCTGTCGAGTTGGTTCCAAACTCATAGTAACCCTGTACAGGGTTTCCAAGGAGTGGCCAGTTGGTTAGAACCACTAACCTTGTAGTTAGCAGTACAGTGCTTATCCAAAAGCAACATACCAGGACATGTTGTTGTTTGGTGCCATCGAGTCGGCATCGACTCATAGCGACCCTATGCACAGCAGAATGAAACAATGTCCGGTCCTGAGCCAACCTCACTACCGCTGCCACACTTGAGTCCATCGATGCTGCCACCTGGCCAATCCATCTCGTTGGGGGTCTTCCTTTTTTTCTCTGACCCTCCATCTTACCAAGCATGATATCCTTCTCCAGCGACTGGTCCCTCCTGACAGTATGTCCTTAAGTATGAGACATAGTAGATATAGACATAGACATACCAGGACACAGTACTTTCAATATTCTTCACCATCACCACAACTCAAATGCATCAATTCTTCTATAGTCATCATTATTTATTGTCCAACTTTCACATGCATATGAGGCCATTGAAAATACCATGCCTTGGGTGAAGTGCACATTAGTCCTCAAACCATTATCTTTGCACTTGAACACTTTAAAGAGATCTTATGCAGCAGATTTGCCTAATGCAAATAGTTTGATTTCTTGATTGCTGTTTCCATGAGTGTTGACAGTGGATCCAAACAAAATGAAGTCTTTGACAATTTGACAATTTGAATCTTCTCTCCACATTTATCATGAAATTATTTATTGGTCCAGCTGTTTTTTGTTTTCTTTACATTTAGGTACAACTTACACTGAAGGCTGTGGACTCTCATCTCCATCACTTTTTAAGTCCTCTTCACTTTCAGGAGTCCTGGTGTGGCACAGTAGGCTATGCACTAGACTGCAAGGTCTGTTTGAACCTCAAGGTCAGTGGTTCAAACTCACCCAGCCAGCCATCCCTAGGAAACCCTCCATAGGGTCGCTATGAATCAGGACTGGCTTAACAGCACTTACAACAACACTTTCAGCAAGCAAGGTTGTATCATCTGCATATTGCAAACTGTTCATGAGTTTTCCTCCAATTCTTTGTTGTTGTTGTTAACCAACTTTGCAGTCCAGCACACTAACCCACAGCGCCACACATAGAATCCATCTTCTTGGATTATTTTTGCTCCACATTCAGATTGAGCAAGGATGGGAAAGAATACAGTTCTGCTGTACACCTTTCCTGAATCTAAACCATTCAGTATCCCCTTGTTCTGTTTGAAAGACTATCTCTTGGTCTATGTACAGGTTCCTTATGGGCACAATGAAGTGTTCTGGAATATCCAGTCTTCACAATGCTATCCATAGCTTGTCATGATCCACAGAGTCAGAAACTTTTGCATAGTCAATAAAGCACAAGTAAATATCTTTCTGGTATTGTTTTCAGCCCAAATCCACCTGACATCAGCAATGATATCCCTAGTTTCACATCCTCTTCTGAATTCAGCTTGAGTTTCTGGCAGTTACTTGTCAGTGTATTGTATTGGTACAGTTGTTTTTTTTTAATTATCTTCAGCAAAAACTTGCATGTGATATTAATCATGTTGTTTAATGATTTCTGCATTCTGTTGGGTCACTTCTTTAGAATGGGCAAACATATGGATGCCTTCCAATTAGTCAGCCAGGTAGCTGTCTTCCAAATTTCTTGACATAAATGAGTGAATGTCTCCAATGCTGTATCAGTTTGGTGAACGATTTCATTTTTTACTCTGTAAATTCCTGGAGCCTTGTTTTTTGCCAATACCTTCAATGAAGCTTGGACTTCCTCCTTCAGCACCATCGGGTCTTGATCACATGCTACCTCTTGAAATGGCTGAACATTGAGCATTTCTTTTGATACAATTACTCTGTGTATACCTTTCATTTTCTTTTGGTGCTTTCTGTATCATTCAATATTTCAAGTTGAGGCTTGAACTTTTTCTTCAGTTCTTTCAGCTTGAGAAATGCTGATTGTGTTCTTCTCTATTGGTTTTCTAACTCCAGGTCTTAGTACATTTCATTATAATACTTAGTCTTCTCAAGCTGCACTGTGATATTTTCTGTTCAACTCTTTTACTTCATTTCTTCCCTTCACTTTAGCATTTCTACGCTGGAGAGCAAGTGTCAGAGTCTCTTCTGACATCTATTTCAGTCTTTTCTTTCTTTGCTATCTTTTTAATGACCTCTTGCTTTCTTCCTATAAGATGTTCTTGATGTCATCCCCATAACTCTTCTGGTCTTTGGTCAGTCGTATCTAATGCATCAAATCTTTTCTTAGTCTGAAAGCTCCACTGAAACCTGTCCACCATGGGTGACCCTGCTGGTATTCAAATTATTGGTAACATAGCTTCCAGCATCACAGCAACACACAAGTCACCACAGTGCAACAGGCTGATAAGGCAGTGTAGGCTGTTGTTGTTGTTAAGTGCCATCAAGTTAACCAAAACTATTGCCAGGAAATCTATTCCAACCCTGTATAGGGCTTCCAAGGGTGTGCATCTTTACCAGAGGAGAAAGCCTCATCTTTCTTTCATGCAGCAGCTAGTGGGTTTGAACTGCTAACCTTGTGGTTAGCAGTCCAGTGCTTATCCTACAGCTACATCAGAGCTCCTTCATAGTATGGTATGTTGTTGTTGTTGTTGTTAAGTGCCATCAAGTCAGTTCCAACCCATAGCAACCCTGTATAGGATTTCCAAGGAGCAACTGGTGAGTTTGAACCGCCAACCTTGCGCATTAACCCCCAGTACCACACCAGGACTCCATGGTATGGTATATGCTCCAGAGATTCCATGAGTCACTCCAGCAAATCATCAAACCCAAAGGGGCAATAGAAGCCAGCAGGTCAGAAAGTAAGAGTGTCGTAGAAACTCCCGAACTTGCACATAGCATCCTAAAGGGATAGTGGGGAATCAGCTCTGAATTTGTAGTTAGCAGCACTTCCCAAACTTGTATTTTTGGCAGTCTGAAGAACACCACCTTTTTTCTTTTTTTTTACGTTGTGAACTGAGTTGATAGTTTACATGAGAGAACATCGGCTTTACACCATCGTTTCCTTGCAATGATTACAATCTCCTCTGTGCATCATCATTCAACAGTATTTGCTTCAATTCCCTGTTTTTTTGTGAGGGGAAGGGAATGTACATAAAAACACTCAGGAATATGTAATAATTTAAACACCCAATGGACACATTCTGCAAGCCTGCCTCCTGGCCACTAGCATTCACTCTTTCTCTTTCCAGGAGTCTAGAGTCCTCAGCTGCTCCCTCTCTCCATGTCCTCATCTGTGTCTCCACCTCTGGTGTCACTGCTTCTCTGGATAGAGTCCCACATTCCACTTGTGCTCATCTCCCTTGATGGTCCTAGGGTCTTCTGTTTCTGGTCTTTAATATTAACTACTCTCCCGTTTTGTTACAAAACTTCTACTTTTACAGGAACAACACCCTTTTAACTTGAGAGTTCTGACCTAGCTTCGGGTGAGTAGGGGCAGAACACTACAGAGCTGCAGGACAGCTGGTGACCAGGAAGGAGAAGCAGGGATATGAAGACTGGAGCAATTGCCACATTTGGGGGATTGGATTCATACTGACCTTTACCATGTGGCCACTATTATTTCAAATACCTTCCACTTAGGAGTTTCATATTCCAGTACTATATCAGACATTTCCAGTATGGGCAATAGTATTTTCCATGACAAATGTAATAAAGACTGTGAGGTCAGCACAGGACTGGGCAATGTTTCATTATGTTGTACACAGGGTCACTATGAGTCGGTGGTACCGACTTGGTGTCACCTTACAACAATTATTTTGGAAGTAGATGATCAGGCTTTTGTTCCTGGTCTATTCTAACATAGGAGGTCCACTAAAATCTGTCCAACATGGGTGATTCTGCTAGTAGCTGAAACACCAGTGACACAGTTTCCAGCCTCACAGCAACATACAAAGCACCACCGTAGGGCAAGTGGACAGGGCGATGGCAGAATACACTATAATACAGATGAAACAGAAAGTAAAAGCCAGATACAAAGAGTATGTACTGTATGACTCCAAGAAGAAGGGACAGAGGTGACCCCCTAGGGAAGCAGTGAGTCGAAAAGAGGACAAGGCATCAGGGTGCTGGCATCCTTTGGGATGTGGGAACTTTCCATAAACTGACCATATCATCAGTCCAAGCTAATCAAATGGACTGACTTAACTCCTGGGTATAGAAGTAAAGGCCTGAGACTCAGACCCAGACAAGCTGAGCCCTGATTGTTTTTTTGGTTTTTTTTTGCCAAGGGGATTAGACTATAGATAGGATTAGATTTAGATTCATTAACTGTACACTTGGTTATGTTCAACCATTTTAGGAGATGCCATGTGATCAAGAATCAATGATATTCAATTCTAACAAGGCTCTAGGAATTGATGAAATGCCAACTGACCCATTTCAGCAAATGAATGCAATGCCAGGAGCGCGCACTCATCTATGCCAAGAAATTTGGAAGACAGCTCCCTGACCAACCAGCTGAAAGAGATCCATATTTATGTCCATTCCAAAGAAAGGTGATCCAACAGCCTGTGGAAATGATCAAATAGTATCATTACTAGCTCATGCAAGTAAAATTGGGCTGAGGATAATTCAACAACAGATGCAGCAGTATATTGCCAGGGAACTGCCAGAAATTTAAGCTAGATTCAAAAGAGGGTATGGAATGAGAGATATCTTTGCTCATGTCTGATGGATCTTGGTTGAAAGCAGAGAATACCAGAAAGATGTCTACTTGTGTTTTATTGACTATACAGACACATATGACTTTGTGTGAATCATAATAAACTATGGATAACATTGCAAAGAATGGGAATTCCAGAACACTGCAATGTGCTCATATGAAACCTGTACATAAAACAGGAGGCGATAGTGCATAGTTTAAAGGCCAAGTTGTATCCTTTCAGCATAAGTATTTAATTTGTATGCTGAACTAATAAACCAAGAAACCAGACTACATAAAGAAAGTGCATCAGGATTGAAGGAAAACTCATTAACAAGCTGCAATATGCAAATAATCCAATCTTGCTTGCTAAAAGGGAAGAAGACTTGAAGCACTTACTGATGAAAAAAAAAAAAACACACACACACACACACACAAAAAAAAAACCCTATTACCTTCAGTCTAGATTATATCTCAACATAAAGAAAACAAAAATCCACACAACTGGACCAATAAACATCAAAATAAATGGAGAAAAGATTAAAGCTGTCATGGACTTCATTCTACTTGGATCCACAATCAATGCCAATGGAGTTGTTGTTGTTGTTGTCAGGTGCCATCAAGTCGGAACCGACTCATAGCGACCCCATGCACTGCAGAACGAAACAATGTCTGATCCTGGGCCAACCTCACTACCGCTGCCACACTTGACACCATCAATGATGCCACCTGGCCAATCCATCTCGTTAGGGGGTCTTCCTCTTTTTCTCTGACCCTCCACCTTACCCAGCATGACATCCTTCTCCAGCGACTGCTCCCTCATGACAATATGTCCAAAGTATGAGAGATGAAGTTTGGCCATCTTGGCCTCCAAGGAGCACTGTGGCTGCACTTCTTCCAAAACAGATCTACTGGTTCTTTTGGCAGTCCATGGCACTTTCAGTATTCTCCTCCAACACCACAACTCAAAGGCATCAATTCTTCTGCCAATGGAGTTGTTGTTGTTGTTAAGTGCCATCGAGTCGTAATCAATAAATCAAATAACTACTGCGCTGGGCAAATTTGTTGCCAAAGACCTCTTTTAAAATATTAAAGAGCAAAGATACACTTTGAGGACTAAAGTGCACCTGATACAGGCCATGGTATTTTCAATCATCTCATATGCATGCGGAAGCTGGACAATGAATAAGGAAGACCAGAGAAGAATTGATGCCTTTGCATTATGGTTTTGGTGAAGAATATTGAATAGACCATGGACTGTCTGAGGAACAAACAACTCCGTCTTGGAAGAAGTACAGTCAGAAATTGTACTCAGTAGTGAAGGAGACAAGAGTTTATCTCATGTACTTTGGACATGTTATCATAAGAAACAAGTCCCTGGAAAAGGACATCATATTTAGTAAAGTGGAGAGTCAGTGAAAAAGAGGAAGACCCTCAATGACATGGATTGACACAGTTGTTGCAACTAGAGGCTCAAACACAGCAAAGGTTGTGAGGATGATACAGGACCAGGCAATGCATTGTTCTGTTGTATACTGACTGAGTCACTATGAGTTGGAACTGACTCGACAATACCTAACATCAACAACTAGAACCCAAGTGAAGACAGCTAAGGGGCAAAATCCTTACTTTAGGCTTGGTGGCAGGGGTGTGTGTCTGTGGAATCACAGAGATACAATTTGGGGTCATTAGGTGACTGATAGGATGTGGAGCTATGGTGACAGCTGAGATGGCTTAGGGACAGAGGACTGTATCACCCAGAGAAGAACCACAGCAATCCCTCCCTGCTCAGAGTCATCCGGAATCTTGAGGCATGACTGACTCTCCACATTCAAATCATTAATAAAAATATCAAAGAAAACAGGGAGCGAAAGAGCTCGATTCCTCTTCTTCTACCACCCCAGCCCAGCACATTCCACAGCTGTGTGCAGATGAAACAATCTGGGTTGTGTGCTTAGGTCATAGGATCAAACCAACCTTGTACAGGTTGTTCTTGGATACTCACAGTTATATGCACTTTATTTAGCCCAAGGTTGAAGAGCAGTTTGTCTGTGTTTGTCTAGGGGGTGGGGTAGAGTCTGACCTTCAGAATCCTAGACGTTCAGTACTGTACATGTGTCCCCGGCCTCAGGGAATGAATGCTTCAACATGCTCCTATTGATTTCTGAGACAGGACAGTTATCTTAGTTCTCTAGTGCTGCTGTGACAGAAATACCACAAATGGGGGGTCTTCAGGAACAGAAATTAATTTTCTCACAATTTACCCACCCAACTGCTGTTGAGTTGATTCCGACTCAACAGAACTAACTGTTCCATAGGATTTTCGAGACTTTAAATCTTTAGTAGTACAGACAACCTCAGCTTTCTCCCATCCACCTTGAGGTTACCAGTCCAGTCCACGACTCCAGAACATTTTTTTTTGGTTTGGATTTTTTTTTTTTTTTATTAATTAAATGTTTTTATTTTGGATTGAGTGAAAGTTTACAGGGCACATCATCAGCTTCACATTCAACCATTCATATAGCTTGTTTCATTACATATATCATCAGTTAACAGTGTTTCTCTCTATCCTCTTTAGCTTTTTTTTTTTTTTTTTTGAATGGGGGGGCGGGGACTTGCCTTTTTGGAATTTACAGTCTCAGCTTTTAGGGAAGGTTTTTACATTTGTCTGTGGATATCCAGGGCTCATGTATGAGATTACTAACAAGCATTACTGAATAATCAGATGAGGGACAGTTTGCTATGTCTACTAGGTAGCTAAAGTCTGAGCCTCCAGAACATATTTTAGGGGGACACAATTCAATCCATAACAGATGGGAAGTAGGGAAATGTATCCCAGAGCTACAAACTCTTCTTCTGGGCTGGAGTGAAGATGTAGCCTCCCCTGTGGCCTAGCCAACCTGCTGGCTGGCTACCTGTTCCAAGCTCAGGTCTTCTGAAGAGCCCATCTTATTCCTTTGAAACTCCACCTTCTTGGGGCTCTGAGCTGCCATCTCTTGAGTCTTTCAGACTTCCACATGCTTCCAATGGCCCTTGCAAATGGTGCTTCTGACCAGGGACAGCTTCCCAGCAGGAAAAACCCAGAAGTTGTGTCTCCCTTATTTGAGTGATAAATATCTTCCTCCCTGTTACCCTGGTATGGGTTGAATTGTGCCCCCAAGAAGATATGGTGAAGTCAACCTGTGATTGTGAACCTGTTTAGAAATAGGGTCTTTGACGATACTATGTTAGGTTAACATAAGGCCACACTAGGTTCAGGTGGGCCCTACTCTCTGTTAGGAGTGGTGACTAAAAGAGGAAAAAAGGTAATAAAAGAGGAGAAAAGACATAGAGAGACACAGATGTAGAAGGAACACAGTTGGATGAAGATAAAGAGATTGGGGTGGTGCACCTTGTAGCCAAGGAACACCAAGAATTGCCAGGAACCACCAGAATGTAAGAGAGGTAAGGAGTGATTGTCTCTTGGTGTCTTCCGAGAGCACATCATCCTGCTAAAACGTATTTGGACTTCCAGCCTCCAGAAAAGAGAGACAAGGAATTCCTCTTGTTTTAAGCTCCCCAGTTTGCAGTACTTTGTTATAGCAGCCTTAGGAAACAAATACATTTCCTGAGGGTGAAATGTACAAAATACTTCAGTTGTTACTCTACAGCAGTGGTCTGAACATCCACCTGGGCCATCCGGACAGTGTGCGTTCATGCAGACAATGGCTCATCATCATACTAAGGTCACACTAGCCTTAAGGGCAAAACAAAAAATTGCCAGATTTCCCATCCAAAAGTTGTAACCCATTAAGCCCAAGAGAAAGAACCTCAGTTGCAGAAATATCTAGAAGGAGGTCCATGTTATCTAGAACACAATCCACATATCTTGTATAATGCCAGGCCTGGGAAAATACAAGACAAGTGTCCACTATGAAGGTTCAGTGTCCACAGTGTGGGTTCAGGTTGGCCATCCAGGCTGGCTTTGCTCAAAAAGTAAGGTGCTGATTGGTCCTCTTGACCTGGGCTTATTTTTAGGGACTTTTTTAACTTCAAGAAGTCCTTTAATCTAGTGTTTTGTTTTCCAGCCCCACTCTCAGAGAAAGCTATCAGCACGTTTTCAGTTGCCCAACTCACGTGGAAAGTAAGTGTAAGTGGGCACTCCAGAGGCTGAGTCCATTGGCACTTTGCCCACAGGGACCATTTCCCAACCAAACTTCACCTGGAGATGGAGATGGGGTGAGCCTACCTGAAACCACCACCCTGCTGGCTTCTGGGAAAACCCCAAAGACCCTCCACCATTTTACCAGTATGGAGATCCTCAGGGCAGCCCTCCTTAGCCCAGAGATCTCAGGCCCCAAGTCCTGGCCCATTCATTCATTCAACAAATATTATCTGTGCAGCCAGTCAGGAAACTGGACAGGCCCCATCACTGCTCTGATGGAATTATTTGTTCTAACAGAAGATAAACAATAAAAAGAAAACAAATTAATAAACAAGATGATTCCAGGTAGAAAGAATTGGGATGTAGTTCCTAAAAAACTAAACATAGAATTTAACACCTCTCAGTAATTCCACTCCTAGGTTTACATCCAGAAGACTTTAAGCAGGGACCCAAACAGATACGATACACCAAGGATCAACGCAGCATTACACACAATAGTCAAAAGGTAGAAACAACCCAAGAGTCTAACACTGGAAGAACAAATAAACAAAATATGATTTGTTTATAAATATATTATTGATGTATGTTATAAAAATATAAATAGTATTCAGCCATAAGCAAGAATGAACTTCAGATACGTGCTAAACACGGAAGAATCTTGAAAAGATTATCCGAGCGACATTATCCAGCTATTGTATGATTCTACTTACAGGAAATAGCTAGACTAGGCAAATGTGTAGAGACAGAAGTAGATGAGAGGTTACCAAGGGCTGGGGAAAGGGGTAATGGGAAGTTATTGCTTAATGGAGACAGAATTTCTGCTTACAGTGATGAAAAGTTTTGGAACTAGAAACTGTGAAGGTTGCACAACATTGTGAATGTAATTAATGCCACTGAATTGTATGCTTAAAAGTGGATCAAGTGGAAAAGTGGATGTTGTACATAGTTTACCACAATAAAATTGAAAAAAATAAGTTGGGATGTATTAAAATGGTCCTGCCGACATGGCCTCTTTCAGATGATGGGTCAGGAAAGTGCTCACAGGTAAGACCATGGGAGGGAAATGTCTAGAAGCCCAGGAACCAGGCACAGAGCACATATAAAGATCATGGTTAAGAATGACGAAGAAGGAGCTTATCTGAAGGACTCCCACCTCAAGAAAAAAAGCGGTCAGTGAGGTGCATGGCGGGCATGAGCAAAGTCAAATCATGTAGAAGGCATTCCGAGGCCCAGTCAGAAGGTGAGTCAAGGACATGCAAAGCTTCACTCCCAAACATATGACTCAGTAATTCTTGTTGTTGTTGTTAAGTGCCGTCGAGTCAGTTCTGACCCATAGTGACCCTGTATAGGGTTTCTGAGGAGCAGCTGGTGAACTTGAACCGCCAACCTTGTAGTTCAAATGGCTTTGCAGTCTGGTGCATTAACCCACAGAGCCATACAAGGACTCCTCCCTCAGTAATTCTATTCCTAGGTATATATACTCCTAAGAACTGAAAGCAGGGACTTAAACAGATACTTGTATGCCAGTGTTCACTGCAACATTATTCACAGTAGCCAAAAGATGGAAACCACCCAAGTGTCCATCAATAACTGTATGAATAAGCAAGGTATGGTCTATTTATATAATGAAATATTACTTCTCTCTCCCTCATTTTTACCGCTGTCTCCCTTGATCCATATCAATGAATCAGTAGGATATGAACTTTTAATTTGAATATTTTAAAAGGCAAAACAAAACAAACTTCACTGGGGATAGTCAATATAGAAATAGAAGACTGAGAGGCATATAGGTTTCTGGGAATTCTGTTCTATAGGGAAAACAAATATTATCCCTTCTGTTGCTATCAGGAGAAAAGAACCCAATTTCACTGAAGAAACTCAGCCATCTCAGTCCACTCAGGGAGGATCCACACCCAGATGGAACCCTTTGACTGCCACGATGCGACCCCCTGAAGAGTTGTCATAACATCTCAGAATCTGTGATCTCACACTTAGTAATTCTAGCACCTTGGGAATTTATCCTAAGGAAGTAATTCAATAGTAGAAAAAGCTAGGTGAACACATATTTAAGGTGGCACTGCTTGTGAAAGTGAAAAATGAAAAATAACAAGGAAATGACTAAGTAAATGATGGGATTTTAACTCCATGGAGATGAATGAAATTATTACATCGATTCCTGCACATACTGCACAGCACCCCAAATAGTCCCCGGGCTCAACAGAAACACAACACACAAGCATTTGTCATGGCAACGTATGCCTATGGACAAACCATGTCAGAAAACACAGAAACAATTAAAACAGTTCTATTATGAATAGATATGGCTGTCATAATAATGGCATTTTAATTTTAATCCCTATGAAAGTTATACAAAAATTCTTATAAAAGTTATACAGAAACTGATGATCTGCTTTGTAACCTTCACTCAACTTACAATAAAAATTATTTATTTAAAAAAAAAACAAAAATACTTATACGGAGCCCTGGTGTGGTACTGTGGGATAAAGCACTGGACCACATGGTCAGTTTGCACCACAAGGTCGGCGGTTCAAACTCACTAGCCACTCCTTGGAAACCCTGTAAACCTGGAAACAGGGTCACTATGGGTCAGAACCGACTGGATGGCACTTAACAACAACATAAAAGCTATATAGACACAAGATTTTTAAAATTACTAGAATGAAAACTGAAACCATCTGAGCAAAAGAGAAGTTTCCTGACCTCCACCTCCACACATACACCATTACCAAACAATGTCAGTTGTTTCTTTGGGTGTTTATTTCTATCTTCCTAAATAATAGGTTTAAGCATACATTTCTTTAGTCTCAACTTTTATCTTTTTGCCTTAGATAATGTGATGGAGTGCTCCTGTTTTTATTCCCCTAAACATCCCCTCGCCTCCATTTTCAGAATATATTTGTTGTTGTTGTTAAGTGCCGTCAAGTTGGTTCTGACCCATAGCAACCCTGTTTAGGGTTTCCAAGGAGCAGCTGGTGAGACTGAACGGTCAACCTTGTGGTTGAAACCAACTTTGCAGTCCAACACATAACCCATGATGCCACACCAGGACTCCTTTTCAGAATATAGCTATGTGACATTACTTTGTTAAGTAAATCTTCAGTGTTTATTTTACTATTGCTGTTGTTGTTTGTAAGTGCTGTTGAGTCGGTTCCAACCCATAGTAACCCTGTATAGGGTTTCCGAGGAGCAGCTGGTAAGCTTGAACCACCGACCTTGCAGTTCAAATTGACCTTGCAGTCTAGCACACTAACCTGCGGTACCACACCAGGACTATATAAATATTACTCAAAACTAAGCCACATAGTATACTATGATTGTATTTTCTTTCATGTCCAACTTTTTGTTTTTACTGTAGTTGACAGCTGTGTCATTTTTTAAACTGTGCTCTATTTTCAATGTATTGATCATAATTTTTCTTCAATGCCCCAGCAGAGTTGTCAAACTCATCACAATATTGCAAATATGTCAGAGAACCCATTGGTTCCATTTTCTTCTTGGAGATATTCCTCTTGGGGCTCTGCTATCTTGCTCCAAACTGTTCTGACCCATAGTGACCCTGTACAGGATTTCCAAGGAGTGGCTGGTGAGTTTGGACCGCCATTGTTTGCTCCTCTCTAGGCCTGCTGCATAACTGTGGTACTGGCTTAACCATCATTATGGAAATTCCATTCACTTCTCCTGGGATCAGTCAGCATTCTTGGTTGTAAGTAAAGAAACCAAACAGAAAAGGAACTGATGGATTATCTGACGTTATTTGTTGTGATGATTTTTATAAGTTCTGCTGGCGAGTCTCAGGAAGAACTAGTGATTAATACATTGAAAGCAAATAGAAGAAGGCAATGATCAACTCCAGGAAAAACAAAAAGTTCAACAAGAAAGGAACTATATAACTGTAGTCCACCATATGGGCTTCATGATACAGAACCGCATCTAATGAAAAATGGCTGTCATTACTGCCAATCCCTAGGTACCACAATGTGTATAAGGAAGTTGACCTTGCAGCCATCACTACTTCTGCCACCACAGCCATAGCTGGAGACCACTCTTCATCCCTTTTGTGTCAAAATCTGACACAGATTTTAAGGTGAATCTTATCAGTGGAGTTGGGAACACAAACCTAGTTCTGACTATACAGGAGACTCATGAGTGCTCACTTTTCAGTGCCCATCAGGGGAGGTCATTTTTCTTTCTCGCTACTTCCAAACCTCAGAGTAATAGGATAGCAAAAACACAGCTATTTGGCAGCTGAGAAGCCAGAACAAGGAACACCTGTGTATATCACGTGTTCTTCTTTCTTGATTGGTTTCCTCATATTGGGAATACTTCTTCTAGTGGTTTCCTTGAAGGCGAAGTTTTCAAAAATCCACATGTCTTAAAAAATGTCTTTATTCTACTCTTTTACTTGAAGGATTGCTGTTGTTGTTGTTAAGTACCGTTGAGCTGGTTCCAACTCATAGTGACCCTGCATAGGGTTTCCAAGGAGTGGCTGAAGAGTTTGAATCACTGACTTTCTGGTTCAAACCGACCTTGAATACAAAACTCTGGATTGGGAATTACTTTCTTTTGGAAATTTGAAAACATCACTCCATCGCCTTCTAGTTTCTAGTGCCACTTTAAAGAGTCTGATGTCATTCTGTTCACCGCTCTTTATGTGGCCTCTTTTCTCTCTGGTGGCTTTTGTCAGATAGTCAGATGGTGCCAATAGCTCAACTGCTAACCCAAAAGTTGGAAATTAAAGTCCGCCCAGAGTTGCCTCGGAAGACAGGCCTGGCAATTTACTTTGAAAAAGTCAGTCACTGAAAACCCTAAGAGCATTCTGACATATACAGGGATGCCATAAATGAGAATGGACTTGATGGAACCTTTTCCTACTCCAGTACGATTAATAGGGTCTTTGCAAATGTAATCAAGCTAATCAATCTTAACTTGATTACATTTGCAAAGATGCTATTTCCAAATAAGGTTGCATTCGCAGGTTCTGGAAAGACATGAATTTGGGTGTGGGACGGGGGAAGAGACAACCCAGTACAGAAGTTCTGGAAGACACGGGAAATGAAGTTGAGAATAGCGGAGGGGAAAACCTCAAGGGAACTAGAGCTCCTGTCCTTTCTGTTCTGAAGAGATGGTTGCTGTTCAGGGAGCTCACTAACCATTCCTAGTTCCCCTAGGGCCCTGGGCAGGATGTTCAACCCAATGCCAATTCTCTGGTCTCAGATTCATTCTCTGGTCTCAGATTCCTCATTTGCACAATGAAAGGACTGTATTAATCTTCTAAGCCTAATACCCTACACGCTCCAAAGAGTATATTTTTGATGGGAAAAAAAAAAAAAAAAAAAAGTCCCCATCTAAGGACTCTTTGAGAAGCAATACTAAGTTAGAAAATTTAAATTTTCTTCCTTCAAGGTAACATTTTCATTTTTCTCTCCCAAAATAGGCTAGCTCAACTCCACCATGGGCATAGTGAGACAAACACCAACTCCTGCTGCTTAAGAATGAGCTCCAGGGCTCCTGGGAGTAATACTGTGTCTTCTTTTCCCAGGCAGCATCCCTCCTGTGGGAACCTAGCTGAAGTCTAGTTATCTTTTCCCTTTGCAGGCTCCTAGCACAAATTTGGGTCATTGTCTCCCTTTAGGCAGACGAATCCATGGAGAAGCTCTCCTTTGGTGAGATAAGGGGAGCAGATCTGCTTCACATTCTTTATCTATCTGCAAAATAATGTGTCTTCTTCCTCCTCTCCCTCGTAACCCCTTCTCCCCAGCCTACCTCTCTGGGATGGTCCAAGAAAGAGCAGAAGCAAAGGTCCCTCTGTCTGGTACAGTAGAGATGCTTTAGAATCAATGCGTGTCATTCCGCCCTTGCCTCACTCTGAGCTCCTTACGTGCCTGGAAAAAGAAGAGACAGAGAGAAATTTAAAAAAAGAGAAAGACTTTCAAAATCTACCTACTTTGGATCAAACTGACAACAGCAACTTGAAAGATCAGATAAGAAACTTAGGGGACAGTAAGCTTATTTTCATAATGGTGGTGGCAGTGTGCTGTGGAGTCGGCTGCAATTCATAGCGACCCTGTACAGGGTTTCCGAGGCTGTAAATCTTTACGGGAGCAGAACGCCTCATCTTTCTCCCACAGAACAGCTGGTAGTTTCAAACTGCTGACCTTGCGGTTTGCAGTCTGATTCATTCGTAACCACTACACTACCAGAGCTCAGGAACAGCTAAAACAGGGAGGGTGAGAATGGGTCCACAATTGGAAGGGTGTTATCAATGTCACTAAGCTGTACCTATAGAAATTGTTGAATTGATGTGTATTTTCAACAGGGACAACAACAAAAAAATAAATTATTAAAAATGAGAGAGAA
Source organism: Chrysochloris asiatica (assembly GCF_000296735.1). NCBI lineage: Eukaryota > Metazoa > Chordata > Mammalia > Afrosoricida > Chrysochloridae > Chrysochloris > Chrysochloris asiatica. The sequence goes on from NW_006408741.1 coordinate 507,226, forward strand.
TCTCAGAAGCCTTCTGCGTAGTCTCACAAGATTTTAGTTCAAAAACAACCACTTCACCTCATTTGCCTTTTTGCAAACCAGTCAAATTCTGCTTGCTCGGCCTTTCTCATCATCTGCATCCAAGCCACCCCCAGCTCCCGTTAAAGGTACTGAGCAAAACACAGCAACATCTCCAGGGCCTGAAGCAAAAATATACGGATGTCTGCCAGCAGTTCTCAGGTCGTTTGCTGATTTTGTTTGGCATTTGAGAATAAGTGATCTGAGCCAGGCTTGGGTTCGAGTTCCGTTCAGTAGCTGCAAGAGAGGCTGGTTTGTGAACTTGAGATGGCCCAATCCTCCCTAAGAATCTAACTTCAAAGCTCAAATCACATCAAAAAGGAAATTCCATCCCTGCTCTACTGGAGATGAAAAGAAAGGCGGCCCTTGTGGAGGACGTCTGAAGAGGGGTCCGCCCACTCACTGGATCAGTGGTGTTTCTCTCCACCATCGCCCCCTCCCTCCTCCTGGAAATTACCTGACCCCAGCGAGAACGACGCCTGAGTTCCGGAAGCTGAGCCGCCTGGATTTCTGCATAGGACCCGCCCTCCCTCATTACCCTGGGCATCGCTATCTCCCCTGGGTGGGGAGTCCTGCCTGGAACCCACTGGGCAGGGAAGGGGAGGGCTCCTGATGAGTAAGAAATGGAGACCATGGCTGGACCCTCTGGAAAAGGTATCACTTCCAGGACCACCTCTCTCAAGGACCAAGCGGGAATTCTTGCCACCAGTCCAGCTCCTGATAGAAGGGCCCTGGTTCCAGGCGCCCAGCAACGTGGGCTGGGACAGTCCCTTCACCCAGCATCCCGGGGAGGTGGGCCAGGACTTCCTGAGACAGAGAAATGGGAGGCCAGAGGCCAGAGGCCAGAGCTAAGGAAGAAATCACTCCCTCTTGCTGAACAACACAGAAACCGATATGGAGTTAACTAGGGGATGGATAATCCCAGCTCAGTAACGGGGAACTGAGAAATGCTGGTAGATAAAGAATTAAGAGGAGGTAAGGCAAAAGGGATGATCCAGCCGAGAGGAGAGTTAGGGAGGCAGGGAAAGAACTGTCCTTAGGAATTCAGGTCAGGAAATAAGCAGCCAGGAGAAAATGCACAAGACAGCGGCTAGGGGAAAAACAGTTTCCAGGTGGAAGGTCTGTCTTTGGTCACGACCTCATGACCTGGTCTGTCGTCTGCTAAGCCTTCGGGTTCAAGGGCGACTCTCGAGTTGGGCTAATCACAGGGTGCTCCTTGAGTGCCTCCTGAATGGGGGCGGGGGGAAGGGGAGGGCGCGCACAGCCACTGCTCCATCCCTGACAAGTAAACAGCTCTTCCCAGACAACCGCGTCCTCCAACGGGGCCAGCTGAGGGCGGCAGCGGAGACACCTCAAATACCCGACCTCCCAAGGCACACCCGGGGCGCTGACAGACCAGGGACGCAGCAGAGCATCGCACCAGCCCTAGTAGAGAAGCAGAACGCGAGCCCGACTCTGCCTTGGCCTGGGTCCTATTCATCCCCAGCCCCCACGGCCCTGGACTACGATCGCCTCCAAGGCCCACCCCTGCCCCGCCCCAGGCGGACAAAGCCCGGCGCTCGGCTGGCGGGCGCACCGGGGGACACTGGGACCCCGCAGACGCCCGCGCAGGTGGGTTTCGTACCGGTGTCGGGGCGGGGGGCGGGGCCCAGTCTCCCTGGAGACAGTTGCCCTGGGGATGCGGCGGGCAGTCTTGGAGTGAAAGGAGAGAGTCAGCCTCGCGGTAGTGGCGCTGAGCACGCAAGGGCCTGAGGGCAGCCCGCGAGCGCGGTGCGGGAAAGAGGCGCATCCGCTGAGGGGCGCGGCCCGGGGCGGGGCGTCCTCGAGGGCGGAGCGCCAGCGGGGTGGGGCGGGGTTTGGCCAGCACGGAGCGGGCACCATCAACAAATTCTCAAACTCCTTACCAGGCGAAGCTTCGGGGCGCAAGAGGTCCGGGGCGCAGAGACAATGGTTGAAAATTCTCCCGAGCCCCGCTTTCCCCCCACCCCCCAAGTGGGCGGAGGCGGGACGGGCGGGGTCGCGCCCACCCACCCCAGTCTCCGCGGGACCTGGAAGACGCGCGCTCTCAGAAGACTGTCCTCTGTGTTTCCGCAGAAACGCTGATAGAAAGTGACATTTGGTGAGTGAGTGACGGCTGATCGTCCTCCAAACCACTCCATGCTACACGGCTCCCCAGAAATCACCAGAAAGGGCGGATACCGAACCAGATTACAGATCCGGATTCTGGGTCACTCGACTAAGTGGCCCAGTCGGACTCTGACTCCAAATCCCGGGTGCTGGATGCTCCCCAGCTGCGGAGCGTTCCTTTCCATCGACCTTCCCTTCGTGTCGGATTTACATGGGTTTACCCGAGATTTTCATTAATGCATATATTCGGTACAATGAGCCAGAGCTTGCTGGCCAACGACCCTGGGAGTAACACACCAACTATTCGGGACACCTGACACTGGGCCCCGGGGCCCACGCACGTCCGATACCGCGAGGTAGGTGCTGCTATCCTCGGTTGTGAATGAGGACCCGCAGCTCAGAGAGCTCTCTCACAGACACACACGTGCACTCTGACAGTTACATACACAGTGCACACACCCACATGCAATTCCCACAGTCTCGCAACAGCAGAGCCATGCCTCTTAGAGTTTTCTTCCTCTCGAGTCCACAGCCCTGCACTGGGGGCTCAAGAGAAGGTAGGGGTTTCAGGAGCAGAATCAAGCACTGAGTGGGTCACTGGAGAGGGAAGGGGGAATTGATTGTACTAACTGCTTGGAGCTCACTGCCTCCACTGGGGTCAACTCTCAGAGTCCCAGGAACGGCTCTCTGCCCCACCATGGCCTTGGGTGACCACTGTGGGAACTTCTAGGCCCTGAGTGGATCCCAGAGCATGAAAGGAGGGCTGGGTGGAGAACTGCCACCCCTACCCCAGGAGCTAAGGGTCTTCGCCTGGATCCTGAAGTCCCCAGCTGTGAGGACAGGCTAACTTGGGTCCCCAGGAGCCACAAAGACACACCTCCGCATACACATTCTCACACACTCAGCCACAGAGACCAGGGGCACAATTATATGAATTGGCACACACAGTGACACACGCCCTCACACACCAGACATGTTCACCCATAAACACATTCATGCACAATTTACACACTGAGCCACATTCCATCCTTTCACTGTGTGAAGCTGGGATGTGCACTTGGCAGGCATCCCTGGAGAAGGCAGAGCCCTGGTCACTGGGTGGGGACTGCCGAGCTTCCCACCATTACTAGGGAATTTGCTATTTTGTTTCCTTCACCACCATTTTCATTTCTCATGCCCAGGCTCTAGGAGGGGAGCAGTACAACTACAGGTAACCCCTAAGTCAGCTAGGGTGAGGTTCCTGACCCCAGGAGGCAGGGTCCCTACCCACCCACAGGGTGATGATGGTTTCCACAGATGAAACAGAAATCACAGCTGGACATTGGATCAACAGTTCTCTGACACCCACGCTGGATGAGCAGAGAGTGGTATCCATAATCACTCCCAACCAGGAAAGCATAATGAACCTGCAGGCCTGGCTGCCAAAGACATTTTCTAAGGGGTTCCCCTCCCTCCTGTCCCCCAGCCTTCTTGGGTGTCTTCTCCCCAGGGGCCAGGTCTGCTGAGGTCTCTTTACTTGAAGACTTCCCTTCCTCTCCAACCTGGGATCAAAGACAAGATACCTATCAGCAATGATGCACAGTGACCCACTCAGAGTTTAAACTGGGGTATCAGGCAACAGGTTTCTCTGGAGCTCAGAGAAGCAGCCAGGCTTCTTTGAAATGGCAAAACCCACAAAATGTCAGCCCTAAATATTCTGCCTGTGTTATAAAAATGTCCTGGAACTGTACTTACAAATTCTGGGAAGATACTGAACGTAATTGTATTCATTCATAATTAAATGAATCAATACAGGTACATATAAAATCATAAGGACAATGTCTGGTGTGTACAGTAAACGCTCAATAAGCATTTGCTTATTGATGGGAAATGGACACAGAGAGTCCATATTACTTGCCTAAGGTCACAGAGCTAGTTGTTGTTAAGTGCCCTCAAATGGGTTCCGAATCATGAGGAGCAACTGGTAAGTTTGCACCGCTGATCTGGAGGCTATCCTACAGGCCACACCAGGTCTCCTAATTCATTTTTCAGGAACCTTGAGTCCTTTCTGAAATCAGGTGAGGGTATAAACAATTTAGTGCGCAGTGTTTAAATGTCCTGCTGCTAACTCAAAGGTCAGCAGTGTGAACCCATCAGCTGTTCTGTGGGAGAAAGGTGTGGCAGTGGCTTCCATAAAGATTTATAGCCTTGGAAACCTTATAGGGCAGTTCTACTATGTCCTGAAGAGTCACTGTGAGTTGGCATCAAATCAATGGTTGTGGGTTCCGTTTTTAGTTTTTAATGGATAATAAATTAGTTTCACCACTATTGTTTTTGTTAAGCGTTGTTAAGTCGGTTCTGACTCATAGGGACCCTGTATAGGGTTTCCAAGGCTTTAAATCTTCCTGGAAATAGAAAGTTTCATCTTTCTCCCGCAGAACAGCTGGCAGGCTCAAACTGCAGACGTTGTGGTTCATAGTCCTGTGCTTATCATACGCAGCCACCACACTCCCTTCACCACTATTAAAGATCAGCAAATAGAGAAGTTAGATCCTTACCCAATTGCTGATTATAAAGTCAATTATAAGTCTTGGTGTGGTGTGGGTTAATGGGCTTGAATGGCAAGGTCAGCAGTTCAAGGTCACTAGCCACTCCTCAGAAACCCTAAATAGGGTCTCTATGAGTTGGAACCGACTCGACAGCACTTAACAACAGCAACAAGTCCCCAGCATAAGGCAGTAAACCAGTGGATCTCTGTTCCCACTCTTGAGAGCCCTTGTTATATTCCACAAGCCCTATAGGAGAGACTCTGTTAGTCACATCTCTGGCTCCCTCTCCTGAACATGCTTCCAGGTAACCTCACGGTAAACAAAGGCTAGCCTCACCCAGCTGCCCACCAATATCTCACCCACTGTTATTCGTCCTCCTTGGAATGGTACCTTGGTAGTACAATAGTTAAGTGTTTGGATGGCTAACTGAAAGTTTGATATTGGAACCCACCAGTGATTTCGCAAAGATTGATGTTGGAACCCACCAGTGATTTCACAAGAGAAAAGAGCTGACAATCTTTTCTCTTTAAGATGAAAGCCTAGGAAAGCCGCTCTCCTGTAGGGTCCTAGTGAGTCTTAATCGATTCAACACACACTCAGCAATTTCCTACTTAAGGTTGGCATTCCCAATTTCTAGATGTGGTTCAGATATAAACAGAGACAAGACTAGAAAGATTAACAAAGATACAACTAACAAAAACCAGTTAAATATTTTTTTGCAATTCTATTAGGAAAAACAGGACTCTGGAAAATCATCTTTCTCCTTCAAGGGGAGCGATTGTTTCCGTATTTGCTCACACAACACTCTCTATTCTTAGTTCTCTTGATACTTTTACTCTCAAAGAAAGAGCATGAGGAAGGCTAAATTTCAGGACTGTCTAGCCCCTGCTTGCCTGCCATCCTTAGATATTTTCATCCATCTTTGAGACTCACACCCAGTGAACTCAGAAAGTGGCTCATCTGTAGTTAAGAAGCAAAGTTAATTAGAATCTGGAGCTTCCGACTTCCTTTCGACAATTCCCAATGCTTAGTACTAAAGTCTTCCTTAATTGAGGTTTTGGGAGCTTGTGGCCTAGGGGACAGGGAATGGGCCAAGAGGAAAATGAGGCTTGTGTTTGAATTGCTCATTCCTTCAAGTGTCAACCCCCAAAAGGATTCAAGTTTCAGGGAACCTCACAAGGAGATGGAAAAGTACAAGTTTCAGAGTTAGACCTGGTTTTGGATGAGTTTCCTAACTTGTCCACCTCATCTGTAAAGGGGGTGCTAGCACATAGAAGGCACTGATGGTAACAAAACCAAAAATTACCTACTGCCATTAAGTCGATTCCAACTGACAGCGACCCTGTGGGACAGAGTGGAACTGTCCTAGAGCATTTTCAAGGATGTAAATCTTCAGGGAGACAGGCCGCCGCATCTTTTCCCCTTGAGGCAGCTGGTGGATTCGACCCTGAGACCTTTGGGTTAGCAGCTGAGAACTTGGAGTTAAAGCACATGTAGGGAAGACTTTTGGGTTTGCAAACTGATTGCCATGTGTGGACGCTGACTCATGGTGACCCCATGTGTCATAGAGTAGAACTGTACTCCGTAGGTTTTTCATGGCCATGGCCTTTTGAAAGCAGATCACCAGGCCTTTTTTCCTCATCTGTCTTAGTCTGGAAGCTTCACTGAAGCCTGTTCAATATCATAGCAACACACCTACCTTCACTGACAAACAGGTGGTGGCTGTGCTTCGGATGCATTGGCCGGGAATTGAACCTGGGTGTCTCGCATGGAAGGTAAGGTATCTGCGACTGAACCACCACTGCATCTGTTGAGCTCCCAAGGGCTGGGTTACGAACAAAACAGGCAGGAGGAAGGATGCCACCCCTGGAGAGTGTATAAGTGTGTGGGTTCGACCTACCAAATTTTTGGTTAACAGCCCATGCTTAACCATTTGGTCACCCAGAAACTCCTTGTCTTTCCCTCACTGCTTTCTCTGAAGTCTCAGGTTGCCGGTTCTGGGACATGGTTCTTGTGCAAGGACACGATGTCTTATACTTCATTTTAAGTTTCAAAGAAGAAAAAAAAGACATTCCTGTGTTTGTAGCAAAGATCCATTGTGAATAGTTATTTACTACAAGAAAACCGGAGTAAGGGGAGAAACAGGACACATCTAGGCTCCTGAAAGATACCCTGAGGAATTGGAGAAGCTCATCTCCTTGTAAAATCTCTGTGTTTAAGAAGTTGCTGAGAGCAAGAAAATTAAACTAAAGGCTAGAAAATATAAATAATTTAAAAGTTTGCTCCAAATTTGAAGAAGGTAAAAAGAATGAATCTAGCAATACCAACCATTTGCTGTCAAGCTGATTCCAATGCATGGTGACCCTGCATGTGTTAGAGCAGAACTGTGTGCCGCAGGATTTCAGTAACTGACTTTTTGGAAGTTAATCACCAGGTCTTTCTTATGAGGCACTTTTGGGTGGACGCAAACCTCCAACCTTTCAGTTAGCAGCTGAGCATGTTAACTGTTTGACCCACCCAGGGAGTCCCTGACAATATTCGACTGAGCATAATCACAGAGCTGAACCTTAAAGATCTTTTCGTTAAGAGGGCAAGTAAACTGTCAGAGTCACATAACTTCGTGACAGTAAGTTCTAGTCTACTAAATCAGTACCTGAGAGATACTAAAACTATGAACAATGTCAACAGAAGCAGCAGGTGCAGCTGACATTTATATGACAATGCTAAATGTCAGACTGCTTTATACTCATCATGGAGGTTTAAAATCATGGCAGCAAAGTCTATATCATCCCTCTCATTGATATTTGGAATCACTGTCCTCTCCCTTTAAATCTTGGTGGGTTTCTTAGTACCTTTTCCAGACCAAAAGAATATAGCATTAGTGATGCTAAGTGACTTAAAGGTTAAGTCCAACAAAGCCAAGCAATTTCCACCTTGGTTTCAGGAACACCTACTTTTGGAGCTCTGGGCATAAAGAAGGAAGTCTAATACCATGAAGCCGCCATGCTAGGGAAAGCCCAAGCCATAAACAGAAGCCATGTAGTTAACAGTACCACATGAGCCCAACCTTTAAGTCATCCCTGCCCTGGCATCAGATGTTAGTGTTATGTGCCGTGGAGTTGGTTCTGACTTATAGCGAACCCTGAACAGGGTTTCCGAGGCTGTAAATCTTTACAGGAGCAGAAAGCCTCATCTTTCTCCCACGAAACAGCTGGTAGTTTGTGCTGACCTTAAGGTTCGCAGCCCGATTCATAACCACTATGCTACCAGAGTTCCTTGAGTCGACTTGGTAGCAACTATTTTTTGTTGTGTGTGTTTTTAAAACTGTTTCTAACAACAAGTCATCTAACAACTATTAAGGCATAAGGCTCATTTAAAAAAAAAAAAAAGTACGATATCTCTCCATTTTAGCAAATTCCGATTCTGTCCCTCAAGACAGTCTTATGGAAGAGGAGGGGTCTCCGGTGACTTCTGTTACATGGTAGAAGCCAGCACAAGAGTGACCCACAGTACAGCAGGGTGGGTCTGTGTGACCCAAACAAAATGGCAGAAGTGAGGGTGTGTCACTTCCAAGACTAGGTATGAAAGACCTTAGCTACAACCGTGGGCTCTCACCTTCTCATCTCTCACTCTGGATGAGCGGGCGACAGCCATGTCGTGAGGACACTACGGAGAGAGGCCCAGATGGTGAGGAACTGAGGAGTGTAGCCAATGACCAGCCATAGCAGGACTGCTCACAATGACCTGGATGGCATCTCCAGCCTCAACACTTGCAGCCCCAGCTAATGACTTGACCACAATCTCATGAAAGACTATGAGTTCAAACCCCCTCCAACTAAGTTGCTCCCAGATACCTGACCCATAAAAACTGAGATGCTAAATGTTTATGGTTTAAGCAGCTGAGTTTGGGAATAATTTATTACAGAGCAGTGAATCACTCATATACCACGTGTGGCTCCTAGGCTCCTGCCTGACTGAACAGAGGCTCCATCAAGACGGCTTGAATCAGTGGTCAGTACAAACAAAAGATGGCCCCTGTGTTTGTATGAGTCAGACATATTTCTGAAATAGAGGCAATATGTTCAGTGAAAGAAATCATACAAAATACTACATGTTGTATGATTCCAATTTTATGAAATGTCTAAAACAGGTAAATCTATAGAGATAGGAAGTAGATGAAGTGGTTGCCTAGAGCTTGGAGGGCTCTGGTAGCATAGTGGTTACAAGTTGGGCTGCTAACCTCAAGGTCAGTAGTTCGAAACTACCAGCTGTTCTGTGGAAGAAAGATGAGGCTTTCTACTCCCATAAAGATTAACAGCCTCGGAAACCCTATACAGGGTCTCTATGAGTTGGAACCGACTCCACAGCACGTCACCATCACCACCACCCCCAGGGCTTGGAGGGAGTCCTGGTGTGGCGCTGTGGGTTAATGTGCCAGACTGCAAAGCTGTTTGAACTGCAAGGTCGACAGTTCAAGCTCACCAGTCATTTCTCAGAAACCCTATACGAGGTCACTGTGGGTTGAATCCCCTGTTCTCATGAGATCCCAGAACAGCAGACAACCGTGAAACCATTGGGCCAAAGGTTGAAAAATCTCGGTGATGATGCTCAGAGCTCCAGTGCCTCATCCCATTACCCTGCTCAGCCTCTCCTTGGCAGGGGCCTCAGGACCACCTCTTCTATTCCCAAAGCAGGACTCCTGGCTGCTTCTGCCCTTGGGAACCTCTGGGCTGTGTTCCCACTCTGTCCCAGAACATGAGCCTCAGGCTATATCTGGGACTAACGCAGGCAGCACCCTCCCTAAGGCCCCTGACATCCATTCTCTCATGTAAGCCTCACTAGTTACCAAGTCAAAGCATTCCATTTTACAAACGAGGGAAGTACAGCGCAGGGAGGGGTATAGCTGTACAGTTAGTAGATGGGAGAGGCAAGACTTGAACTCACATTGTCTCGAGTCCTGCTCTGGCCACTGTAGCACACTGCCTCTCCTGGTTTCATGGAACACATCAGATCTGGGCCACTGACCAAGAGGAGCCCCAAGTACCAGTGCCTAGTTGTGTCACCTGCCATTGAGATTTCAGAGGGCAGGCACTGCTTCCTTTGGACAAAGAATGGCTCTCAATGGCTGGGACAGCACCAGAAGTGGCCTCCTCCTCAGTACTCTAGCGGTCAGAGAACCCGAGGCCAAAAGTCCACCAAGGAACCCCCAGTACAGGGAGTTGAGCTGAGTCCTGGGCTGGGGAGGGTAAGGAGCTGGGAGGCCCCTGCCCCAGCATCCACTGACTCCCAGAAGCCTCTCTTCAGACTCCTACCAGAATTCCAACCTCCCCCCCCCACCCACACACACCCATGCTTCTTCTGAGGAAATGAGTGACCACATGGAGAGGAAGGACAGAGCAGTGATGAAGCTCAGGCTTGGCCACCTTCTACCTGGATGAAGGTAAGTCATTGAACCTTTCTGTATCAGTTTCCCTATCTATCCATAAAACAGGAATCGCAATAGTACTATGTTCAGAGGAGAACTCAACTCCACGGGGCTCTCAAGGCTAAGACCTTACAGAAGCAGCTCACCAGGCTTTTCTTCTGAGGTGTGTCTGGATGGAGTCATACTGTTCATCTTTCGGTTTGTTGCAGATTGCTTAACTGTTTGTGCCACCCAGGAACTCCAGGACATGTATCACATAGGGCTGTAATAAGAACAAATTAATTTCATGTTTCAAAGGGCCTAGCACACTATGCAGTGGATGCTACAAAAGTCTTTGCAGTTATTATTAGACCAAGAAATAGCAAGCTAGGGTAATGAAGCTGGCAATTCTGAACTGGCAAAGCTCTGAAGTACAATGTTGCTGACTGGACCCACAGAAAACAAAACTGGTCTAAAATGCTCCCCTACTGTATTTGAGGTCATTCTCAAAGTGAGGGGCTCTGGTAGTTTAGATGGGGGTTCTAAGTCCAACCCCAGGCTCTGTGATTTCCTTGGTATTCAGCTGATGAATTATGCTCACCATTCCTTCTTTGTGAAAAGGGGCTGGTGGAGCTATCTGACCTCCTCTGATGTCATGAGGAGAGAATCAAAAGCAGCATCAGCAGCCTGAGGTTAATGCGATAACGTAGAGGTCAAACATACGTTCATCCTGCACCCTTATTTACCAGTTCCTACATCAGCGCTCCCTTCCATAGCATGCTCTACTTCTCTTCTGGGCTTGCAATAGCCAGACAGAACTCACAGACCACACTCATGACTACACGGTTTATCATGGGATTGTTGTTAAGAGCCGTCAAGTCGGTTCCGACCCATAGTGACCCTGTATAGGGTTTCTGAGGAGTGGCTGGTGGGTTTGAACTAACAACCTTGTGGTTCAAACTGACCTTGCAGTCCAGTGCCTTATCCCACAGCACCACACCAGAAGGTTCAGGAACAACTCAGGATACAATTCTTTGATCAAGACAGTCTCTTAGCCTGTCCACAGGCAGGCCTCACAGACCCTCAGCCTGACCTCTGCCCTGCTCTGGCAAGCCTTAAAAAACAACTCTTTAGGTCTGTATAAGTGCCAGGGGCACCTTACTCCACCAGTAAGCCTCGGCCCAAAGGCTCTCTTCCCCTCAGTGAGTCAGCAATCTCCATTGTCAAGCTTCAGGAGGCCTCCTGCCTGCAGGCACTCAGCTCTCTAGCTCCCTGGGTCTGCGCTTGGTCTGCACTTCCACTGTAATGGCCGGGAAGCCAATGCACTGCCTCTCACTGTCTCCTGGTGATACTGATACTGTTTATCTCCATCTTGCTCCATCTGCAGTGTTACAGCTTTCTCTCTCTGTTTCCTGGGTCTAGGAGACTCTCAGCGCAGGGACCCTAGGTCCAAAGGATGTGCTCTGTCCTGTCTTTTCTTCTTGGTTAGTGAGGTCCCTATTTTCCACCTCTGAAATGGCTCATTTTAAACCTAGTGATAGGGCAAAACTGACCAAGCCCCTCATTAGGATTCTGTGTACCATATTTGTAGATGAGTATCCTTTTTACAGTTTATTGAGCACCACATTTTTGCACTAATGTTTGAGTTCCTGGTGTGGCACTGTAGGATAAGCACTGGACTACTAATCACAGGTTCAAACCTACTAGCCACTCCTCAGATACCCTGTACAGGGCTGCTGTGAGTCGGAACCGACTCAACAGCACTTTACAATAAAACAACAACATTAAATAGTTAATGGGCTGGGCTGCTAACTGAAAGGATGGAGACTCACATCTACTCAGAAGTACCTGAGAAGAAAGACCTGGCAATCTATGTCTCAAAAACCATCTCTCTGGAGGCAGAGACGATGACATGGAGAGATGGAGCAGCTGGGAACTTTAGACCCAGAGAGGGAGAGGAGCACGACTGGGGGCGGGGGGCAGACTTGTAGCGTATACCCTTTGGTTGCTTGATGATGCATGGAGGGGATTGTAACCATGGCAATGAAATGATATACAATAGGATGAATGTAAAACTAATGTTCTCCCATGTAAACTATCACATAATTCACAATAAAACTTTAAATAAAAAAAGAAGAAACAAACCATCTCTCAAAGACCTTATGGAGCCCAGTTCTACTCTGACATCAGTGGGATCGCTACGTAATAGAATCCACTCAACAGCACCTGCTCTCATTGGAAACTATGTATTTATTAGCACAATTGTGTCTTATTCTTCCTGCTATTCTGTTTGAATCTACATTTTTTTCAAACTAGGGTTGGAGACACTGTGCTTGGATTAGCGGAAGTCACAGAAAAAACACAGACATCTTCCCAGGGCATCCATTTGACTTGGCAATTCGAGGGAAACATTCTGTATAATAAAATAAACACAAGTATATCATGTAAAATGTACATTCGTATTAAAAATAAAACTTGAGACTTCAAAGCCAGGTCATGCTTGGGGTGGGCTGTGCAGACTGGGGTCATGCATCCGATCTCTTCTGGCAGAGGAGTGGGTGGGAAAAGTTAAGAGAAGGTTGGCTCCACTGGGGTCAAAGTCACTTCAAGTTACTCAGCCATCTCCCACCACCCCACCATCCCATGTGCGTGCAGCACAAGGCTCCTGAGACGGCTGCCTCCACAGCAGAGGAACCAGACCAGAAGCACCCACCTAGCTGCTGCAGTTCCCAGGCCAGGGGCCAAGCCACAGTCCACTGCCATGACCAAGGCCACTTGAAGGCAAACCTCAGACCTCACTGGTGACCTTCTTTCTAGTCCAGGCCCAAGGACTAAGTCCAGAGGCAGCTCCTGCCCAAGTCTAACGCCATCTTCTGGGGAAAGTAGGGAATGACCTGGACAAGATCTTGTCCCCAACAGTCCTCATCTCTGGTCCCTATTATTATCAGCTGCTGTTGAGTAGCTTCACTGACTGGTGAAGTCACACACGTCTGAAAGAAGCTCCCATGTATTAGATGCATGGGAGCTTAATTTTAAAATAGCCCACACTTCACCACTGGTTTCCAAATGACGGCCCCATCAGCTTTATTATTCAAATATATGGCACACAGACCCCATATGTACAGAGAAGAATTGTTCCATAGGGTTTCCAAGAATTCTCAGAAGCAGATCACCAGCCCTGTCTTCAAAGGGAACTCTGGCTACTAGTCCAGCATTTGCTTAACCATGTGTGCCATCCAGGGACTCCACCTTCAGAACTTGCAGGGTTAGCAAACACTGAAAAAAACAAAACACTAGACTCTTAACAGGCTGATAACCAAGGGAAAAGCAAGTCTAAACTTTTATCTGTAAAATGGGTATAAGGAAACACGCCCTATGCATTTCCTAAGGGACATTCATAAAAGGACCAAATAAAATCATGGAGGAATAAGCCACAAGGACTCATGGCAAGGATACTTGTCATTTAAGATCCATTTGCTGCCACAGTATGAAGCCTCAAAGATTCATTTATTCAATCACAAAAATAGCTTATTTTGGCCTGTCAGTTTGTCCTACTGTATGATGTGTAATGTTGGAAGGTATGCCACTGGCAGTTCAAATACCAGCAGGGTCACCTATGGATACACAGATTTCAGAGGAGTTTCCAGCCTAAGAAAGCAGAGGAAGAAAGGCCTGGTGATGTACCACTGAAAAGCAGCCCAGGAAAACTCTATAGATCCCAACAGAACATTGTCTGATAAAATGTTGGAAGGCACTCAAAACAGATTTGTGTAAACTAATGCTCTGCTATACCTTAGGTCATCATGATGAATAATAGCAACAACTCATCTTCACAGTAAACCAGTAAAAGACACGGTGTCATCCAGTTTTCGAATGATCATTTCAGAGAGGTCAAGCAACTTGTCAGGGTCACCCACCTGGTAAATGTCAAGGCTAAGATTTGAACATCCATCTGCGTGATTCTAAAGCCCTTGCTTTGGTCACTAACGTCAAGATTCCTTTCGATTCATTCAGAATAGACAATGCCTTGCACTTCGCATTGGAAACGTGAAGTCACACATGTCTGAAAGAAGCTCCCATGTATTAGATGCATGGGAGCTTAATTTTAAAATAGCCCACACTTCATCACTGGTTTCCAAATGACGGCCCCATCAGCTTTATTATTCAAATATATGTCAGACAGCACACCAGAGAAAAACATTCATATTCTGGCTCCTCGACTCAGGACCCATAAGAAACAGGAAGGGTAGACTTGTTCAGTCTCTACATTGGCTTTGAACACGAGAAAAACTTTCAATGAAACATTTGGGGCTTTTGGGGTTTTTCCCCCTAGAAGAAATGTCTCATGAAGCAAATTATTTTGAAATGGAGATCCTAGGTCTATGAACTTCCTTCTCAGATTCACCAGGCCAGCAGTGATGAGGAAAATGTATGCATTAAGCACTGCCTGTGGGCTTGACTTGAGCTCCTCACTTTAAGACTACCTATGAACTGCTGCTGATGGAAGCAGAGGTCACATTGCCCTGCTATTGTAGTTAGTTGTGACAAAGTCGATTCTGACTCACGGCAACCTCGTGTGTGCACACAGCTGCTTTCAAGGCTGTGACCTTTGGGAAGCAGATGTCCCGATCTATCTTTGGGCAGCTTTGAACAGCCAGCCTCTCAGCTAGTAATCAAGAACATAACCATTTGCACAAAGGCTGAAAAGCAGCTGTCAATGGCATTAGATGAAGCTGGTGCCAACACTGTGGGGTTCTGTTTCTGAAATCTGGGGCATCCATAGAGCTGCCTCAGTTTCCTAAACTGCCTTAAGGAGCATCTGGATAGAGTGAGTAGACCAGATACCATGATGAATTATGGAGTTGAAACGAACGCTTCTTCTTGTTAGATGCTGGCTAGTCAGTTCTGACTCATAGCGACCCTGGTACAATGGAAGGAAACACTGCCCAGTCTGCACCATCCTCACGGTCATTGCTATGTTTGAACTTATTGAGAGTCTCCCTTTTCCACTGACCCTCTACTAGTATAATGGCCTTTCCAGGGCCTGGTCCCTCTTGGACCATTAAGTCTCTGTCCTCCATTTCCAACTACAGGACTGAGGGAGCCATGATTAGCTCAGGGAGGTCAGCATCTCCCTGTCATCAGGCCTTTTGCTTTCCCCAGTAGGCTCAAACCTAAATCAAGCCAGATTGTGAAGGAAACGATCCATTTCTGTTGAGAGGTTATCAGTTCACCTTCTAGAAGTACCTACTTTCATGACAGAAGAATCTATCTTTGTGCTTAACCCAAATCCCATTAGCTTATGTATAAACCATTTTGAAATAAGATGAATCTTGAGGGTGTTAAAGCATTAAAATATTGAAAATTTATAAAAGCTAATAAAAAAGAGGTTATGCAACTATAAAGGTACTATTCTCTGGTAGCGTAATGGTTACAAGTCAGGATGAGAACCTCAGCTCAG
>NW_006408741.1:524577-527887 GCF_000296735.1 Chrysochloris asiatica
GCCATGGACTGCCAAAAGAACCAACAGATCTATGTTGTAAGAAGTGCAGCCAGAGTGCTTGTTGGAGGCCAGGATGGTCAAACTTCATGTCTCATACTTGGGGCATATTGTCAGGAGGGAGCAGTAGCTGGAGAAGGATATCATGTTTGGTAAGGTGAAGGGTCAAAGAAAAAGAGGAAGACCCACAGCGAGAATGGATGGCCAAATGACAGCATCAATGGGCCCAAGTGTGGCAACAAATGTGAAGTTGGCTTGGGACTGGGCAGTGTTTCATTCTGTTGTGCATAGGGTCGCTCTGAGTTGGTACTGACCCAATGGCACCTAACAAGAACAACAATAACCACCACCAACACCACCATTTACTGAAAACCAACTGTGCGATTATCTAATGTATCTCATTTAATCCTTAAGAAAATCCTTATAATAGGTCCTATTGATTATGAGGTTGGCACAAGACCGGGCAGTGTTTCCTTCTGTTGTGCATGAGTTGGTACTGACCTGATGGCACCTTACAACAACAACAAGTCATAGGCCTCATTAGCTCCAATGTACAGATGAAGACTCTAAGGATCAGAAAAGTTAAGAACCCTATTCAAGGTTACACAGCTGGGAAGTCGGGAAGCTAGGTTTGGAATCTTATTCCATCCCACTGCAGAGCCCAAGCATAGAGCTGTTGCATTGAACTGCACCAAACTTTATGCTGTGTATATAGTTAGCAATCAGAAAGATAACTAACCTTACTAGCAATAAAAGAACCAAACTGAAAATATTACCTTTTGGGCCCATTATAGTAAAACATTTCTTTTACTATGATTTAAAACTGGCAAGAGTATTATAAAACCACTATACCAGCATATTACTAGGTTTCCAAATGACAGAAGATGGTAAACTGGTCCAGTCTTTCTGGAAAACCAGTTAGCTTCAGGAGCAAAAAAAGAATAATTAAGCACTTTGATGCAATAATTCCTGAGTATAGGAAAAAGCCATATATCTCAAATATTCATTGCAGTGTTTTGAGAGCAGTGTATGTGTGTGTGTGTGTGTGTATCTAGAAGCAGTATCGATGCCCACAGAGGAGGAAGCTTGAGGAAATGATGGTGTCCCTGTTCTAGCACTTACACTGCCACTGTAGTCTCTGGATGGTGCAGTTTGCATTTGACTATTAAACTAAAGGATGGCAGTTTGAACCCATCCAGGGTGCCATGGAAAAAAGACCTGGCAATCTGTTTTGCTAAAAATCACAGCTAAGAAAACCCTAGGGAGGTGTTCTGCTCTGGTCCCATGAATTGGAACTTGATGGCAATGGGTTATATTTGATCTTAGACTGCCAATGAAAAGGATGACTACATTATAAAGCCACATGGGAAAATGCCAGTGAGCCAATGCTAGCTGAAAACAGCAAACTGCAAGAGCGCATGGCTACTAATTATAACAAAAAGCTTTAAATGGAAAGGGTACTCAATGAGCAACATCTGTGTCGGGACAGTGGGATAATAGCAAACCATTTACAGGTACCTCTTACCAGCGGCTCTTCAGAAACCCCATACAGGGTTGCTATGGGTCAGAACCAACTCAACTGCACTTAACAACAACTACAGCTGTATACCAGCTCCTTGACAGACACTGTGTGTACCACTGTGTGCCTGGCCCTTACACTTGGTCAAATCTTAACTCCTAAAAATGAATGAGTAGGGTATGTTATTCCAATGCCACAGGTGAAGACTCAGGCCCAGAGGGGGTAAGGGATCTGCCCAAGGTCACCCAGCAGATGGAAAATGATTGAAATGAAAACCCAGTTCAGGCTGGCTCCAAAGACGGTGCTTTTACCTCCAAGTGGCAATCCCCCAATCCCCACCCATCCCCTACCCTGCCCTGCCCTGCCCTACCCCACTCTATCCTGCACAAATGACTTTTCAAATCCCAGGGTGATAATCTCTTGTGTCCCTATTGATAAGAAAGCACTTCCTCCAGCATTCACCAGAACAACATCCAACCCTGCCCCCAGTACCTCCTCAGTCCTGGACTAACTAACAGACTCCTAGGGGTGTCCACAACTGGGGGTTTCCAAAACCCCTTTCACCAACCCCCTACCAGCAGGAAAACCTCCAGGTTCAGCGAAAACATCATGGCCACCAGTGGCCACTGGACTCCCAGCAGCAAACGGAGTCCTACCCCTGCCTCTCCTGGGGGCTCAGAGGAAACATGAGGGGTTATGAACTCTCAGACAGGCTGGGAGGAGCCCTGAACAGGGAAGCCTCCAGGGAGAGATAGGACAAGGGTCAGAAAGAGAAAGAAGGGGCTGAGAGGAAGGGGAAGGGAAGACAGGAAGATGTACAGGGGCCAGGCAGTTAGCTGAGATGGGGAAGAACTTGTTCTGCACGCTGTTCCTTCAACGCTGGGATCCCAGAGAGGGGATGTGGGTGGCGGAGGGGAGGCAAGAGGCTTGAATAATGATTGAATTCAATAATAATCAAATGATTGTAGCTGATGCTAAGGTGGCCAAAAGCTCACAAAGTTGAGAAAGCATGAAGTTAAGTACCCCATTCAAGGGTTGCCTCAGTTTTCCAAAGGGCAATAAGGAACACCTGGATGTAGCCAATGGCCTAGCCCCTGGGATACAGTGTAGCAGTAAGGACAGGAGGACTTGGAAATCCTTGCCTCAGGGGGAAAGCGGCAGGACAGTCCTTGACTCAGGACAAGTGTGTTGTTGTTGTTGTTAAGTGCCATTGAATGGGTTCTGACTCATAGTGACCCTGCATAGGGTTTCCAAGGAGCAGCTGATGCGTTTGAACCACTGACCTTGCGATTCAAACTGACTTTACAGTCCAGTGCTTATCCTATAGCACCACACCACACTTTACAAGCTTGGTTCCTTGTAATGACATCAGGACTCAGCATCGTCCCCAGAAAATAGAGAAACACATTCCTGTCTGTTTGCTGTGGGTTGAACAGTGGCTCCCCCCACCCCCCCAAAAAAAAGATATGAGCACGTCCTAATCCCCAGACCCCGTGAATGGGTCTCTGGAAACAGGTGTTTGTAGAATCAGCCAGTTCAGGATTTTGAGATGAGATCATTGTGGATGATCCCGGTTGACCTGAATAACAATGACAAGTGTCCTTCTAAGAGACAAGGCACAGAAGAGTCAGCCTTGTGCAGATACAGCCCCAGGTACAGGAAAGCTGGGAGCCTCTGATGCTGAAAGAGGCAAGGAGGGATCCTTCTGTGGAGCTTTCAGGGAACACAGTCCTGCCTTCAGACTTCGGCCCTCCAGACCCATGAGAGAATCAGTTTCTCTTAACACCCCCCCCC
>NW_006408741.1:527987-533609 GCF_000296735.1 Chrysochloris asiatica
GTGGTACTTTGTCTTTGCAACTCTAGGAAACATGACATGAAATTCCAATTCGGGCAGCTCAGCTTCTTTCCCCTTTCTGCGATTTCTCCTTCTGCTTGACCTCCACCCTACCTACAAGTTGCTGTTCTAGCATTTCTCCTCAGTGGAAAGCAAGTTTCCTCAATGTGAGTGAAGGGAAGCAAACTGAAATACCACTTTAGAAACTCCACATCTCCTCCCACTCCACATTCTCCTCCCTGGGAAGCACCACTGGCAATCACAGCCCTGACCCCGGCCTAGGTGGTGGGGTGAGCTTTCAGTTCAGCCAGCGTTGGGCAAAGGGGCTATGTTGGCCCAGGAAACAGAAGGCTGGTCCCACTTGAGGGTAACACCAGAGAGTTAATGTGTTTGGCTACAGAGAAAGAGGGGATGAGGAGGGAGGTTCCTGGGGTTTTTGTTTCCACCTTGAAACTGGTAGCATTTTTTATATGATTACAGGGGGATTTCCATCACCCAAATTAAGCAAAATTGTGTTTAGCAAGGAGAAGAGTGGAGTTTTGCAAACTTTGCCACTTATGAAACACGACATTAGCATAGTAATGATGCGTCTCCCTCTGCTCTCAAACAAGCCAGACTCCAACCATCCTGTGGTCAATTAACAATGGCCACCCCCATCAGACCCATCCAATCAGGCCCTGCCTAACCACCCTTCTGGAGCACCTCGCTTCTGAATCTTTCCCTCCAACCGCTTTGCTGGGAAACATGTTTGTCCTCTGGGGAATGGCTGACCCATCGTCCCTACAGGCTGAAATAACTTTTCTAAGGTCCCATGCTAAGAAAACATGTGGTGGGGCCCCAAACCCCACCACCAGACCCACACAGGCAGCTGGCCTCGAGGGAGGGAAATGCTCAAAACAAAACGGGTTTGAAAAACAACCCAGCTGAAGGGGAATTGTTCATAAGTTACACATTCACTTCTCCCTCTAACTCTGCAAATGAAGAAAAACAAGGTGAAGCAGGAACTGGCCCCTCTTACCCCCACGTCCACCCCCTAGACCCACCCTTACCCCCTATGAACTTCCACACATCAGTGCTGGGGGTGGGGGGAGGAAGGGGGTCCCTAGAGGCTGGGCTCTGAGGATTTGTGATTTGTCTGTAGGTACCCTCCCTATCTGCCTGCCTTGTTCTCAGTCCAGCCCCTGACCCTCAAGTGGGAGCTCAGTGAATGTAAGTGTAGGAAAGAAAGAGACAACACTGGACCCACAAAATAGGACAAAGAGGTGCTTTGGCTATCCTTCTTGGGCTGGGTCAGAGGCTGCAGGAACATGCCTGATCCTGCTTGAGGGGGAAAAACAGTATGGCCGGGAGCCGTAATTCCTGAAATACTGGAACTATGTTCTAAGTTTGGCCAGCACTGTCTCTAGATGGTCAGAAAGGATGGGAGCAGTGGGGGCTCTGAGGGAGGTCAACTCTACACGGAGGTCAACCAGCGGGGGTTTTATGAGTCAGAACCGACTCCACAGCACACAACAACAACAACAACAACAACAACCCCTTAAATCGGTGTCTTCTATTCTTCCTGGGAGTTGCTCATCATTGTTGTTGTGTGCTGATGAGTCCATTCCAACTTAATAGCCCTACGGGTTTCCAAGGAGCGGCTGGTGGGTTTGAACTGTTGACCTTGTGGTTAGCAATCCAATGCTTATCCTACAGTGCCACAACAGGACTCCGGGAGTCGTATATGATAGAGAAATGCCAGGATGGTCCTGAATTGCTAGGACAACCCTCTTAGGAGCCCAAGGGATGGAATCCTGCTACCAAGAATTCAAACTATAGCAAGGGCAGAAATGTTAAGGGCCGGCAATTTTCGCTTGAATGAGACAAGAGAAAGCTTAGTATGTATCTTGTATACGGACACAGCCCCACAAACCAGAAGAATCTTTAATCCTCCTCATCATGACCATCAAACCCTACACACTGTACTCCTAGTAGCTGGTTTTTACCTGGGAGGATCAAGGGTAGCTATGTTAGAGGCTGTGCTCTGAAAGGGCACCCCAATTCTCTCACCTCTCAACCATGAGCCCTATTAGGAAATGCCCTCAACAAGCAAAAGCGGATTCTGAAAGAGCTGGGACTCAAATCCTGGATGACTTAACAGCTAAACAGCCACAAAATCACCTAGCTCCTCTGGTTGTTTAACTGAAAGCAGTAGGTAAAATCCATCCATTATCTGGGAGGAAAGTCCCTGTGGTCCCATTCAATTGCCAAGAACCCCAAGGCACCCACAGATCTCCAGGAGCTGGATGCCAGCAGTAATCAATAGGCCTGGGTTCAAAGTCTTTTGGGAGCAGTGATCCTACCTCAGGAGAATCCTGAGGGAGGAAGTAGGGATGCCTCTCACTTCCCTGCCTGCATATCCAGGATCAACTGTACCCCATACAAGATCCAACTCTTCTGAGAATGCGTGGAGTCCAGTAGGACCCCAGGCCCCGGGGGAAAAAGCCCTGTCTTACAAGAGTCCGGAGGGTTTTAAGACTCCCATGTCCCTCATTCCAAGGAGCAGGTGCAAGATCAAGAAGCAGGCTGCTCAATCGAGGGAGGGCCTGAGCGCTCGCTCCAGCAGCAATGGCACCTCGGGTGCAACGACAGGACCCAGGATATAGACCACCAATCTTTCCAGTTCCCCTACGGGAAGTGCCTTTCGGTCTTGCATTGGCTCTGTCAGCCGCAGTTTAAACCCACCAGCTGCTCCTCGGAAACCCTATACATAACCCCTATGAGTGGGAACCAACTCCATAGCACTTGACAACAACATATCCCCCCACCCCCACCCCTTCAGGGCAAAGCTCTGAACCCTCACCCTGATCCTCACTAAAGGTCGTCCCTTTTCCCCTCTCCCAGATTTCAAAGAATGTGGTAGAGAGGAGGAAGTCTAAATAAAAACAGGAAATTCGACTAAAAAAAGAGAAATAAAGCAAACTTCATTCAGGTTAAATTACGGGTAAGAATATTAAAAAAAAAAAAAAAAGTCCGGAAATGCAAAGCTGGAGGCGGTTTTGTCTCGTAACTCGGGCTTAGCCGCGGACCCGGGGGCTGGTGTCACCTGCGCGGCTGCGGTGAACACACGGTGACGGCGCGCGGCCCCCGAGGGCCACCCATGTAGAGACCCCAGAGAGAGCTGGAGCTGAAGTCCGCAATGGCCGGGAGAGCCCTGGACACTTCGAACCCGGCCCCCAGAAGCTGGGCCCCGAGAGGGCGCTCAAGGACCGGTGCATGGGAGCTGTGCACACCCGTCTGTCTCCCCAGGCCCCAAAGGGCGCAAGGAGGAGCGCAGCCCGTACCTTGGATCCAGCCTGGACGTCGCGGTCCCATCCTCCAGGGCTCTGGGTGTGCGTGCAAGGCACAGGCGGCTCCGCGCTCCCCGGCCTAGGCGGGCTCACTAGGAGCCACACCGCCGAGGCAGCCCCCAGTCCAGTTGCGCCCCTCTCCCCGAGGCACGAAGGGCGCTCGCGGGTGAGACAGGGAGCAACCCGGGGCACAGAGCACTGTCCCATTCCCGGTAGCCCGACCCCGATGCACCTTTCGACTGAGTTGTTAAACTCAAGGAGGGCACATAGCAACAAGGCGCAGGAGGCTGTGCGCGCCGCCTCCCCAAGCTCGGGGACACGCCAAACCCCCAAAACGTCCAGTCCGAATCCTCCTTCCCCACCTCAGACAGCCAAAGGCGAGCGCTTACCGGTCCCGGCACTGCTGGCGCGGCTGCGGCGTGCCCAGCGGCCGCTCGAAGCAAAGGTGCTGAGTACGAAAGAGCGTGGAGGGAGGGAGGCGGCCAGGGCGGGGGCGCCCCGCCTGCTGACAGCCACACACCCCACTTCCCACTGTTTCCTTTTTACTCGCAACAGGAAAAACAGCTCCTCTGGCCACCTTGCTCGCCCCCACCCCTTCTGTGGCTGCGGGGGGCGGGGGCCGGGTGTGTGTGTGTGCAAATCTAGCAGGTGTCTCTCTGGAAGCTGCACCTTGCCCTTCTTCAAAACAAGTTTTCTTTTTTATACAAAGAAAAACAACCAAATAAAGAAAGCTCCTAAGAAGCCATCAAACGTTTGTCTTCCACATTCACATACCAAAGAATTTCTCCAGTGGGCGAGAAAGGGGTGTGTGAGTGTGGCGCAGAAGGGGGAGACGGTGCCTGGAGCTAAAACGTGAGGTGCTTCTATGGTATGGCAGGGGTGGCACGCTCCTTGGACCACACCTTGAAGGAGGGGGCAGGGGCGCCACCGAGCAATTTCTGTTAATCTTAGCAGTTTCCATCACCAGCTGTGAGAGCTCATTCAGCAAGTTAAAACGAATTATTTTTGTCCTCCAGAGCCTCCATGGGTTGAGGCGGGCTGTATAATCTTGCTCTGCTGAGTGTAGAAAGAACTAAAATTGGAGGGGGGAGGGAGGAATGACTTTGAGCACATCACAGATCCATTTTCATCCGTGAAATTGCAAGGAAGGGGCAGTTGTAAATTTCATGTAGCGCCTATATCTGTTAAGTAAAAGATGAACATGCTTGACTTGTATTTTTGAGCTAATAGTATGGTAAAGTTACCTAAAAAGTGGGTGTTAGGTGTTCTGGACAGGGCCACAACTTAAGTGCTTGTCATAGACACTATTTTCTGTAGGTATACCTCTTGGCTCAGGTGCCAGGGGAGAGGTTACCTGGCATGAAGGGGATGGACTACAGGATTAGGTGGGTCAAGTGCATGTGGATAGCAGACTAGCTGCTCAGATGACAACAGTGACTTCAAACCTTTCTCTGACGAGCCAGTCAATTGCTTAGTCAAACAACTGCTTAAACAATCTGCCCTACGCAACCCAGACTGAGGAGAAAAGCAACTATTATTGTCTCTCTGGACAGATGAGAAAACTGAGGCTTGTGAAGAACTTCTGGCCTCCAAGATCAGCTTGGACCCCACACTGGTTCTAGAGTTTGTTATGGAAGGAGAATAGATTGTTCATTTCTAAACAGAAAAGGGAAGAGGGTTTGGGAAACACTAAGCAGGGTGCTAAATGGTCCTAGTTTTCTATGATCCTGGAGGCAGGTTCTGTATTCCCTATCACAAGTAAGTCCCTATGGGAAGAAATTTTGGTTCTGTCCCAGAAATGAATACTGATATGGTTCTCCACAGAGCATTTGAGACTCACAGCCTCATTTCCAAATTCAAAATGGCAGAGCCTTGGCAAAGCTCTCCTGCCCCCTCCAGGGAAATCCTGTCCAAATCCTCAAAAGAAATGGACATTTCATAAAGAAAATCTGATAGCAGGTGAGCACGCTTTCCTAACACCTATTCCTTGACCTGTGCTCACTGGGACACAATCTAATCACTGGTCCCTTGTTACCAGAGTTTGTTGTAAGAAGCTGTCAGGTGAGAAATGCTTTTGCATCTTCCAAATGAACTCTTCCTTGAATATAGACAGTAAAACTTCCAAAAGCAGGACCTGAGTAAGGCAGAAACCTGTCAGAGAAGGAAAACTCAAATATTTTGCACTAAAAGAGAGTTATCAGGTCAGGTGCCATTGAGTCGGAACAGACTCATAGTGACCCCATGCACAGCAGAACGAAACAATGTCCGATCCTGGGCCAACCTCACTACCGCTGCC
>NW_006408741.1:535014-550495 GCF_000296735.1 Chrysochloris asiatica
GCACTTTGGACTTCCTCTCTGAGTATCATTGGCTCTTGTTCATATGGTATCTCTTGAAATGGTTGAACATTAACCATTTCCTTTTGGTACAAAAAGAGAGTTATAGAAAGTGTTAAGACTGCACCCTGTCAAAAGTAGAAAACTCACAAGACCTAGAAAAACAAGGCAGTCCAGGTGAGTTCTGTCTGTCATAGGTTTCACTGTACATAGCAACACAACAGCTTCCACACTTACAACTCAATGGGCATTGATTATACTTTTCATGTTGTGCCACTGTTCTTGCTATCCTTTGGTAAAATATTCCATCTCCATTAATAATACAGATTGTTGTTGTTATGTGCCATGGAATCAGTTCCGACTCATAGCGACCTTGTACAGGGTTTCCAAGGCTGTAAATCTTTATGGGAGCAGAAAGCCTCATCTTTCTCCTGCAGAACAGCTGATAGTTTAGAACTGCTGACTGTGAGATTAGCAGCCCGATTCGTAACCACTACACTACCAGAGCTCCTTAATAATGCAGGCAGTCTCTGATTTATGACGTATTCTACTTACGATGAACAGCACTTGTAACAATGTTCCACTGCTATTCATAAAGCTTTCACTGGCCAATCTTTTCAGGAGTAGATCACAAAATCCATCCTAACCTGCGTTAGTCTGGAAGCCAGAACACTTAACTGTATGTGCAGAATCTGTACATAGACCAAGAGGCATTCATTTGAACAGAACAAGGGGTACTTCGTAGTTTAAAACCAGGGAAAGTACGTGTAAGAGTTGTATCCTTTAATCATATTGATTCAATCTATAAAGTAAGCAAATAATCTGAGAAATTGGACTATATGAAGAAGAACAAATAAAGTAGCAGGCTTGAAGAAAAGCTCATTAACAACCTGCACTATGTAAATAACACAACCTTGCTTGCTGAAAGTGAAGAGGACTTGAAGTAATTATTGGTGAAGATCAAAGACTACAACCTTCAGTACGGATCCTCACAACTGGACCAATAAGCAATATCATGATAAATGAAAAAAATATTTAAGCTGTCAAGGATTTCATTTTACCTGGGTCCACAATCGACACCCATCAAAGTGTTGTTGTTAGGTGCAGTTGAATCAGCTCTAACTCATAGTGAGTGTACAAAGCAGAATGAAACACCACCAGTCCTGTACCATCTTCACACTAGTTGTTAGGTTTGAGCCCATTGTGACAGCCACTGTGTCAATCTAGCTCGTTGGGGTCTTCTTTTTTTCCTATGGCCCTCTACTTTACCGAGCAGAATGCTCTTTTCCAGGGATTGGTCCTCCTGATAACATGAAAACATCAGATGAAGTCTCACCAGCCTCGTGTCCAAGGAACGTTCTGGTTTACCTCTTCGAAGACAAGATTTGTTTGTTCTTCTGGCAGTCCAGACTTTCGATATTCTTTGCCAATACCACAATTCAAACACATCAATTCTTCTCCAGTCTTCCTTATTCACTATCCAGTTGTCACATGTATAATAGTTGTTGTCAGGAAATCAAAGGATAAACTTATTGCATTGGGCAAAATTGATTGCAAAAAAACCTGTTTAAAAGTGTTCAACAGCAAAGCTATTACTTTGCGGACTAAGGTGCCTCTGATTCAAGCCTGTTTTTTTTTTTTTTCATACAAAAGCTGGACAACTAATAAGGAATACTGGAGTGGGGGAAAACAACCAAAAACCTGTCTTTTTTTTTTTAATGATTTCTGTGTGTGTGTTTTTAATGTGTGTATCCAAATATGCCTGAAAATTTATATGTAATGTTTCCAAACCCCACAAAGACAAAATAAAGATCAAATTTATAAATATACTGATTATTAATAAAGACAATAAAAATGAAAATTTAAAAACAAAAGAGGTATTTGACTTAAGTCAGAACTGATTTACAACACAGTTATTGGAATGAAACCCTGTGTTAGTCAGGGGTTTCCTGCAAACTCAGTACTCCTCTAACAAAAACTCCCCTTTACTACCCTCCCCCACCATGCCTGGTAACCATTAATAGTCTTTGGGTTTTATTTATTTGCTGTATTTTATATAAATGAGACCATACAGTATTTGCCCTTTGGCATCTGACTAATTTCACTCAGATGTGTTCAAGGGTTAGCATGCACTAGGACTTTAACCCTCTCCCTGACTGTATAATAGCCAACTGTATTGTATGAGCAAACGAAGCAAGGATGGTGAAATTTTGTCTCACATACTTTGGACATGTTACTAGGAGGTACCACTCCCTGAAAGAGGACATCATGTTTGGCAAAGTAGAGGGATAGAATGACACATGGGCTGTAACACTGGGTTTAAGCATAACAATTGGAGGGTGGCTCAGGGCCAGGCCATGTGTGTTTCCTTCTGTTGTGCATAAAGTCACTATGAGTTGGAACTAACTTGATGGCACCTCTCAACAACAATTCTATGTCTGGACCACATTTTGTTTGTTCCAGTTATGTACATATATTTTTAATATGCAAGACACTTCTAGGGCAATGGAGGCATACTAAATGCTATGAGGTGCTTTCTACATTGTTATCTCTGATTCCCACAATAGCCTAACAAGGTAAATGTTGCCATTCCCACTTTACAGATGAGAAAACTGAGGCTCAGGAAGGTTGAGTTATTTTCCCAGGATCAAACAGTCAGAAAGTGTCTATCTGCTTCCAGATCCTCGTTGCTTTTACTACGTCACCCTGCTTTTCCACATGCTCCCTGTCCTAAGAAGGTTCACTTTCTTGAAAAGTGAATACACTTTATTTTGGTAAGACCAGAACCATAGGACTTTCATGTCTCCCTTAGGGGTGCCAGGAAGTTTGAGCTAAATTTAACTTTCAAGTACAGTCATTCTCGTCCCTCAAGTTCCTGGTAGAATTGCCTTCTGTCTTCCTCTATATGGTTTCTGATCTTTCTCTCTCTCTCACGTTATTTTTAACTGCTGTTTGACCGTTTTTTGAAGGAAGTTGCCCCCAATTCCCTTTGAATTGTAAATAAAATGAACCAGTTACAGTGGAGAATCCACAATAGTCATGGGAAAAAAAATGGTGCCCGAATTGTAAGCAAGGCCACACTTCCTACTTGTGTGAGCTCCAGAACTGCTCCTCCCTGTTGGGGAAGTAAGTGTGTGCCCTGCTTGAGAAAGATTTTGGTCCCACTTTATTGGAGGGAGAGGCGTAAAGAGCAGGCAGAGGGCAGGCCAGCCAGGGAGCACACATAGGCCTCTATGCAGCTATCGTCTACCAGAACTGTCCCCTCAACGCCTCCACAGCTACTCCCGGATGCAGAAAGCATCTTTGCTCAGTTCAGCATTGTGCTGCTTCATCTCTAACACCCACACATACCTACAAGCAGGGTTATCTCAGGGCAGCTGGAATCAAGAGGAGCATCTGAAGACAGGGGTACGAGCCTGTGTACCCACTTCCTTGTTGTCCCCCTCACCCTGAGAAGCTCAGAAATTTGCCTCCGTGCCCCATCCAGGCAGGAAGCCACACTGCTGTGGTCCTTGAGCAGGGAAGAAATGAGCAGCTCAAGCCTTTGGCTTTTGCCAGGAAAAGTGTAGGGGAAGCTTAGCAGTCACGAACATCCTCCTTGGAGCCAAACTGCCCAGCACTGCCACTCTGGAGCCGTGTGACCTCAGACAAGCGACTTAATCTCTTTGTGCCTCTTTTCCTAAAAGTTTTGCTAGGATTAAATGAGCAAATACATATAAAATGTACAGCTGATGCTCCATTTTCATTCTGATACAGTTTATCCTAGAAAATGGTAGATAGTATTAGTCTAGAATGAGGTCTTTATACTTTGTGGGACCAGATGTTTCTGCAATGTTGTTGATAGGTACTGTTGAGTCGGTTCTGACCCATAGTGGCCCTATTTACAACAGAACGATATGCCACCGGTCCTGCTCCATCCTCACAATTGCTGCTGTGTGTGAGCCCATTGCGGTTGCCAATGTACAGTCCATCTTGTTGGGGGTCTTCCTCTTTTTTGCTGACCCTCCACTTGATCAAGCATGATGTCCTTCTCCAGGAACTGGTCCCTCCTGATAATATGTCAGAAGTATGAGAGACAAAGTCTTGTCACTCTTGCTTCTAAGGAACGTCTGGTTATACTTCTTCCAACATAGATTGGTTTGTTTTTTTTTCCAGTCCATGGTATCTTTAACATTCTCCTCCAACACCATTACTCAAATGCATCAATTCTTCTACGGTCTTCCTTATTCACTGTCTAACTCTCACATGCATATGAGGCTATTTATTGAAAATACCAGGGCTTGAGTCAGGCGCACCTTAGTCCTCAAACTGACATCTCTGCTTTTGAACACTTTGCCTAATGCAATACCTCGTTTGATTTCTTAACTACTGCTTTCTTGAGTGTTGATGGTAGATCGGAGCAAAATGAAGTCTTTGACAACTTCGATTTTTTTTCCCCCATAATGTGCTGGACTGTAAAGTCTGTTTGAACCACAAGGTCGGTAGTTCAAGTTCACTAATCGCTCCTTGAAAACCCTATACAAGGTCGCTGAGGGTTGGAACAGACTCAACGGAACTTAACAACAACAACCATTATATTGCAGTGGAGAGGATTTTTGTTTTCTTTAGAGGAAGACCCCCAGCAAGATGAATTGGCAATATGGCAGCATCAATGGACTCAAGCATGGCAACAATTGTGAGGTTGGCCCAGGACTGGGCAATTGTTTCATTCTGTTGTGCATAGGGTCGCTATGAGTCGATACTGACTTGATGGCACCTAACAACAACAATCTTTCAGCAACAAAGGTTGTATCATCGGTATATCGCAGGTTGTTAATGAGTCTTCCTCCAATTCTGATGTTACGTTCTTCTTCATATAATCCAGTTTCTCGGATTATTTGCTCAGCATACAGATTGAAGAAATATGGTGAAAGAATACAACACTGGTGCACACCTTTCCTGATTTCAAACCACTCAGTGTGTTTTTAACAACAGGCTGTGTCATGCTAGTGCATTGGCAATCAATTCAGTGGGTCAAGTTTAAAAACTGAGACAGAACAGAAAATATCAGAGTGCATCTCACATAGTTGATGTGGGCATTACTTTCTGAAACCACTGCTCCTGGGTGACATAGTGGTGATGTAAGTGAAAGGCCAGAAGAGACAGGGTCTCTTAGTGGCTGGAAAGTGGTGAGTGCAGATTGGACCCTTGGAAAGTCTGAATTGCCAGAACTCAGGTTCAGAGGAGTGCAGAGATGGGGCCACGGAGGAATACCTAAGAACAAAGGAGTTGGAACCCTGAGACTTGCAGCTCCAACTGTAGGCTGTGTGCTGTTTGCTGGAAATGGAATGACTCAGAGGTGGCGGGTCTGTGGGATTCACAGGGAGAGAGGGGATGATGCTCCAGCACTCCATCCCAGACCCGAGCTGGACCAAAGGGTCTATCCAGAATAATGCGGGAGAGTTCAGCAGCAGCCCAGGTGAATCAGAGCTGGGTCTGACTGAATGGACGCTCCAAAGAGAAATCGAGTTTTCCTTTTTGTAAAACATGCACACCCAAAACTCAGGCTCTGACTCATGAAAATTGCATGTGTGTCCGAGTAGAACTGTGCTCTGGGGGTTTTTCAAATTGCCAGGCCTTTCTTCCAAGGTACCTCTGAGTAGACTCGGAACCTCCAAACTTTTGGTTATCTGTCAAGTGCTTTAACCATTTGCACCACCCAGGGACCCCAAACTCAGGATGTCGTTGTTGTCAAGTGTCGTCTAGTCAGTTCTGACACTTAGTGACCCTGTATAGGGTTTCTGAGGAGCAGTTATTGGATTTGAACCTACAATTTGCAGTTAGCTGTCCAGTGCTTATCCTACAGCATCACACCAGGACTCTGAGCTATGTGGGTTCAAATTCCAGCCCTACCACCTAGGAGCTGTGTGACTTGGTGAGTCACTGTAGCCTCAGTTTCCTCAGGTGACACCACAGAATAATTGAAGTTCCCCTGCCCCAGGGCACCTGGAAGTCTTGCTCCAGTGATATGCTCAAGAAACAACAGTTGGCTGTCTAAAAAAATCCTCTAATGCTTTTCCTCTCCAAGTAAGCCATGGTGGGAAGGTGGAAGGGTTAGTGAGGGATGTGGGGAGCAGTAGGTTTTGAGGTCAGGAGGCTGGAGTCAGCCTCATGCCTGCCATACACTGGGGATGACCCATACTTGGAAATACTGGTTGATTCTGCAAGTATGTAACCTTCATACCAGCCAGCACTTCTGCTGGGGGTGGGGTGGGGAATGAGAGCAGTGAGCAGCCCACACAGGCGAAAGCCCTGACCTCCCCGTCCTGGAGTTAATAAGCTACTGAGGAAAGGCAACTCTGAACAATAAAAATGAGACACAATATCATGAAGTAGTCAGCATTGCAAAATAATAATAATAATAAGGCAGGTTAGGAAAGGAGAGGTAGGGAGGGATGGAGTCCGGGACAGCTAGGAGGTTAGAAGGGGAGAGGTAGGAAAGGAAAATTAGGAGGACAGCAGTGTGGAGGGGAGTGGTGAAGAGGGAGAGAGAGTCAAGGGAAACTTTCTGAAATCTGGTCATGGGGCAGAATTATGAGCTGAAGGAAGGAATCATGGTCTACCTTAGGGAAGAGCATTCCAGGCAGATGGAACAACCAGTGCAGAGATTCATGTTAGAGGAGGCTAGTGGGCAACTGAGAGTGACGTGGAAATTGCTAAAAGGTAATGAGATGCAGAGAAAAAGAGGAAGACAAGATGGATTGGCAAAGTGGCAGCATCAATGGGCTCAAGCATAGCAACAATTGTGAGGTTGGCCCAGGACCAGGCAGTGTTTCATTCTGTTGTGCATAGCATTGCTATGAGTCAGTACCAACTAGATGGCACCTAACAACAACAACAATGAGATGCAGAAAAAAACTTCTGAATTGAGCTGGGGAGTGGTGGGCTATGTTTTACATATTAAAGAGGTGATCACATATCTATTTCCTTGTTATATCAGCTGAAAGGACCTAGATGCAAGAACACTCCAGTAGCGACAAGTATGTCTAGAACCCATATCTTGGCTCCCAATACCATTCTCATTAATAGAAAGACCTAAGGCTCCTTGGAGGAATGGCTGGTTCTAGGATTGAAATAGGAAAGAAATCAAATGAGTCTGAACTATCATGTAGTGACAGAAAGTAAGGAAATACTCAAAAGTCAAAAACAAAACAAAAGCACAATCAAGGGGCATAGGAACCAACTAAAGGAACTCCCATGGACCCAAGCTGGAACAACTTGAGCAACAAAGTATCTAGCTTTTAACAATGGATTATCTAACATAATAACAAAAGCAAAAACAGCAAAAGACAAAATAAGCAAATAGGACCTTGTAAATATTTTAAACTTTTGTTCATCAAAAGACTTTTTACCAAAAAAGTGAAAAGACAAGTTATAGACTGGGAAAATATCTTTGGAAACTATATATCCAATAAGAATCTAATAACCAATATATACCCCAAAAATGTCAACAATTTAACACCAAAAAAGAGGCAAATAACCAAACTATAAACTGGGAAAAGGACTTGAATAGACAGTTCATCAAAAAAGGACATTCAAATGGCCACTGACCACATGAAAAGATATTCAATATCATTAGCTACGGAGATGCAGATTAAAACCACAATGAGACACCATTTAATTCCCAATAAGACACTTAAGCTTGGAACCTTGGTGGCACAGTGACTGCTAACCATAAGACTGGAGGTTTGAACCCACCAACTGCTCCACAAAAGAAAGATGTGGCGATTTGCTTCAGTAATGATTTACAGATTTGGAAATCCTATGGGGCAGCTCTAGTCTACCCTATGTTGTTGTTGTTAAGTGCTATTGAGTTCATTCCAACTCATAATGACCCTGTATAGGGTTTCTAAGGAGAGGCTGGTGAGCTTGAATCACTGACCTTGCAGTTCAAGCTTGCAGTCCAGCGCATTAACCCACAGCGCCACACCAGGACTCCAGTCTACCCTACAGGGTCACTGTAAGTCAGAATCGAAGTGGTGGCATTGAGTTTGTTTGTAGTTTCAAGAATGACGAACGTTAAACAGAACTTGTGTGATGCTGTAGAATCCTCACTGGACTGTGAATCATAGGTTGGCAGCTCAAACCCACCAGCTGCTCCTCGAAAACCCTGTACAGGGTCGCTATGAATTCAACTGACTGGACGGCATTTAACAATAACAACCAAGATTCAACAAGCAAACAAACAGAAAGTAACAAATGTTGTCGAGGATATAGGGAGTTGGGACCTTTCTCCATTGCTGGTAGGTATGTGTAAGAGTTGTGG
Organism: Chrysochloris asiatica; assembly: GCF_000296735.1. Lineage (NCBI taxonomy): Eukaryota > Metazoa > Chordata > Mammalia > Afrosoricida > Chrysochloridae > Chrysochloris > Chrysochloris asiatica. The sequence continues at coordinate 543,317 of NW_006408741.1, forward strand.
AAAACAGTGCGGTCATTCCTCAAAAAACTAAAAATACAACTACCGTGTATTGGGTGCCATCGAATCTGTTTTGATTCACAGCAACCCTGTGAACAACAGAGTAAAACACTGCCCAGTCCTGCGCTGCCCTCACAATTGTTATTACCCTCAAGCCCATAACTGTTGCCAATGTCTCAATCCATCTTGTTGGGGGTCTTCCTCTTTTTTGCTGGCCTTCCACTTTGATGAGCATAATGTTCTTCTCCAGGAACTGCTGGTCCCTCTTGATAATATGTCCGAAACATGAGGGACCCACCATCCTACCTTCTAAGGAGCATTCTGGATGTACTTCTTCCAACACAGATTTGTTTATTTTTCTGCAAGTCCATTGTATTTTCAATATTCTTCTCCAACACCAAACCCAGATGCCTCAGTTCTTCTACTGTCTTCCTTATTCATTGTCCAACTTTCACATTTATATGAGGCTATTGAAAATACCATGTTTTGGGTCAGGCGTACCTTAGTCACCAAATTGACATCTTTGTTCTTGAACACTTTAAAGAGGTCTTGTGCAGCAGATTTGTCTAGTGAAATGAAAGTCTTTGACAACTTCAGTCTTTTTTCCACTCTTCATGATTATTTATTGGTCCAGTGGTGACGATTTTTGTTTCCAGTATGCAACCCATACTGAAGATTGTGGTAATTGATCTTCAACAGTAAGAATTTTTAAGTCCTCTTCGCTTTCATCAAGCAAGGTTGTATCGTCTGCATATTACAAGTTGTTAATGAGTTTTCTTCCAATCCAAGTTATCAAATTATTTGCTCATCATATAGAATGAATAAGTGTGGGAAAAAATACCCTATAGCATACCTTTCCTCATTTAAAACCATTTAGTGTTCCCTTGAACAACTGTTTACAGGTTCCACGTGAGTACAATTAAATGTTCTGGAATACCCATTCTTCAAAATATTATCCATCAAGTACAGAAACAGAGGACCCTAGGACCATCAAGGGAGAAGAGCACAAGCAGAATGCAGGACCTCATAGAGAGAAGCAGCAAAACCAGAGATAGAGGCAGAGATGGGGACATGGAGAGAGGGAGCAGCTGAGGACTCTAGATTCATGGGAAGAGAGGGACTGAGAGCTGGCAGCCAGGAGGCAGACTTACAGAATGTGCCCTTTGTTGGTTTAAATAATTATATATGCCTGAGTGGTTTTTTTTTTTTTTTAAAGAGCTAAAATGAATAGAGAGAAATACTGTTAACTGATGGTACATGGAAGGGATTATAACCATTGTAATGAAACAAAGTATATGATTTGTTGAATGTAAAACAGATTATCTGCCCTGTAAACTTTCACTCAACTCATAATAAAAAGTATATATATATATATTCCATCGCTTGTCATGATCCACACAGTCAAAAGCCTTTGGATATTCAGTAAAGCACAGGTAAACATCTTTCTGGTATTCTCTGCTTTCAGCCAAGATCCATTGGACATCAGCAATAATATCTCTTGTTCCAAGTTCTTGCTTGAATCTGGTTGAACCTCTGGCAGTTCAGTGTACTGTTGTACTTGTTTCTTTATCTTTAGCAAAATTTTACTTGCATGTATTATTAATGATATTGTTCGATAATTTCTGCATTCCATTGGATCACCTATCTTGGAAACGAGCACAAATATGAATCTTTTCCAATCAGTTGGCAAGTGACTGTCTTCCAAATTTCTTTGCGTAGATGAGTGAGTGCCTCCATCGCTACATCAGTTTGTTGAAAGATTTCAATTTGTATTCCGTCAATTTCTGCAGCCTTGTTCTTTGCTGATGTCTTCACTGCACCTTGGACTTCTTCCTTCAGTACCATTGGCTTGTGATCATATGTGACCTCTTGAAAAAGTTGAACATCAATCACTTCTCTTTTGTACAGTGACTCTATTATTCCTTCCATCTTCTTTTGATGCTTTCTGCATCATTCATTATTTTGCCTATAGAATCCTTCAATATGGCAAGCTGAGGCTTGAGTTTTTTCTTCATTTATTTCAACTTGAGGAATGCTGAGCATGTTCTTCCCTTTTGGTTTTCTAACTCCACAGTTCATTATAATACTTGAAATTTTATGTTCAGCTCTTTTACTTCCTCATTTCTTCCTTTAGCATCTCTACTCTGGAGAGCAGGTTTCAGAGTCTCTTCTGATTTCCATTTTGGCCTTTTCTTTCTTTTTTCTCTTCTTAATGACCTTTTAAGGAGCTCTGGTAGCGTAGTGGTTACGAATCGGGCTGCGAACCTTAAGGTCAGCGGTTCGAAACTACCAGCTGCTCCGCGGGAGAAAGATGAGGCTTTCTACTCCCGTAAAGATTTACACCCTCGGAAACCCTGTACAGGGTCGCTATGGGTCAGAACCGACTCGATGGCACTTAACAACAACAACAACAATGACCTTTTGCTTTCTTACTGTATTTTGTTCTTGATGTCATCTAACAACTCTTCTGGTCTTCGGTCATTAGAGTCTAATGCATCAAATTTGTTCTTGAGATGGTCTCTAAATTCAGGTGAGATATGTTGAAGGTATATTTTGGCTCTTGTGAACTTGTTTAAATTTTTTTCAACTTCAACCTGAGCTTGCATATGAGCAATTGATGGTCTGTTCTATAGGCTTCCCCTGGCCTTATTTTGGCTGATGATATGGAGCTTTTCCATCTCTTTCCACAGATATAGTCAATTTGACTTCTGCGCATTCCATCTGGTGAGGTCCATGTGTATAGTTGTCTTTTGTGCTGTTTAAAAAATGTATTTGCAATGAAGAAGTCATTGGTCTTGCAAAATCCTATCATGCGATCTCTAGCATCATTTCTATCACCAAGGCCATATTTTCTATTTCTTTTCTTTCTTTCTTTTATAGGTATTAAAAAAGGAATTTTTATTGAGGGCAAGAGGATGCAAAGAATATAAAAATCAAAAGCTTATCCGATGTTGAATTGACTTTTCTTTCTCTGCTTGTCAAACGGAAGTTGGATTTTATTTGTACACATTCTAAAGGGTCCTGATCTGCTCATGAAATCCTTAAGCAGCTCTTTGGGGTAACTCTTAGCAGGGTGGGAGTGATTTCTCAATTCTGCCTACTTCTATTTCCTTCCCTTTTGCTTCATGTGGACTACAAATAGTCATTGCATGCGATGGTGAGTCCAGCAATGAGTGAAAGAATGCTCTGGAAGCCCACTTTGCTGTCTTGGCACTGGTCCAGGTCCTTCATTATTTTTTCCATAGCCAGAGGGCCTTTTCAGTTTTCCAAAAATCCAGGGAACTCCTTTTTTCATAAGCACCTTCAGGTCCTCCTTAGTTAAGTAGTATTTATCACCAGCAAATTTGTGAAATGTGAACTTCATCATTTCCATGGCATGTTCCATTTGAGACGGCATTTTGGTGAGATCTGTTGGAGTCTTGGCCAGGAGGTGCGGGCCAGACGTTCAACAAGCTGGGACGAAGTGCCAGTCAAAGCCGTATTTTCCAACTACTGATCCTTCCTCTTTGTTTCCAACCTTCAATTTCCAATCAGCAGTAATTATCAATATATCTTGACTGCATGTTTGATCAATTTCAGACTGAAAAAAGGTAGAATTCTTCAATTTCATTATCACTGGCTATAGTGGTTGGTGTGTAAAATTGAATAATAATGGTATTAACTGGTCTCCCTTGTTGTTGTTAAGTGCCATTGAGTTGGTTCTAACTTATAGAGATCCTATATAGGGTTTCCTAAGAGCTGCTGGTGAGTTTGAACTGGCCACCTTGCACTTCAAATCAATCTTGCCTTCCTTGTAGGTATATGGATATTATCCTATCATAGAACTTCAAAGTAGATATTGAAATGTTCTTTTTGGTGATAAATGCTACACTATTTCTTTTCAATTTGTTGTTCTCAACATAGTAAGCCAAATGATTGTCTGATTCAAAATGCCTAATACCAGTCCATTTCAGCTTACTGGGATATGCCTAGGATATCAATCTTTATGTATTCCATTCCATTGTTGACAGCTTCCGATTTTCCTAGATTCATACGTCATACGTTCCCTGTTCTGATTATTAATGGGCGTTTGTAGCTATTGCTCCTTATTTTGAGTTTTGAGGCATCAGCAAATGAAGGTCTCAAAAACTTTGCTCTGTTTTCATCATCACCATCAACTCTACTTTGAGACAGGAACTTTTCCCCAGTGGCTAAACTTTCAGAAGTCATCTGCCTCTCCTTCTTCCCAGTGTGTCTTAGTCTAGAAGGTCAGCTGAAACCTGTCCACCAAGGATGACCCTGCCGGTTTTTAAAATACCAGTGGCATAGCTTCCAGCATCACAGCAACACACAAGCCACTCATAGGGACAAACTGACAGATGAGTGGTGGACAACTGCCAAATGATGCAGCAATGTCACTCCTAGATATATTCCCAAAAGACTTGAAATCAGAGACTCAGAAAGAGACAGACTGGTACACCAGTGTCCATTACAGCACTATTCATAGTAGCCAAACAGTGGAAATAACATAAATACTCATCAACAGATGAACAGATAAATAAAATGTCATAATGCATACAATGGAATACTACTACTCAGCCATTAGGAGAAATGAAGTCTTGAGACATCATGCTGAGTGAACAAGTCAATCACAAAAGGTCCAACATGCATTGTATGACCTTTCTTATAGAAAAAGACAAGAAAAGACAAATATATAAGAGACCAAAGTTTAGTAATGGCTACCAAGAAAAGGCGGGCTACTGATTCTAGAGTACAGGGTTTTGATTTATGCTGATGGAGAGATCACATTGATTAAGAGTTGGGTTGCACAACTGATTATTGGAAGTGCTGTCAGTAAGCTGTATACCTGTATAAAGTTGAATTGGCAAAATTTGTGTGACAGACACTGTCAACGATGACAAACAAAGCGTAAATACTGAGACTGCTTCTGTACCAAACATCTCACAGGATTTGGTTCCTTGATTTGGAGGTTTAGGGTCATGGCTTCATGAGACATCCCAATTAATTGACTTAATAATATGTTTAATTTTTCTGTTGTTGCTCATACTTCACTATGTTGTTGCTCATACTTCACTTGGGGTCTTCAAAGCTTGCCAGCATGCATCCAATGCACAACAATTGGTCTCTATCCATCTGGAGCTAATTGCCCCCAGGAACAACTGCCTCCTTTGCCATGAAACCAGAGCTAGATGGTGCCTGGCTCCCATTACTGAACATTTTGATCAAAGATTTTATAGAAGAATCCTAATCAAAGGTTGTTGTTGTTGTTGTTAGGTGCCATAGAGTCAGTAGCGACTCATAGCGACCCTATGCACAACAGAATGAAACACAGCCTGGTCCTGGGCCAACCTCACAATTGTTGCCATGCTTGAGCCCATTGATGCTGCCACTTTGCCAATCCATCTAGCTGGGACTCCTCCTCTTCAAAGGTAGTGGTGGGGGATACAGAACTGAACTTCAAATTCTCATAGAATCTAGATTTCTGAAGTCATAGAAGCTGGATGAGTCCTGGAAACTATAGCCCTAAGGTAATCTTTAAAACTTAAACCAAAAATACCCTCTGTAGTTTTCTTAAAACCAAACAATAGTTTTAACAATAGTTTTAGTTTTCTTAAAACCAAACAATAGTTTAGCTTAAATGTTGGCCCTGAGCATTGTGCTCTTTTAAGAATTATCAATGAGTCTGAACTGACTCAACAGCACTTCACAACAACATATGGAATCAAATAGTTGACAACAACTCAAAAGATCAGATAGGAAACTTAGGGGACAGTGAGTTTACCGGGGAGGAACAACTCAGAAAAGAAGGGTGAGAAAGACTGTACAATTTGAATAATATAATTAACGTCCCTGGTTTGTTGTCGTTGTTGCTAAGTGCTGTAGAAATGTTGAATTGGTGTATATTTGGCTGTGTATACTCTCAACAACAACAACCAACCCCCCCACCCCCAAATATCATTGAACTATAACCCAAGGGCCTTGGTGTGGTACTGTAGGATAAGCACTGGACTGCTAACCGCAGTGTTGCCAGTTCAAGTTCACCAGCTGATCTCTGAAATCCTATACAAGGTTGCTATGAGTCAGAACCATCACCACCAACAACAACAACTATTACCCAAAATATAAAATATGAGTTTACACTGAAAGTGAAGAGGACTTAAAATATTTACTGATGAAGATCAAAGAGCACAGCCTTCAGTATGGATTGCATCTCAATGTAAAGAAAACAAAAATCCTCACCATTGGACCAATAAACAACATTCTTATCAACGGAGAAAAGATTAAAGTTGTCAAGGACTTCATTCTTCTTTGGGTCAACCATCAACACTCATGGAAGCAGCAATCAAGAAATCAAACGATGTATTGCATTAGGCAAATCTGCTGCACAAGACCTTTTTTAAGTGTTGAAGAGCAAAGATGTCAGCTTGAGGACTAATGTGTGCCATGGTATTTTCAATAACCTCATATACATGTGAAAGCTGGACAGTGAATAAGGAAGACGATAGAAGAATTGATGCTTTTGAGTTATGGTGTTGGAGGAGAATATTGAAAGTGCCATGGGCTGCCAAAAGAACCAACAGATCTGTGTTGGAAGAAGTGCAACCAGAGTGCTCCTTGGAGGCCAGGATGGCCAAACTTTGTCTCTCATACTTAGGACATATTGTCAGGAGGGACCAGTCATTAGAGAAGGATATCATGTTTGGTAAGGTGGAGGGTCAGAAAAAAAGAGGAAGACACCCCCCCCACCCCAGCGAGATGAATTGGCAAAGTGGCACATCAGTGGGTTCAAGCATGGCAACAATTGTGATGTTGGCCCAGGATTGTGCAGTGTTTCGTTCTGTTGTACATAGGGTCACTATAAGTCAGTACATATTCGATTTAGAGATCATCTGAAGAACAGATTTGATACAGTAAACACTAAAGACCGAAGACCAGAAGAGTTGTGGGATGACATCAGAACATCATACTTGAAGAGAGCAAAAGTCATTAAGAAGACGAGAAAGAAGGAAAAGGTCAAAATGGATTTCAGAAGCGACTCTGAAACTTGCTCTCCAGCATAGAGATGCATAGAGATGCTAAAGCAAACGGAAGAAATGAGGAGGTACAAGAGCTGAACAGAAAATTTCAAAGATCAGCTCGAGAAGATAAAGCCAAATATTACAATAAAATGTGCAAAGATCT
>NW_006408741.1:552102-553559 GCF_000296735.1 Chrysochloris asiatica
TTGGTAAGATGGAGGGTCATAGAAAAAGAGGAAGACCCCCAATGAGATGGATTGGCCAGGTGGCAGCATTGATGGACTCAAGTGTGGCAGCGGTAGTGAGGTTGGCCCAGGATCGGACATTGTTTCGTTCTGCTGTGCAAGGGGTCGCTATGAGTCGGTTCTGACTCAATGGCACCTAACGTCAACAACAACAAAATACTGATATAAATCAATGATTGGCTAAGTAAACAAATGGGAAGAAAACAAATCTGTGCAGAAGAACTTCAAATCATTTATGCAGAGAATTTGTCCTCAAGGAGGTAGAGCCTAACTGCCCACTACTGACTTCCCTCCAAAGAGTATAGTATGGAAAGAGGAGTGGGGGAGGGCAACTTTACATTGGAGATCACTAACCTCAGTCACGGTCAACATACGCTTAAGTTTTGGTGAAAGTGTGTAGCCGTGGTATGATGTGACAAGAAGGACACTTACCTCCCAAGGACCCAAGTATAATTATGGCGAACATTCTACAAATATCTGACCAGTGCTCCTCAAAAATGTCAAGGTCATCAAAGACAAGGAAAGTCTGAGAAACTATCAGAGCCAAGAAGAGTCAAGGGACATGATAGCTCAATGTACCATGGTTGTCCTAGCTGGGATCCTAGAACAGATGAAGGATATTAAATTAAAGCTTAAGGAAATCTGAAGAAAGTATGGACTTTAGTTAAGAATGTTTATCAATATTGGTTCCTTCATTGTGAATCTCAATGATAGAATGCTCACCTTACAAGCAGAGGACCAGGGTTTGATTCTCAGACAATGCACTTCATGGGCAGCCACAACCCATGGGTCTTGTGTGTTGCTAGGCTGAGAGCAGGTTCCAGACTCAGATTGACTGATGGAAAGAAAGGTCTGGCTATTGACTTCCAACAACCAGTCTAAGAAAATCCTGTGTATCACCATGGTCTGATCTGCAACTGGTCACAGCGATGACTCAGAATTTTTGTTTCTTTGTGCATGGCACTGCCATGAGTCAGCGGCTGACGCTGTGACGGCGAATAACAACAAGTTGCAACAATGCACCACAGTATAAGATGTTGACAACAAGGGAAACTGGGTTTGAGGTCTGTGGGCTCATCCAGTGGGAACTCCAATCTAGGTAAATGCAAAAAGGCAAGAACACAGTGCCTCAGACCAAGGGGCAGGTAGTGGAAATAAACAAGGGTATTTGCAAGCTCCTTACTCTAGGAACTTTCCCCCTATGCATCCACTTGCTATAGGCAGTCTCATATCAGATATGCTTGCCCAGTGTCATGGTTGAGTTGTGTCCCTTCACAAATATGTGTCAAATTGACTGCATCATCATTCACAGTGGTTTGGCAGTTCTATGATGATTCCCCAGGATGTGATCTGATAAGATAAGCCAATAAGAGGATTAAGAGTGAAACCTGGGGACTCTTGGGCCCAGAGTCAGTGAC
>NW_006408741.1:554239-555831 GCF_000296735.1 Chrysochloris asiatica
AGCGATGGAGCCAGAGATGATGACGTGGAGCGATGGAGCAGCTGGAGACTTTAGATCCAGAGAGGGAGAGCGACTGTGTGCTGAAGACTTGGGGGGTACGGGGGAAGGATTGCAATGGAGGGGATTATAACCATGGCAATGAGATGATATATGATAGAATGAATGTAAAACTAATGTTCTCCCATGTAAACTATCACATAATTCACAATTAAACATTTAAGAAAAAAAAAAGAGTGGCCTGGGCTGACAATCACAAGTTTGGCAGTTCAAATCCATCAGTTGCTCCTTAGAAACACTATACAGGGTCGCTATGAGGCAAAACCAATTCAACAGCACTTAACAACAACAACAAGCAAATATCCTTAGAGTCCTGTTGTGGTGTTGTAGGACATTGGACTGCTAATCACAAGGTTGGCAGTTTAAACCCACCAGCCACTCCTCGAAAACACTATACAGGGTCACTATGAGTTGGAACCAACTCGATGGCATTTAACAACAATAATTAATATCCTTAATTTCATCACAACCCTGATCTGATGTAAAGGAGTTTCCCAGGGGTTTGGGCTGCAAAACCGTTGATATTACAAAGATAAAAGGAGAAAGAAGTGAGCAGAGAAAGAGGGACCCAAGAAGAAAGAGGCAGGCGTGGAATGTATCCTTTGGACCTGGAATCCCCACACTGTGAAGCTCCTAGATCCTAGATCCCAGGAAAGAGATACCAAGACACATGGAGATCTCCAAGGAATGTTGGATCTAAAGATGCTGACAGATGGATCCCCAGAGCTGACAGAAAGAGAAAGCCTTCCTCTACAGTTGGCATTTTGACGTTGGATTTCTGGCTTCCTAAACGGTGAGAGAATAAAGTTCTGTCAGCTAAAGCCATTCATTTGTGGGATTTCTGTTATAGCAGTACCAGAGAACTCAGACACCCAGCATGTCCTTGATCCCTGTGTAAGTTGATTGGGCCAGGGGTAATCACCTGATGCAAACTGAGCCAATCAATGAACTTCCCCAGGAATATGGAATTAGAACTCAGATGTGAGTTAGAGATTCCTTAGGTAACTATAGCTTGGGAGCTGCAACAAGCAAGCTGGGGAGCTGTGGCGGCTCTTATACTCATGATAAAGACTAAAGAAATTGGAGATGCTGACATGCAGAGAGAGAATGAGAGACAATCATGCAAAAGATGACAGAGACGAGAGACAGATATTTCAGGCACTTACTTTTCCAACTCTTGATTCCTGCATCTTTTTGAGATTCACCACCTTCTTGGTTCTGTGAAAGTCCTCTGTGTTGTTCCTATATTGTTGTTGTTGTCAGGTGCCATCGAGTTGGAACCAACTCATAGCGACCCTATGCACAGCAGAACGAAACAATGTCCGATCCTGGGCCAACCTCAATACTGCTGTCACACTTGAGTCCATCAATGATGCCACCTGGCCAGTCCATCTCGTTAGAGGTCTTCCTCTTTTTCTCTGACCCTCCACCTTACCCACCATGACATCCTTCTCCAATGATTGTTTCCTCTGGACAATATGTCCAAAGTAGGAGAGACGAAGCTTAGCCATCCTGGCCTCCAAGGAGCACTCTGG
>NW_006408741.1:556761-582995 GCF_000296735.1 Chrysochloris asiatica
CACGGCCTCTTCTGAATCCAGCTTGAACTTCTGGAAGTTCTCTGTCAATGTATGATTGTAGCCGTTTCTGTATTACCTTTAGCAAAACTTTACTCCGATGGATGTTCCTATATCTCTTATCCCAATTTTCTGTTTAAACCTTCCGGAGCTGGTTTCTGTTTAAAACCAAACAAATCTCAATTAATATAGAAATTGGTATTAGGAGAAACAATATTTCAAAGAAAGTAGAAGCATTGAGAAGTATACTCGTGCTTGGAAGGGACACTGGCAGTTCTTGTTGTGCAGTAACAGATGAGTTCAACTTTTCTCAGTGGTTTCAGCATGTGCCAACTGATGCTGAAATGCAGGACATTTGGGAGCAAATTGTCCAGGGACATCAGTATGTGAATCACTTGGAGCAGCCTTCAGCTATAAGATAAGCCAGTTCAATTCTGCTCAAGATTGGGGAAAAGAAAACAAGTAGAGGAAATATTTAACTCTACTAAGGGAAAAAGTTTTTCCTCTTGTACCTGTTGTATAGCGGCACATTCTCTGCCTGTTTCTAAAACTAAACTTGACACACGGAATAGAAAAGTCGATAAGCTTAGCAAATTGAATCGGGGGATAGCCAAGAAGAGCCGAAGGTGTGAGCAACTCTTAATCTCTGGTCCCTCAAAAGTACCTCTTCTTATCAGACACACAGAAGAGCGCCTCCCACTCTCCAGCATCATGCAGACAGGTAGGGGTAGAATTCCAAGAGAAGTTAGGGAAAAAATGCTTTCTGTCCCACCACCCACTCTAAGGCTGTAAAAAGAAAATGGCTGCCATGTTTGCTGCTAAAAAGCCCAAACTTCGTCTAAGGCTGAGTTTTCAACTGGACAAGATCTCATGGAATTGGTTATAGACAAATGGTAAGCCCTAAAATTAAACTGACATGCAGCCAACTATGATTTTGTTGCTGTTAGGTGCCATTGAGTTGATTCTGACCCATAGTGATCCTGTATAGGGTTTCCAAGGAGTAGCTGTGAGCTTGAACCACCGACCTTGCAGTTCCAATGACTTTGCAGTCTGATGCATTAGCCCTCCACTTTAACAAGTATGATATACTTCTTCAGGGACTGGTCCCTCCTGACAACATGCCCAAAGTACGAAAGATGAAGCCTTTGCCATCCTTGCATCTAAGGAGCATTCTGGCTATACTTCTAAGACAGATTTGTTTGTTCAGAAGAAAAATGATCTTTTGCTCTCTAGATGACTATAGCTTGTTGTTGAGTGCCACTGAGTTGGTTCCAACTCATAGCGACCCAGTATAGGGTTTCCAAGGAGCAGCTGGTGAGTTTGAACCACCAACCTTGTAGTTCAAACTGACCTTGTGGTCCTACGCTTATCCTACAGCGTCACACCAGGACTCCACATAGAGTATGGTAGAAAAGGTTAAGTGGATCCCTTAGTCCATAGTTGTTGTTGTTAGGTGCTGTCAAGCTGGCACCAACTCATAGCAACCCTATGCACCACAGAATGAAACACTGCGAGGTCCTACACCAACCTCACAATTGTTGCTACGTTTGAGCCCGTTTTTCCTGCCACTGTGCCAATCCATCTCCTTGGGGGTCTTCCTCTTTTTTGCTGATCCTCCAACTTTACCAAGCATGATATCCTTCTTCTGGGACTCATTCCTCCTGATAATATGTTTGGAGTATAAGAGACAAAGTCAGACCACCTTGGCTTCCAAGGAGCATTATGGATGTTCTTCCAACATAGATTAGTTTATTCTTTTGACGGTCCATGGTACTTTTAATATTCATCTCCAACACCATCGCTCAAATGCATCAATTCTTTTACGGTCTTCATTATTCACTTTCCAACTTTCACATGCACATGAAGTTATTGATAATACCATGGCTTGTGTCAGGCGCACCTTAGCCCTCAAAGTGACATCTTCACTCTTGAACACTTTAAAGAGGTCTTGGGTAGCAATATATTGCTGGAGGTCTAATGCAATACATTGTTTGATTTCTTGATTGCTGCTTCCATGAGTGTTGATGGTTGATCTGAGCAAAATGAAGTCTTTGACAACTTCAATCTTTTCTCCACTTATATGGATGTTATTTATTGGTCCAGTGGTGAGGATTTTTGTTTTCTTTACATTGAGGTGCAACCCATATGGCTGCGGTCTTTGACCTTCATCAGTAAGTATTTTAAGTCCTCTTTACTTTCAGCAAGCAAGGTTGTATCATCTGCGTATCGCAGGTTGTAAATGATTCTTCCTCCAATACTGATGCCATATTTTTCTTTATACAATACAGCTTCTCTGATTATTTGCTCAGCATATAGCTTGAGTAAGTAGTCCATGATATTTTCAGTATTTTTCTCCAACACCATAATTCAAATGCATCAATTCTCCTCCAATCTTCTTTTTTTGTTGTCCAATTTTCACATGCATATGAGGCAGTTGAAAATGCCATGGCTTGGTTCAGTCACATCTTAGTCGTCAAACAGACACCTTTGCTCTTGATCACTTTAAAGAGGTCGTTTACAGCAGATTTTCCTAATGCAAGACATTATTTATTATCTTGACTGTGGCTTTCAGAATGTTGATTGCAGATCCAAGCAAAATGAAGTCTTGGACAATTTCAATCTTTTCTGCATTTATCATGATGTTATTTATTGCTCCAGAAGAGTTGTAGGATGACATCCAACACATCACACATGAAGAAAAGGTCATTAAAAATAGAGGAAAGAAAGACAAGATTGGATATTAGAAGGACTCTGAAACTTGCTCTTATGCATAGAGAAGCTAAAGCAACTGTAAGAAATTGAAGGGTCTAAAGGTTGTTGTTCACATACACCAATTGCTTCTCAGAAACCCTCCAGGGTTTGGAACTGACTCAATGGCACTAACAACAACAAAGGAGGTTGAGGAATCCTGGTGTGGCACTGCAGGGCATGCACTGGACTGCAAACCACAAGAACTGGCAGTTCAAACCCACGAGTCACTCCTTGGAAACTCATACAAGGTGGCTATGAGTCAAAACTGACTAAGGCACATAACAACAGGAGGCTTGAAATTCCAAGAAGCTGTCAAGTCTGGCAAATTGGTGTTTGTGACATTTCATCCTTAGGCCCATGAACCTGTATCTAGAAGCTTACTACTCACAGAAAAAGCCTTCTCAAAGGCCTCTTTCATTTAAAAAGACTTGAAAGACATTTGCTAACCAAGGAGTGCACTGCACAGCCAAGGAAGTTAAGCAGCAAAGCAAATCCCAGGCCATTCATTCACTGTTCCAGTGTTTACCTTACTCTCCCCTTCCAGAAGACCATGTACTGTGCTGCATGTGACTCTCCTCTGGTTTGCTAATAGATTAAGTGTGGCAGGAGAGGGGAGGTGGATCACTGAGCCCATCTCTTGAGGGTGTTCCTGAGAAGAAATAGAGAAGTTAGATATCAGCTGGCGATGCCGGGTTCTGAGATGCAATGGTTTAACACAACTTGGGTAGTCTCTTGTTGGACGGGGAGCAGGGGCTGGTATTTGTGGTTGACTTTGTGTTATGACAGGACCAGGTTAAGCAGGAGCAATTAGAATGGGGATATTTGGAAAACGTCATAGGAGGTGAACCATGGTCTTTGCGCTAGGTAGACCCAGCAGCCAATGGACTGAAGTGGATCCTACTGAGTTTTAGGCTATTAAGATGTCTGTCCATCTCCTGTTTTCTCCCTCAAGTATCTACGAGGACAGATGCTCAGCGACAAACTTGACCACTAACCATAGCTAACTTGACTAAGAGGGCGGCGCTGATCCATGACAGGCCAGCCAACCCCTCCCCAGGAATGGACGTCAGCCAAGCAATCCTTCTCTTTGGGTGAATGGAGTCCAGACACATCATCTTGGCTGCTCTGGTGCAGGTGAGCAAGTGGGGACAGGTGAGTGGGAGTGAGACAGTGTCTAGGGGTGGCCTTGTCCCAATAGTCCAAGGTTGGGCTCTGTGAGGGCACCTTGCACCCTTGCTGTAAAGTCCCCTTTTGTGCTTGAGCTAACATGAGCTGGTTTCTGACACAAAAATCACTTTTGAGCTAGGACAGGGACCCTGTAACAGGGCATAGGCTGAGGCTCTGGCTTGAGAACAAGATGGAGTTGACCTGAATGGAGTCATCTGAATGGAGCTGACCCAGCCACAGGGTTACCCCTGCCACTCCCCAACCTTGTCCTTCATGCTGCATCATAGCAGGGACTTGTGTCTCCAGAACATTCCAGGTTCTCTCTCTGATTCTGGACCTTTGCATATGTTGTTCCTTTTGCCTGGAGCACCCTTCCCTAACCCTTCCTTCTGACTCACTGAACGTTGCCCAACAGCCTTAGGGTTTAGTCCAGATGTGCCTATCCTGTGCCCTGACCCAGAGGGGGCTCCCCTCTTTGCATTCTGTCTGCCCACCACCCTGATCAAAACTCTCCATCCAATGCATAGGAGCAGCCTGTTTGCTCAGCCCCTCCTCTAGGACAGAAACTAACTGCAAGGACCTGGACTGGCTCCCTGACCCCTAACTCTGGGTCTGGCACCCAGAAGATGTTACCAGTGAGGATACATTAAGGAATAAGTGGGATGCAGTCTTGGCTGGACAAAGCCAGCTTTGCCTAATAGGCTGTCGCCAAGGAAGAAAAAGGAAAAAGTTCTAGCTCCCAGCCAGTGTGTGAGCATCTCCACTTCCTTCAGGCAGGAGACTAACACCTAGTGACCCTGGAGCTGACAAAGGTCATATATAGGATGCTCAGAGGCCTGCCTGGGCCTCAGGAAAGAGGGAGGCTGACTCACCATTCAAGGAGTCCCTCTATCCCACCTGTGCCAGGAGACATGTGGGTTTGACCTGGAAAACAAGCTGTTTCCAGCATGGGAATGGAACAAAGACCTCCCTGCTCCTCCCACGAGGCTGGGCTCGCTTTCACCTTTCCCCCTTCTCCTTACTTCTCCACCTCGCAGCCTCCCAACCTCCTAACCTCAGCCTCTGCTAGCATCCTCCTTCCATTCTGAAACCACAGACTCCAAAGTTTCACAACTGCCCGGGCCACACCCAGCATAGCCCTCTCCCCAGTCTCATGAAACCTCCCTGAAGCTCTCTGTCCCAGAGCTTCCTTCCCAGGTCGGGCCCCTGCCTTCACTGCCCGCCCTACTCGGCAGTGATGAAAACGCAATGGTGCAAAAATTCGTTGGGGAGAAAAACAGGAAGTCGAGCCGAGAGCAAGGTCTCAGAAGCGCTAGCTACTGGGCGCATGTGGCGGGCCCCATCGCCCCCACAGCCTTACTGGAAAGTGGTGCGGGGAGCAGTCCCAGCCGCGCTGCGGGGGCGGGGTGGGGCTAGAGAAGAGTCTGACTGGGACCCCTTGACCAGAAGGGGCTTTAATTTTAAGCCAAACCTCACACCTGCGGCCTGTGTTTTACTGTTTATTGCACCTTCTTACAAGTCCCAAAGGTTAATATTGTTCTTAGGCGATCCTGACTCATCACGACCCCGTGTGTTCCGAGGAGAACTATCACAGAGGGTTTTCGAGGCTGTGCCGCTGTGGGATAAAGCACTGGACCACAAAGTCGGTTTGAGCAATGAGGTTGGCTGTTCAAACCCACCAGCTGCTCTACGGAAACCCTATACAGGGTTGCTGTGAGTCGGAATCGATTCGATGGCACTTAATAACAACAGTCTTTAAGGAAGCAAGTTACCAGGTCTTCTTCCCGCACAGCTGATGGGTGGGTTCAAACGGACCACCTTTCAGGTGGCAGCAGAGTACTTTACTGCTGCGCCACAGACCCCCTAAGATTAGTATTGTTGTTATTAAGTGCCGTGGATTGGAACTCGTAGCGACCCTGTGTAGGGTTTCTGTGGAGCAGGCTGGTGAGTTTGAATGGCCAACCTTGTTGTTAGCAGTCCAGCCTTATGGTACAGCGCCACACCAAATTAGGATGTTGATCACCCCATTTTACAGATGAGCAAACCGACTCAAAGAAGTGCATTGGCCAAAGTCATGCAGCATTTCCCGAGGCTGGGTCATGGCTCCTTGATTCTTACTCAGGTTTCGATCTCTCTTCCTATATATATATTTGAACATTTTATTGGACTTTAGGTGAAAGTTTACATTGCAAATCGTCCAATCAGTAATTCATGCACAGATTGCTCCATCACATTGGCTGCAATGCCCACAATGCATCAGCCTGTTCTCTACTTCCTCCCTGGGCTGCCCATTTCCATTGTTGTAGCACCTGCCCTTTTCTGTCTTCTCATTTTTTGTTGTATTTGATCTCATATAGTTGATTGTTCTAAGAAGCACATTTTTCTGGGTGTTATTGTTTATTTTTGGAGTCCTGGTGTGGTGCTGTAGGATAAGCACTCGACTGCAATGTTGATTTGAACTATAAAGTCAGCATTTCAAATCCACCAGCTTTTCCTCGGAAACCCTAAACAGTGTGGCTATGAGTCAGAACTGACTCCAAGGCACTTTACAAAAACACTGTTTATTTTATAGTCCTGTCTATTAATTGGTTCTCTGGGAGTATAAGTTTCAAGTTAGTAGGTCTTCCTAAGGGCAGATTTCTTGTGTGTTGCGGGGCAGAGGAGGGGGAGTCCCTCCAGTATCTTTCAGACCAATAAGTCTGGTCTTGTTCTTTCTTGAATTTGAATGTTATACGCTTTCCACCCATTCTCACTCAGACCTTGTTACTTTGATTTCTATTTGTGATCTGTTTTTGTTCTAGCCCTGTGAGTTCACAGTAGGGGGTGGCAAGGGCAAGGGGGGCGGGGAAGGCTGGGGCTGTTTCTGGCTTCATCTTCTCATCTGATCAGGTCCTAAGAAAGGGAAGCAGAGGCGGCTGCTGAGGGCCCATCCCTTGAGGTTCTGGTTTCTGCAGTGTCTGAGCTGGGGGAAAGAAGTGCCCTTGTCTTTTTGCTAGAGAAGAGGAAACTGAGGGCCAGGGAGGATCACCAGCTGGTCAGTGGTAAAGGAAGGGCACTATCACCCTAAAATACAAAATCAGATGTTTATGCTTTTGGCTGGGCTGAGGACACAGGATTCTTTTCCTCCCGAGTCAGTAACTCAGGGTAACCCCAGTCCTATACATGGATCTCTGAAAGGCAATTAGGGCTCTTTGAGGCGTCATCAAAATGATACCCAGGGAAGAGGTGGGTTTCAAGGTGCCTTGACCAGAGTGAGACAATGAAGTGAGGACAGAAGTCCCTGAAAACCCCAAGCCCACCCAGGTCCAAACCCCTACCTGGACCCCTGCTTCCCCTGGGGTTCTAAGTCACTTCCTTTCTGGGACAGACCTTGGCAGACAAACCCTGGTTTCTGGGGCCTCCCCTGTGTGCCTAGCCCTGGGCTTCTGGGGTTCCCAGTCCCGTGCCTATCTCTGCCCAAGAGTCCGCAGATATCTGAGACCTGGTGTGTGTGTGTGTGTGTGTGTGGAGGGGGAGGGGGGTCACCCTTATTGCCCAGGTTTTTCCCAGGCCTGACACCAGGTATCTCTACCCTGACCCCACTGTCTCTGACGCTAAATGGCAGACTGCTCCAGCTACTTCTGGGCATCCCCTCAACTTTCCACAGAGCCCTCAGTCAGAGTGGGCACATCGCAGACCCAGTTCCCAGAGCCACAGGGCCTGATCCTCTCCAGAATCCCCCTACCTGGTCACTGAGGTTAAAACCACAATGTTGTGCAGCTGTTACTCACCCACTGCATCCTCCGAGGCTACAGGTAGGCAGTTTTCCCTGAGGGGCTACTGAAACTGCAGCTGAAACCAGACAGGATTCAGCTTTTCCTCAGCCATGCTCCCAGTGAAGTGTGGGCTCTTTCCCATCAGTTGTTTCTGCTCCTACTCCCACTGAGCACATGAGCTGCAGAATTGGACAAAAGAGGGTCCTGGCCTTTGGCATCAAAGATGTCTCCTCTTCCCCTTGATACTCTTTGGGTAGCAGCCCCCACCCCACCCAAGCAGCACTAAGGAGCCATCAGGGAAAGTGGGCATGAGGTGAAGGCCCGGCTTCCTTTTTTTGGTGGCAGTGTTGGCTCCTCTGGTAATAAAAGAGAATTATAGAAATGAGTTAAGGAACCCTGGTGGCACAGTGGTTAAGTGCTTGGCTGCTTATCATTGACTGCATCTGATGGTTCTAACCTATCCTGCAGCTCCACGGGAGAAAGACCTGGCAATCCACTCCCATAAAGATTGTTATTGTGTCCTGACAAGTGGATTCTGACTCACAGCAACCCTGTAGAACAGAGTAGAACCGCCCCATAGAGCTTCCAAGACTGTAATCTTTATGGAAGCCAACTGCCACATCTTTCTCCCACAGAGCAGCTGGTGGTCCATGCTGAGCGACCTTTTTGATTAGCAGCTGAGAACCAGCAGAGCTCCTTCCATAACATAACAGCCTAGAAAACCCTCTGAGACATTTGCTATGAATCAAAATTGACTCGAGGGCATCTAACAAAATAATAATGTACAAGACTTAGAACAGTATTTGGCCCTTAGCAATATTGTACATGTTTACTGTTATTATTAGCGAATGTAATTCTTACAGTAACCCTTTGTAGTATTCCAGTGAGGTCAGTTTCAAGCTCCCATTTTACCGGTGATGAAATAGAGACAGAGAGCAGAAGCCATTTACAAAACATTAAATGACAGAACGTGAGTTTCAACCGATGTCGGTCTGAAACTTGCGCTCGGAGCCACTGCGCATGGAGGCTCCCAGTGGGAGGACAGGATGATAAAGTGGCAGCACTGAGTTCCTTGTCAAGAGTCCTCCCCAGTGACATCGCTGAGTTGGTGTCACTTATGGTGTTCAACCTGTTCCCCACCCCCCCATGAACTTTTTCTGTACCAGACCATAGAGAATCCGTAGTAATGTTTACTATCCATTTTAGTCACAGAATAATATGTGATAGTTACAGATGTAAATTGCTTACATGGCGTGGCTGGGTAAGCACTGGACTGCTAACCTCAAGGTCGGCAGTTCAAACTCACCAGCCGCTCCTCAGATGCTGCTCTTTGCTATGAATGGGAGTCAACTCCACAGCACTTAGCAACAACATGAAATCTAACCACAAAATTATTTTGTGAAATATTTCCACATTGAATTACAACATTAGTTACAACATTATTAGCAACTGAGCAGAGCCTTTTGTATGATTTTCCTTCTTTTCCTTTAATTACTTCATTCTCAAAAAAGTCATTGGCCTAGGTTCACAATGAATGCTTAGAACAATATTGTAGCTACTACACCAGAAAATTTGACAAAAGAAAACATCGCAGACAGTAGAAAACATAACAGTGTGTCCTTTAGGCAGACGAAACCACACAATTGAAAGTATCAGTGTAATTTTGGAATAATGACAGCTGTGACCAGAGCACATTCGAAGGTTCAAAAAGTGAATTAGCATAGTTTTAGCCTTGTAGGTTGCATATTGATACATATAAACTGGGATTACAAAAAATGTTTTTGTTGTCATAACTAACTTCAAGGATAATTGTATTAAAAAGAATACGTTTCTGTTGAAACACTGCACAGAATCTTTATAGACAGTTATTTGGTGTCACCCCTTCTGAGAGTGTCCCCAATGTGGTCCGCACCACCCCACTTCCTCCTAGAGTCTCCACTGCATCCCTTGCTTGTCCAACTCCCTTCAGTAGTTTGCTTCCGTTGGTCTCCCAGACCTTTGATCCCGCCTGTTGTTGCTCAAGGGAAGCATGAAACGCCACCTGGTGGCGATATGGGGAAACGCATCACCGTAAACCAACACATCACGGAGCTGCACGTTTGGCTAAAGTGTGTGTTGATTTCCACCAAACCAACAATGTTAGAAAAGGAATTCACTTTTCTTTCTGCTAGATTTCCTCCAGGGATAGAGACTGCGTGTAAAACCTTGTGTTATTGTGATTGGGCTGCTGATGATTGGAGGGCAGCAAAGCTCATTTAACTTGATACAGTGCTACAGCAAATGTTTTCTCAAATAGCCTATTCTAGCAGCAATCAAGAGATCAGACGACGTATTGCACTGGGCAAATCTGCTGCACAGGAACTTTTTAAAGTATTGAAGAGCAGAGATGTCAGCTTGAGGACTAAGGTGCACCTGACCCAGGCCATGGTGTTTTCAATAGCTTCATATAGATGCGAAAGCTGGACAGTGAATAAGGAGGATCATAGAAGCATTGATGCCTTTGAGTTGTGGTGTTGGAGGAGACTACTGAAAGTGCCATGGACTGCCAAAAGAACCAATAGATCTGTTTTGGAAGAAGTGCAGCCAGAGTGCTCCTTGGAGGCCAGGATGGCTAAGCTTTGTCTCTCGTGCTTTGGACATATTGTCCAGAGGGAAAGTCGCTGGAGAAGTATGTCATGCTGGGTAAGGTGGAGGGTCGGAGAAGAAGAGGAAGATCCCTAACGAGATGGACTGGCCAGGTGGCATCATTGATGGTGTCAAGTGTAGCAGCGGTAGTGAGGTTAGCCCTGGATCGGACATTGTTTCGTTCTGCTGTGCATGGGGTCGCTATGAGTCGGTTCCGACTCGATGGCACCTGACAAAAACAACAACATTCCTTTCTTAATTCCTGCACTGCCGGTGGCAGAGGATCCCAGAGCCACTTTCCTTTTGGCTTGGTGCTGAGCTGCCTCTGACCTCACCCCTTGTTCTCCCGGCTCTGGGAAGCTTTGTGTAGGGGGTGTCCAGCCAAACCCCTTTCTGGACTGGCCTCCAGGCATCTCTCCTGCTCACTGGATGGTCCTGCCAAAGGAATCTGTCCAAAGCATCTCCCTACCCAGCCTGCCCTCTTTTGGATGTCCTTCCTGCTTTAGTGAAAGTTGCCACCAAAGCAGAAACCCAAGTCACATTTCACTTCCCTTTCCCCCACCATGAGCAGGTGGTGTCAGGGCTCGCTGATCTATGAGCCCATCAAGGGATTCTAGATTTCAGTCATTCGTTCAGCCCATGTTTATCAAATGTCACCACGTGCTGGGTATGGTCCTACCCACTTAGGATACAGCAGCAACCAAGATAAAAAGGTCCCTGCCCTTGAAGGGGAAGATGATAGTAAAATAAACAAGAAGCAAACAAGTGCATTCATAATACTTTGCTTAACCCTACACGCTCTGGAGAAGACTGAAAGTGGGATGCAGGACTGGCTGTGCCTCCCAGACACAGCTCTGCCTCCAATACCACATAGCACATGCTAACACTGAATCCCCCGTGAGGATACCTCTCCTCTCTCCAGATACTAGTCCTCTGACCAGGTCAGCCTCCTCATTCTGCTGGAGCTCCAGAACCCACCCCTCCACCCGAGGAGATGCCCACGCACTGGGCACCACCTAATGCCTTTGGACAGAATTCTAAGAAAGGAACAATGGGAACCTCTCTTCGCCATCTTCCCTGTTTCTCTGCAGCTGTAGCCATGAAGGTCAAGTTATGACGTTTCAGTGGATACAAAATATACCCCGGACACAGGAGATGCTATGCCAGGACCGATGGGAAGGTTTTCCAGTTCCTTAATGCAAAATGCATTCCCTTCCAAGAGGAATCCTCTGTCCTCTACAGAAGAAAGCACAAAAAGGGACAATCAGAAGAAATTCAAAAGAAAAGAACCCACTGTGCAGTCCAGTTCTAGAGGGCCATCACTGGTGCATCTCTTGCTGATATAATGACCAAGAGCAATCAGAAGGCTGAAGTCAGAAAGGCTCAACAAGAACAGGCCATCAGGGCTGCCAAGGAAGCAACAAAGGCTAAGAAAACATGTAAAAAGACAGCAATGGCTGCTGCTAAGGCTCCCACAAAGGCAGCACCTAAACAAAAGATCATGAAACCTGTGAAACAAACTCTCTGCTCTCTGAGTTGGTGGAAAGCGCTAAGTTGTCAGACTTTAAAATAAAGATTCAACTGCAACTCTGAAAAAAAAGAAAGGCAAGGGAAGAAAGGAGAAGAGAAGAAAAAGAATGAAAGAATGGACCAGAAAGTAGAAGGGAAGAAGTCCTTCAATTCTTTATTTTGAAAACTGAAAGTTGTTTGGAAGTTGGAGAATAATATGAGTAGAGTGAACACCACATGCCCCTAAGAAAGGTCTTTTACGATGGGCAGAAAAGCAGCCTGTGTGTGTAAGTTCATGAGGGGAGAATCCCAGAGGAAGGGAGATGGGGAAGAAGCAGAATTCACAGGACTTGTCTAGGCCCTTGAGCAGAAGGGGTGAAGTCTGCTGGGCAAGTGGAGGGTCAACCGGATGTGTGCATGGTGGAAGTCCAGCCAGCCAGGCTCAGAGGCAGTGTGGTTATATACTTACAGTGAAACCAGTTGGTGTTGAGGGTTTTTGTCCAAACGCTTAAAATTAAAACTAAAAGCACCCTCATCGCTCCTCTGTCTCCCTTCCTGGTTCCTTCTCTGGTGGAGCAGCAGTGAGGGAACCAGGAACCAGCCCTACGTGGTTCCCTGACAAACCCCCATAAGTGTCCTCCAGTGTCTGGGGTCAGGGCCTAGATGCACGTGACGCTGGGCTGCCTGAGGCCTCCACCCACGATGTGGAGGGTAGAAGAGGCTTTCTGTACACCCTTATACTTGTTATGGTTAATCTTTTATATTTCCATCACTCTCATAAGTGTGGAAGGATTCCTGGTGTCTCAACGGTTAACTGGAAGTTTGGTGGTGCAAATTTACCAGAGTAAAGAAAGACCAAGCAAGCGATTCCTGCAAAGACTGCAGCCTAGGAAACCCTGGGGGGCAGTTCTACTCTATCGTATTTTATAGTTGTTAAGTGCTGTCAAGTCAGCTGTAACTCATTGCGACCCTGTGGAGGGCATCTGAGGAGTGGCCATCCTTGCAGTTCAAACCAACCTTGTGGTCCAGTGCATTATCCTGCGGCACCACACCAGGACTCTGCCATGTGGGTGAATTGAAATCCACTCAAGGGCTCACAAGAGCAAAAAGCATGTGATGGTATTTCATTGTGTTTTGAATTAGCAGTTCCCTTCTGACTAAAAATGCTGGGCACATTTTTCTATGTTCATTGACATTTTCATGTGCTTATTCTTGTGAAGTATCTGTTTAGATCTTTTGTTCATTTTTATTGGATCGTTTGCTTCTTATGATTAAGTTGTGAGTTATCTATATATTCTGAATATGAAACTTTTGTTAAATATACGTACTGCAAATATCTTCCCCCAGTCTGTAACTTGTATTATTAACAATGTCTTTGAAAAAAAGGAACACAAGTTTTAATTTGAATAAAATCTAAGTGTCTTTCTTCTTTTCTAGTTCATGTTATTTGTATTCTGAGGAGTCTTTGCCTATCCTTCAGTCTCAAAGTTTTCTTATCAATTTTTCTTCTAGAAGTTTTATAGTTTTAGCCTTTCTATTTCTCAAAGGGTGTGAAATGAGGGTTAAGATTAATTTCTTTACATAGGACTATCCAGTTGTTCTAGCACAAAATTATTGTTATACTATTGTGCATTTTCTCTTCTAATCTTCATAAAAACTTTGTAAAGATTCCATTTTTTAATGTTTTATTGTGAATTATGTGATAGTTTACATGGGAGAGCATTAGTTTTACATTCATCTTATCATATATCATTTCATTGCTATGGTTACAATCCCCTCCATGCATCATCAACCAATCAAAGGGTATACCCTGCGAGCCTGCCCCCTGGTCATCAGCACACAGCCCCTCTCCCTCTCTGTGTCTAAAGTCCCCAACTGCTCCATCTTTCCACGTCATCATCTCTGGCTCCATCTCAGGCATCACTGCTTCTCTGGGTAGGGTCCCGCTCTCCACTCTTTTCTCTTGATGGTCTCAGGGACCTCTGCTCCTAGGCTGAAAAGTTAATCACTCCCCTCCTTGCTACAAAACGTCTACCTTTACATTTCCAACCCTCACAATCAGTCCTGATAACAATTATTCACAATTGTATCACAAGAGACTCATCCGCATTTCGTTTCATCAGCCCTGCCTAGACAGATTGGATACTATTCAGTAGATATTCTACCTTCCTTCATGCCCTCTGAATCTAGGTTCCCTCTTGAAAGCTTGTAAGCCTCCCCTGCACCCATAGTGGGTAGCCAATGTCCAATTTGCCCATCCCTGTCTACTCTGTGTATGGAGGTTGTGGGAATGATCCTTGCTGTAAGAATTTGTTCCCTGTTTTGAGCTACTGCATCCATAAGTGTAGGGCAAGTTCATCAAATTGTATCAGATTACTCTTTTTTTCCTCTTCTTTCTTCTTCTGATTGAGCTCTGATCAACCAGTCATTGAAGCCAGGTCAAGTGGATTTTTATCTGCAAGTGTGGGTGTTCTTGTGCATATATCTTCTCTTCTTATCAGCTGGACGTTTCACTCTCCACTCTAGTCCTCTGTGGCTATGTCACTGACTCCGGGCCCAAGAGTCTCCAGGTCTTGCCACACTGCTGGCCAACAAGGTCTCCACCCAGGTTCACAGGAGTCTATTGAACATTGTAGGGCTTATCTCGTCACTTCATTGCTGTTTTTCCCTCACTTCCCCTTATGGGTGATGAGCGTGGTCACCAATCAGAGCATGTATTCCCATTGAGTCTTAGTCTTAGAAGGGGATTTACACTGAGGGGACCCAACCACTTGCCTTGATGTCTAAAGATTCCATTTTTTACCCCCATTTTTCAGAGGAAGAAACTGGAGATGTGGTAGCAATGTTATGATTTTATCATTTTCCAAAATGCAAATTGGAATTTTTCCTTAAAAAATTCAAGAGTTTTTTTTTTTGGAAAATTTATAGTTAAAGACATTCCAGCTTCCTGAGAAAAAATGAAAGTGAACAATGAGAAGGCTTGTAGGCTTTTATGAGCAATTTGACATTGAGTAAAATTTTAAAAGCAGAGAGAGTACATCCTTGCATCTCATTTCTAGGAGGCTTATAGAAACCTCAGTACACACACATAGGCTATTCAGCATGGCATACTTGCAATATCAAGAAATTAAGGGGAAATGACATTAGTTAGAGATTGTTGTCAAGTTGTTCCCACTCATAGTGACACTGAATAGGGTTTCCAAGGAGTGGCTGGTGAGTTTGAACCACCGACCCTGGGATTCAAACTGACCTTGGGGTCTAGTGCTTTCGTCCTGCTTTGGAGTCAGTTCTGACTCATAACAACCCTATACAGGGTTTCCAAGGCTGTAAATCTTTATGGGAGAGCAGAAAACCTCATCTATCTCCCGCAAAACAGCTGGTAGTTTCAAACTGCTGTCCTTAAGGTTCCGCAACTAGATTCATGACCACTCCAGTAAATGTATTGGCTTTGTATCACCAATGTTGAGAATAGTGTCTGTAACAGAAATATCGATAAAATGTGGTGTATCCATCCCTGTAGTACTGCATTTAGCCATTAAAAGGAATAGAGTATTGGTACATGGTATGACATGGATGAACCTTAAAAACACTATGTTAAGTGCAAGAAGTCAGACACAAAAGACCACATATTATATCATTGCATTTATGTGAAATGTCCAGATTAGGCAAATCTACAGAGACAGAAAGTGGATGAGTGGTTGCTGAGGGTTGGGGAGAGGGAAATGGGAGTGTCTGCTAATGAAGTCAGGGTTTCTTTTATGGTCTGGAATCAGACAGCCGTGATGGTCGTACAACTCAGAATAGGCTAAAACCCACTGAATTGCATTAAAAGGTTGACTATTCCTGTATGTGAGTTATAGTTCCATGGAATGGTACAGAGTTCAGAAGAATAGTTCTTGGCATATCACGATACTATTAGCTGTCCTTGAGTCAGCCTGTGGTTCCTGGTGCTCCCATGCACCACAGGATGAAACGCTGGCCATTCGTACACTATCTGCGTGAGGAGTTTGGGATCAGACAGATCACTGTGGTTGGGTTTTCATTGGCTGATTTTTGGAAGTAGATTGTAGGCATTTATAAACATTTGGTAAATGAATTATGGATCATGATCATCACAAATTAAGGATAACATTGTGAAGAATGGGAATTCAGGAACACTTAATTGTGTTCATGCAGAAACTGTGCATAGACCAAGAGACTGTCATTCAAATGGAACAATGGGTACTCTGGTTTAAAATCAGGAAAGGTGTGCGTCCAAGTTGTATCCTTTCACATAAATACATATTCAATCTGTATGCTGAGCAAATAATCCAAGAAATCAGACTATATTGAGAAGGATATGGCATCAGGATTGAAGGAAGACTCATTAACAACCTGTGATATGTAGATGGCACAACCATGCTTGTTGAAAGGAAAGAGGACTTGAAGAACTTACTGCTGAAGATCAAAGCGTACAACCTTCAGTATGGATTGCACCTCCACATAAAGAAAGCAAAAGTCCTCACAACTGGATCAAAAAGCAACATCATGAAAAACAAAAAACAAAGAAATGAGTATGGAATAACGCACTGGACTGCAAAGTCAGGTTGAACCGTAGGGTTGATGGTTCAAACTCACCAGCTGCTCCTCAGAAATCCTACAAAGGGTTGCTATGAGTCGGAACCGACTTGTCAGCACTCAATGACAACAGCAATCAACACTCATGAAAGCAGCAGCCAAGAAATCAAACGACTATTACATTTGTGTTAAAAAGAAAGATGTCACTTTAAATACTAAAGTGTGCCTGACTCAAGCTATACCATTTTCAACCCACTCATATGCATGCAAAGGAGTCCTAGTGTGGCGCTGTGGGCTAATGTGCCAGACTGCAAAGTCATTTGAACTGCAAGGTTGGTGGTTCAAGCTCACTAGCTACTCCTGGGAAACCCTATCGAGGGTCGCTATGGGTTGGAATTGACTCGACAGCACTCAACAACAACATATGCATGCAAAAGCTGGACAATGAATAAGGAAGACTGACAAAGAGCTGATGCATTTGAATTATGGTGTTGGGCAAAGAAAGTGAATATACTGCCAGAGGAAAGAACAAATCTATCTTGGACAAAGTACAGCCAATGATGGACATTAGAAAGAGGATGGCAGCAAAGCTTCATCTTATAGACATTGGGCATGTCATCAGAAGGGACCAGTCACTGGTGAAGGTCATCATGCTTGGTAAAGCAGAGGGGTCAGGAAAAAAAAGAGGAAGACCCTCAGAGAGATGTATTGGCACAGAGGCTAAGCAGTGGACTGAAATGTGGGGACGACTGTGAGGATGGTGCGGGACTGACTGGGCAGTGGCTCACTCTGTTGTGCAGAGGGTCAGGATGAGTTGGAATTGAGTTGATAGCACCTAACAACAGTAACGTTCTGAAGGTAGGTGGGCCATTTGAAGGACTTCAAGCAGGCAGTCACTTATTCATGCAACACTTGTTTATGGAGCATCTACTATGGACCAGTCATGGAAGATTCAGGGGTGAGCAGGACATGCTCAGATGGGGCTCCTAGAAAAATCTCCCCAAAAGCAGGATGGTGTATGCAGACCAGGAAGAAAGGTGAAAAGCCGGAGTCTCATAAAGCTCCCAGACTTCCCCTGTAAATCCTGAAGCTCTCCAAAATGGGCTTTGACAGCCGGGATCCTCCTGGGCCTGAGATGTTGGAAGCAGTCTCTCGCCTACTTTTCTGTTTTAAATTCTGTAGTTGAGGGCGACAATGTCCTCTAACTGCTGCAAACCAAGTCACCATCCTTCAAACCCAGCTCTTATGGAAGCTGAACAACATAGAAAATGCAAAGGCTGATGCTGGGTTCTGGGGTCTCAATGGGGACAGACTTGATCATTTTCATGGCGGTGTGATCACAGGTTAACATGAGGGTTGGGACAACTCTGAACAAGGGAAGCCAGGGCTGGAAGAAAGGATCTCTGGGTTATATCGAGGGCAGCCAGCAACCAGGAACATGTCCCCAACAAGCTCCTTCATCAGCTTTGGGGTCCCTATTCCCTTCTTCTGTTGGATAAAATGTTTGGGCCACTTTCCCAGTCTTAGGATTTCCAGAGTGGAGGAAGGAGGGGATTGAGAATGGGAAGTGAGCAACAGAAAGCAAAAGCCGTTGCTGTCATTTGCCGTCAAGTCGATTCCAACCCATAGCGACACTCTATAGGGTTTTTAAGGAGCAGCTGGTGAGCTTGAACCACCGACCTTGCAGTTCAAATGACTTTGCAGTCTGTTGCATTAGCCCACAGCACCACACCGGGAGCCTTTTAATTCCTCTTCCTGAGCTTCACCTCCTTTGGCCTTCAAGGGAGAAAGGAGACTGCAAGAGCTTGGAAGCAAAGTACCAGCAAAGGGATTGTAACATTTGCTAGAAATGCAAATTCTTTGCTGACCCCAGACCTACTGGGGAGGGGATGATGGAGTCCAGCAGTTTACTGTAACTCGTCCTTCCTGTGACTTTGATGGGCATAAAATACTTGAGAGGGGACGGTGATAGTTTAATGGTAGAATTCTCTCCTTCCAGGCAGAAGACGAGGGTTTGATTCCCAGCTGGTACAGTTCAAATACAGTTCATTTTTCTGTGTGAGCTTGTGGATTGCTATGATGCTGAAGAGGTTTCAGCAGAGCTTCCAGACTGACACTAGGAAATGAGGCCTAGCAATGAAAACGCTATGGATCACAGCCAGGCAGTCTTCTCTTCTGCTGTACCTAGGGTCTCTGTGAGTGTCATGCTCTTTGGCATGTTGGAGTTCATTCTTACAGTTATTTTATATGTTGTTGTTAGTATGCGTCATGGAGTCGGTTCCAACTCATTTGTCCAGGGTTTCCGAGGCTGTAAATCTTTATGGGAGCAGAAAGCCTCATCTTTCTCCCGTGGAACAGCTGGTCGTTTCAAACTGCTGACCCTGAGGTTAGCAGCCCAATTCGTAACCACTATGCTACCAGAGCTCCTGTGTATATGAGGGGGCTTCAAAATGTTTGTGGGAAAAATTCCATTATCTTTCAATTTCATTTTCCGTGAACTTTTTGAAGCCCCCTCATATTTTGGGTACTTTTCAATGTAGGAGGATTCATCTTCTCACACTATAGCAGACAATATTCTGATATAATCTGTTGTGTCTTCATTGGCTAATTTTTGGAAGTAGATCTCCAGACCTTTTTCCCTAGTCTGTCTTAATCTGGAATCTCCACTGAAACCTGTCCACCATGGTTTATCCTTCTGGCTTTTGAAATATTGGTGGCATAGCTTCCAACATCATAACAACATACAAACTGTCAGAGGAGAAACACTGAACTGCTAACCACAACGTCAACAGTTTGAACCCACCAGCCGCTCCTTGAAAACCCAAAACAGGGTCACTGTGAGTCGGACTGACCACAATCAACAACAACAACAGCAACAACAATGAACTAGCATCAGTACATTACTAGTAACTAAATTTACAATAAGGTTTGTTTCACAATAGATTCATATTTAGAAAATATATACCAAGTGCATGCATTCTTCGTTGGTTTTGTGGGGAAAGTACAAGTGCAAAGAAATGTGTTTAAAAGCAACTTTAAACTGCTTTCTGCTCACTCAGCACGGAACCAAAAATCTGGGACCTGCTAATTTGGTCTCTTCCTATAAATGCTCAATTGTGCCAAGGGTCACTTGGGGACATTTGTCCAAGCCCAACAGCAAATGTAGTTGATATTTGGCAGGTTTAGATGAAGGACCCAAGTGAAAATAGAAATATTGTTGTTGGGTGCTGTTGAGTGGATTCTGACTCACAGCAGAGCCATGTGACAGAGCAGAACTACCCCATAGAATTTTCTAGGCTGTCATCTTTATGGGAGCAGATTTTTAGGTCTTATCGCCCATGAAGCTGCTAGTAGGTTCAAACCACCAACCTTTTGGTTAACAGCCAAGTTATTGTTAAGTGCTATTGAGTTGATTCCAACCCACAGCGACCCTGTATAGGGTTTCTGAGGAGCAGCTGGTGAGCTTGAACCACCAACCTTGCAGTTCAAATGGCTTTGCAGTCTGGTGCATTAGCCCACAGTGCCAGACCAGGACTCCAAAACCCAAGTGTTGTTGTTATGTGCCGTGGAGTCAGTTCTGACTCATAGCGACCCTGTACAGGGTTTCCGAGGCTGTAAATCTTTACGGGAGCAGAAAGCCTCATCTTTCTCCAGCAGAACAGCTGGTAGTTTTGAACTTCTGACTGTGAGGTTAGCAGCCCAATTCGTAACCACTACGCTACCAACACCCAAGTAGTTAACTATTATATAAGCTCAAGTGAAGAACCCCTATCTTTGGAGCCTGACCACAGTGGATTTGGGAACTACAAGATCGTGACAAGTTGCCACTGACTAAAAAGGAACACCAAATCACTGGACAGAACAAATCGCTCAGCAAACATTCAGCAGCTGGAGCTGAACTCAAGGTCCTAGGCAGCCCTGGGCCAGGGGTGGATTATCCACTAAGCAATGTAGGCACGTGCTTACGGCACTCATATAACAGGGGTACCAGTGGTCTAAAGTAAAGACCCATAGCTGTCAAGCAGACAGGACACAAGGAAAAGCAAGAGCTGCAGTGGAAGGGAACTAGCAGGGCACTCTACAAAACTGACTCCAACTCCAGTGTGTGAGAATGTGCCGGCTGGAACCGGAAATGAAGTTCATGCTTCGTCAGAGGGTGTTCAAGTACATTGTTGTTTAAGCTGTGAGGCCCCTACTGCTTCAACACCTTCACTGACATGGTCTCCGATGGTTTCCTCCTGTATAATTTAAACTCCTTATCTCTATTTCTTTCTAATAAACAAGAGTTGGGAGTGGGCTATAAAGTCAATTGTTGCTACATTCATCCAATATGCAATATGAGCAGCTATTGAGCAAAAGCAGATTATATTAACAGATGGCAGGTCTATGATCCATTTTGTGAGAATCGTCTTGTACATCCATGTCTATGGATCCAGCACCTCCAACCAGGACGGCTAACAATGTTCTTTGCATCATACAGACACAGGGCGTGATCTAGCACACCTCCTGGTAAACAGCCAATGGGAAGTCTAGTCCCAGATAATGTGCAAAAGGAAGGGAACTCACACCACTGCAATGGATTCAATCACTTAACTTTTTAACGATTGTATCGAGTCATGTCCTAAGTCTTATAAAAAAAAAAAACTTGATAATTTTAACTTTAAAATATGTTAGGCAAACAATGAATGTCAAAAAATATTGTAAATACTATTCATCAACATGAAAAGTTTAAATTTATGTATCAATTAAACTGTGAGAGAATACATTTGTTTGTTAACGCTATCTACTGGTATTTCTGTTTTAACAGCCCTACGTAGCTAAGAATCTGGCTATAGAAGCTTGTTTGCTTACCATCCAGCCCCTCCACACACAAGGAGGGCACTTGAGCTGCAGGGGTGCAGGGCAGGAAGTGGGCAGCAGGTTCACCCCTCCCTGCAGCCCTCAGATGCAGCCTGACTCCCTTGCCTTTGTTTGGGGTCAGGGCAGGTCGGTGGGGCCAGATCAGGGACAACTTTAGCAAATGTCCA
The DNA here is from genome assembly GCF_000296735.1 of Chrysochloris asiatica. Lineage (NCBI taxonomy): Eukaryota > Metazoa > Chordata > Mammalia > Afrosoricida > Chrysochloridae > Chrysochloris > Chrysochloris asiatica. The sequence goes on from NW_006408741.1 coordinate 578,150, forward strand.
TTCCCCTACCAGACTTTGACCAGGAAGTATGACCTTTATCCAGACCCATACCTTTAGCTATCTAGGGCTGTGTTAAAGAACCAGAAATTTATTCTCTCATAGTTTGTTGTTGTTGTTAGGCGCCATTGGGCCAGTACCAACTCATAGCCACTCTACAATGTTGGGGACCGCAAATCACTGAGATGTTGAGGCCCTGTGTCATGGACAAAAATCCAACACGGAGGCTCCATTCAGGATTGCCAGCCAGGAACCCTGAGGGCCAAGGAAGTGACTTCCTGACGTCCTGGGTTCATTGGCTTTTGCGAACTCACTGTTGGGCTACCTCTGTATAATTTTCTTTGGTCTTATTATCCATTCTTCTATGCTTCAGTAATTGTAGCTTCTGAGAAAATGGTTTCTTATGTGCCTCTCTTAATGTCTCCACTGTGTTGGCAGTGCATAGGGTCCTGGGAACAAATCTCTCTGAGGAACAAACTGGCCACCTGGCAAGCATGTCCAAACTGTTCTTTATCAAATTATTCAGTTATGTTTGATATTAACTTAATACATGAGCCCTTGATACCCATGGACAAATATTAAAACAAAAGCCTCTTCTAAAGCTGAGGCTGTAAAAGTTCCAAAGGCAAGTTTGCTGGGAGGCTCTGGAGACTATCTGCCAAAGGAATTCACTCAAAGTAGATTGACGAATTCCGGAGTATTGTTCAATGAATAATAGTGACAACCTCCTCAAATCGTCCCCAGGTGCAAACCATTAACCTAGGCATCCTTCTTCATCCTGCAAGCCTAAGCCAGGTAGCTGAAACAGCTTGACTCTTGTCAGACCTTTAAAATCCTTTTCACCTTTACCCATTCGAGATTAAGTGCTATAGGTATGCTAATTAGCCTTGAGAAACCTTGAGTCACTGCCTTAGGATTTGAACCTAAAAAGTAACTTATAACAATTTGCTTGAATTTCTGGAAAATTAAGGATGTTAGATTATTAAGACAATTTGAGATATATATTTTAGAATTTGTTCCTCTAAATCATTGTGTCCTGTTTTGAACAATTAATCACATTTCATTTCTGTACCCTGTCTTAATGATCACCTTCTTCCTTTGTGTAAAATTCCTCCCTGAAATAAAAGGCAAATGCAGATGGAACCCTGCATGCATTACTGCCTGCAGGGGGCATGATGCCTGCAATCCAGGGTCTGCCCACCAGTCTTGCATCCACTCTGGTTTCGGGGTGTCTCTTTGCTTCTCTTGTCACGTCTTTGTGTATATTCTTTTTCTATCTCTTTCGCCGCCAGATCTCCCTACTTCGTGAACCAAACTTCCCTGTCGAGGTCAGTCCCCAACAATACAACAGAATGAAACACTGCCGGGTCCCACGCCACCATCACAATTTTTCTGTTTGAGCCCAATGTTGCTGCCACTGTGTCAATTCATTTTGTTGGGAATCTTCCTCTTTTACTATGACTTTCCATTTTGCCAAACACAATGTCCTTTTCAAGGGACTGGTCCCTCCTGATAACATGGCTAAAGTACGTGAGACAAAGTCTCCCTATCCTGGCTTCTAAGGAGCATTCTGGCTGTACTTCTTCCAACACAGATTTTGTTTGTTCTCTTGGCAGTCCATGGGACTTTCAATAATCTTTGCCAACAACACAATTCAAATGCACCAATTCTTCTCTGGTCTTCCTTATTAATTGCCCAGCTTTCACATGCATATGAAGTGACTGGAAATACTATGACTTGGGCCAAGAACATCTTAGTCTTCAAAGTGACATCTTTGCTGTTTAGTACTTTAAAGAGGTCTTTTGCAGCAGATTTGCCCAACACAATACATCATTTATTTCTTGACTGCTGCTTTCATGAGCATAGTTTGTGAGTCCAAGTAAATAAAATCCTTGACAACTTCAAGTTTTTCTCTGTTTATCATGATGTTATTGAAATGGGGCACTGAGAAATTGGGACACGGAAAAGGTTTTATGGTTGGTGGTGGCTCTGTGCCGTAAAGTCGTTTCCTACTCATAATAACCCTGTATAGGGTTTCTGAGGCTGTAAACCTTTACAAGAACAGAAAGCCTCATCTTTCTCTCAGGGAGTGGCTGGTGACTTTAAACTGCTGACCTTGTGATTAAATAGCCCAACTTGTAGCCCACTTAACTTACACTAAAGTAAAATAGAATCCAAGCAGACATCTTAGAACTGTGGCTATAGCTAAAATTTAACTCCTTCTCTAGTCACATCCCATAATTAGCCACTCTTTTTCAATCTCCAAAGCAGAATTTGTAGCTCAAATGAGGGGGGAATCTCTCCTTTTGGGAACAAAGGCAAAATCAGTAAACAGGAATGGTTGAAACTGTTCATTAAACTGTGAGAGAATAAATATGTTTGTTAAAGCTATCTACTTCTGGTATTTCTGTTATAGCAGCTCTACATGGCTAAGAATCTGGCTATAGAACCTTGTTTGTTTACCATCTAGCCCCTGCACACACAAGCAAGGTGCTTGGACTGCAGGGGTACAGTGCAGGGTAGGGACAGCTGGTTCACCTCTCCCTGCAACATCCCTTGCCTTTGTTTAGGGATAGGACAGGTCAGTGGGGCAGGGACAACATTAGAAAATGCCCACTCTCCTGTTAAACTGAAGGCAGGGGAGTGTGACCTTACTCTAGACTCATACTTTTAGCTATCTAGGGCTGCGTCAAAGAATACCACAAGTGAATGACTTTAACAAACAGAAATTTGTTCTCTCATAGACCACCCTAAATACTGATGTGATCACCCCAACAACTGGAATAGGAAAATAATATAATACCTGACCCAAAGTTCTACAATTCTGATTTTTTTTCACTTTACAAGCCTCAGGCTGCCCTCTAGATGGAGAGGCAAATCTGGGAGATTCCTGTTCCTCTGTTCTCATATGTATCAAAACACAGTAAAGCCTTTACTTTTGGTCATGAACTCTGCCTCTCATTATTGGCTGATTTAGCAGCAGGTAACTAGAATCCTTTTTGTGGTTGCATTGTTTATTGGCCCGGTTGTGGGGAGTTTTTTTTCTTTACATTGAGTTGTAATACGTAATGAAGGCTGTGTTCTTTGATCTTCATGAGCAAGTGTTAAAAGTCCTCTTCACCTTCAGCAAGCAAGGTTGTGTCATCTCAGGTTGTTAATAAGCCTTCCTCCAACCCTGATGCAGTGTTCTTCATATATTCCATATTCTTGGATTATTTGCTCAGCATTCGCATTGAATAAGTATAATGAAATGATACAACCCTGGCGCATACCTTTCCTGATTTGAAACATGCAGCATCCCCTTGTTCTGTTCTAACGACTGTCTCTTGGTCTGTGTACAGGTTCTTCATAAGCACAATTAAGTGTCCTGGAATTCTCAATCTTGGCAAAGTTATCCAGAGTTTTCTATGATCCACACAGTTTAGTGCCTTTGCATAGTCAATAAAGCATAAGTAAACATCTTTCTGATATTCTCTGCTTCCTGCCAAGATCCATCTGACATCACCAATGCTATCCCTTCTTCCATGTCCTCTTCTGAATTGGGCTTGAATTTCTAGTAGTTCCCTGTCTACTGTTGCAACCTTTTGAATTACCTTCAGCAAGATTTTACTTGCCTGCAATATTAATTGTTGTTGTTTTTGTTAAGTGCCGTCAAGTCGGTTCCTACCCATAGCGACCCTGTATAGGGTTTCTCAGGAGCAACTGGTGAGCTTGAACTGCCGATCTTGTGGTTCAAATGACTTTGCAGTCCAGCACATTAACCCACAGCGCCACATGGTATTAATATTGTTCAATAATGTCCACATTTTGTTGTACCATCTTTCTTTGGAATAGACATAAATATTGAACTCTTCCAGTCAGTTGACCAGCAAATTTCTTAATATAGACTTAATGAGAGCTTCCAGTGCTGCATTATTTTGTTGAAACATTTCATTTGTATTCCGTTGATTCCTGGAGCCTTGTTTTTTGTTAATGTCTTCAGTGCAGCTTAGACATCTTCCTTCAGTACCATCAGTTCTTGATCATATGTTGCCTCCTGAAATTATTGAACATCAACCAATTATTTTTGGCACACTGATTCTTTGTATTCCTTCCATGTTCTTTTAATGTTTCTTGCATTATTCAATATTTTGCCCATTGAATCCTTCAGTATTGCAAATTGAAGCTTGAATTTGTTCTTCAGTTCTTTCTCCTTGTGAAATGCTCAGCGTGCCTTCTGTTTTGGCTTTCTAATTCCAGGTGTTTCCATATGTCCTTATAATAATATTTTAATTTGTCTTCTTCAACTGTTCTTTGAATTTTTCTGTTCAGCTCCTTTTCATAATTTCTCTCATTTGTTTAATCTACTCTATGTTCAAGAGCAAGTTTCAGAGTGTCTTCTGATACCCATTTTGGTTTTTTCCCTTTATTTCCTGTCTTTCAAATGTGCTTTTCCTTTCTTCCTGTATGATGTTTTTGATGTCATCCCACAACTCTTCTGGTCTTCAGTTCAATATGTCATATCTATTCTTGAGATGGTCTGTAAATTCAGGTGAGTTATACTCAAGGTTTTCTTGAACTTTGCTTTCATTTTCTTCAGCTTCAGCCTAAACTTGCATATGAGCAATTGATGGCCCATTCCACAGTCTGCTTGTGGGCTTATCTGTTGTTGTTGTTGTTGTTGTTATGTGCCGGGTTTCCGAGGCTGTTAATCTTTACAGGAGCAGAATGCCTCATCTTTCTCCCGCAGAGCAGCTGGTAGTTTCGAACTGCTGATCTTGCGGTTCGCAGCCCAATTCGTAACCACTACACTACCAGAGCTCCTTCGTGGGCTTATTTTGTTGTTGTTGTTGTCAGGTGCCATCGAGTC